>NC_062566.1:64379772-64682803 GCF_022837055.1 Prionailurus viverrinus
TCCAGCCAATAGGGAGAGCAGATATATGGACAGCAGATTTGGGAGAGCCAAACTTGTGACTCAGTCTTAGTAATTAGTAAAGTAGGAGTTCCTAGCCCTTACATTACTAACGATTGTTTTTTAGTAGTACTATTTTTTTTTGCAAACTTTTCAAATATAAAAGATTTGTATGAATGCTATGAGAACTGGGAACACAGAGGCTCAGAGGAATGAATAACAGTCCCAGGTTCACACACAGGATTAAGTCAGGGAGCCAGAGTTGAAACGCAGGGCTGGAGCTCTCCTGGCCTCACCATCTTTGTTTTTTTTCCCCCGAAGGGTCTGGCCTTTGGATGTGAGAGATGGGGAGCATCTGAGTGAGGACTTAGAAATTGGACTTGCTGAAGGGCATGTGTGAGCCTTAGGACTGGCCAAGCCACGTCCTTCTGAAATGAGCGTGTTAAAAAGCCTCTTTGAGGTTGTGTTGAAATGTGACATGACCTTTAGGTAAAATTCTTAGCTAGGCCATTGGGGACTCAATCACAGCAGAGTCCAGCTTTTTTCTTTTTGGAATGCCTCTGAAGACCAGCAAGGTTCCTGCTGCAGTGTCAAGTGGTACCTTGATGAGAGAAGACCCAGAACTCCAGTCATTTCCAAGTGCTGGGCAGGGGCCTGGGCTGTCATAATGAAGCAATGGTGTAGGTTTCCCCTTAGCTTGTTGATAAAAAGACATTCCAGAAAGGCAGAAGGACAGCATTTTGATATTCATCCCTAATTCTCTGTTCTACAGTGGATCCAGCATGCTGGTAATAGCAGAGTCTTATTAGCAAGACAAGAGTAGCACAGGGGAGGTAGAAACTCAGTAAATATATCTTCAGTAGTGAGTCCTGTCTAATCAGGCCAGGGGTACTAAGTAGACTCCAACTTACAAGTGGTCAGAAGTTTACTTTAAAGCTGGCTGTTAGAGATACGGAATGAGTTTTCCAAAAGAAATAATGATATAAATGGAAATTGTAGATAATAAAAATTGAATAGATCTGGAAGTAGCTGAATGGCAAAAGGGGAAATCTGTGGAGTGCAGCAACCAGTCTTGGAGGGGAGAAAGAAAGGTAGCTGTGAAGAGGTCTTCATATAACCACCATTCCAGCCATAAAGAAGTAAGCCTGGACAGTAGCATTCCTAATGTTGGAATTATCAGTCCTGAAGGACTAAATGCTCACTTTTAATTAAACTCATGAAGCCCTAATCATGGTGATCAAACTCATCAATCAGTATCAGTTGGCTAACCTTTTTTTAAGAAACCTATCTTTCTGGTGACAGGAAGATCCCATATTGATATCCATTACAGCAGTTAGGTAGAGCATTAGAATAACCCAGTTATCAGATGTATTCAGAAGCAGAACCAAAAATTTGGTAGATTTTAAAGGAGTTACATAGTCGCATAAAATGTGGAAGTTCTGCTTGAAAACAGGTATATTTAGTGACAAAAAGAATCAAAGTACCCACCACTTGAGGTTAGTAGTCGTGGGTGATGACCAACACTTTTATTCTTCGCCTTTAGATTTTGTTTCCCTTCACTGCAATGCATCTTCAGTGCATCTTTATGATGGGGCAATTCTGTTTCACTTGGAGCACATTTTCAATAAATTGATTTTCAGTTGCCTTCTCAGAAAACTTCCTCAGGTTCCAAATGGTGTGGACTTTGGACAGTCTCACGGGTATGGGTGGTCCTTTCCAGGCTTTCTGGTTTTGATTGTTTTATTTTTTACATAATATATGGTATTCATACTGAAATTTGGTGTCAATTGAAGGATATTAGAGAAGCACCGATGAGTGACTGACTGCTCCTTAGAATTTGGGGGATCAGAGTCTCTACTCCCTAGCTAAGTGCTGGACTCACTGTCTTTCCCATTTAAAAAAAAATTTTTTTTCAATGTTTATTTATTTTTGGGACAGAGAGAGACAGAGCATGAATGGGGGAGGGGCAGAGAGAGAGGGAGACACAGAATCAGAAACAGGCTCCAGGCTCTGAGCCATCAGCCCAGAGCCTGATGCGGGGCTCGAACTCACAGACTGCGAGATCGTGACCTGGCTGAAGTCGGACGCTTAACCGACTGCGCCACCCAGGCGCCCCTTTTCCCATTTTTTAAAACACCACTTATGGAATACTAGTGTCTGCAGAGAGCAATAAAATGGCATATTTGTTGTCAAGAGAATAATGGTAGAATATAGACATGCAGATAAGCAATTAGACTATTAAAATTGCTATTGCAGAAGGATAAATAAAGAGTTAATGGACCACGGGTGGAGGAGCCTCAGAAGTCTGGGGAAAGCTTCATGGAAATGAAATTTGAAGGGAGACTGATTAGACTTTGGATAGATGATGAAAGGTGAGTTGGGGGAGTGAGTCTTTTCGAAGCACATGGAACAGCATGGGAAAACAGGAATGGGAGAACTTTGAACGTTCTGGGGCTGAAGAATAAAGTTCTAGAGAGCAACAACAATGTGAGAGATGAGCTTGGGCTTGGACAGGTAAGTAGGAACCAGATCAGGAAAAAACCTTGTATTCTCTGTAAAATAGTTTAAATACTAGTCTGTACGTGGTAGGAAGCCACTGAATTATTTTGAATAGCACACTTGAAAAGCCTCTTGTTCTCCATTCATTTGTCTATGTTGTCATCCTTACCTAGAACAGGAATTAAGTTGGATATAGATCTTCTAGGCAAGAAAAGTTGCATTTATTCCCTCTGGCAATAGTAAAAGAAACTCTGAACATTAGTTTCCCCCCCATCTTTGAGGGGAAATTGTTTATTGTGGGTGGGTGTGTGGGTGTGTATGCGCGTGTGTATCATAGAATTTATTGTTTTAACTATTCAAAAATTTTTTTAATGTTTAGTTTTGAGAGAGATAGAATGTGAGTGGGCTGGGGCAGAGAGAGAGGGAGGCACAGAATCTGAAGCAGGCTTCAGGCTCCGAGCTGTCAGCACAGAGCCTGACATGGGGCTCGAACTCACGAGCTGTGAGATCATGACTTGAGCTGAAGTCCGACGCTCGGCCAACTGAGCCACCCAGGAGCCCCTATCATTTTAACTGTTTCTAAGTGTAAAAGTCTGTGGCATTAAGTACTTTGACAATGTTGTATGACCATTCTCACTTTGTATTTTCAAAGCTTTTTCGTTACCCCAAATAGACTTTCTGTAACCATTAAGCAAAAACTCTCCCCCCATCCCCATCCCCTGATAACCTATTTCCTGTATCTGTGAATTCACCTCTTCTACATATTTCATACAAGTGGAACCATACAATCTTTGTCCTTTTGTGTATGGCTGATTTTACTTAGCAGAATTCTTCCAAGGCTCATCTGTGTTGGAGCATGTATTCTTTTTTATAACTGAATAATACTCCATTGTATGCATGTACCACATTATGTCCATTCATCTGTTGAGAGATACCTGGGTTGTTTCTACCTTTTGGCTGTTGTGAATCATGCTAAAGTGAACATTGACCTACAAATATTTGTTTGAATTTTTGCTTTCATTTCTTTTGAATATATACCTGAAAGGGGAATTGCTGGGTCATATAATAATCCTATGTTTAACATTTTGAGGAACGACCAAAAGGTTTTCCATAGTGGCTGTGCATTCTCACTAGTAATCTACAAGGGTTCTAATTTCTTCACGTTCTTGCTAACACTTGTTATTTTCCTTCTGTTGTTGCTGTTGTATTATTATAGCCATCCTAGTGGGTGGGAAGCAGAATCGTATTGTGGTTTCATGCACACCAGGTTTGGGATACACAAAAGTGTTTTTTAGTGCGTAATACCAAGCTTTGAAGACCCTTTTGTTCATGAGGCTTCTTAAAATAAGTATTTCTGGTTTTTCCATACAAAATGATGTTTGATCGTAGACTTAGGTTTCCAAGGTAAGGCTTATAGTTGCATTCTTTCAAGTTTTTAGAGTAAGCGAATCTTTGATTCTGCAATACTCTCTAATGAATTCAGGATCAATTTACTGAAACTGCAGTTCCCAGCTCTCTCAGTATGACTGGCTATACAAGTTCCGCTTTCTTTGCCCTGGTTCAGACCTTCCTTGTCTCTGGGCTGGTGTAGGGCCATGGCTATGATCTCCCCTTCTCGTTCTAAGAGCGCACACATCACAATCAGACCCTGTTTGGAGTCCCAGCTTGCCACTACTAGCCATGACATCTCAGACGACTCCTTTAATCTCACTAAACCCTTTGTCCGTGCCCGTAAAATAGTGCCTACTTGACTGGCTTATTGTAAGGACAACGCACATCGAGCCATTAATACATTAGTACCATGCGTGGTACACAGAGCATGCTCAGTAATTATTAACTTGGGCTCCTATTACTCAGCCTATGGACTTACCGCTCCGAAAACTGGATGATGGAACTCCTCTTCTTGAACTACTCTGGATTTTTACTTTACCAAAACAAAGTTCAGCTGTTTGGCAGTTATTCCTTTGCAGTCCAAGTTACTAGCTTTATCTGCTGCCTTACCCCTTCCCCTTGCCTGCCTGAGCCACCAGCCAGTATAGACCAGACACATTCATGTGACCAACTTCATGCTTGCTCTTTCCCTCTGCCTGATTGAACCTCATATAAGGAACTTGTCCTTGACTTGAATGCCTATAGGAAAACCCCTTTCCTGTGAAGCCCTGCATGGTATGCCAAGCTGGGTTGTGGCTCCCACATAACTGTTACAGCATTTGTCACAAGGATGACAATCTGCTGTCACAAAGATGTTTTTGCATTGGTCCCCTCTTATCTCATTATCTATATCATACATACTGTGGGGGCTCAATCAAAATGTAAATAGGGAATTACTTAACCTACACACATCAGTTACAGAAACCAGCCCTGCTCCCTGTTGTCTAGCTTAACGTGGTTGGTTAGGATTGTGGGTAGAATTTCTGCATCTTAAAAGTTCCCTGTCTTTTCATGTGATCATACGGTCATTGGAAGAGACGCCTTAACAGTGAACCATGGATGAATCTTACTTGCTGCTGTTGGTCTCGACAGTGTATTATTTATTCAACAACTCTATTGAATACCCAGTTTCTGTAAGTCACTTAATAGTCCCCGTAAGGGAGATAGAGAATTGCTTGAGATGTTTCTGTTAATGAGGCTCTCAAGATGAATGTTCTTGCTTATCCTGTGGCTTTGAGGAATGTAAAATCTAGTAGGAGGAATTGTGGTCTCTATTTTCTGGAAAGGCCTTAGGAAACTGTGACTCCTCATAACATCATTTTATTTCCAAAATACCTCCTCCTCTTTGGTTTGTAGATGGGGCCACTTGTAGTCCTGAGTCAGCTCCTTGAATTTCTGGTGAAATTTGAAACTAGAGAGACCAGAGAAATTCTGCTGCTTGCAAAGAAGTCCAGAGGGGGATCACAGTAGGAAGCAGTTCAGAAGGAAACATTCAACAAAATAACCCTGTGCTGGTGACAGTCTGCAAAGGGTTTTCTGACTCTCACTGTTTGGTCTCAAGTTGTGCTAGGTTGAGACGCACAATTTTGTCTTTTCTTTTTTTTTTCCTCTTTAAAGAAAATGTGTTGCTGTGTTCCCTCATTGTTTATAACCTGCCTCCCCATCTCTCTGAATGTATAATAAAAGCTACAAATTCAGTAGCATTCTTCTGGAAGGGGGAAGAAGTGTGAGTCAGGAGAAAAGTTAAAGCAAAAAGCTTAGACTAAGCATTCTTTTTAAAATTAGACATAAAACTTTGTTCTGAGCTTCTTGACAGTTAAGGCAAAAGAGAATAATAAAGTAACAGGAACTGAATTAACATTTTGGAATACTATGATTTCCAATCTTTGAAATTACTTAGTTGAAATTTTTTTCTTTTATCTTATGAAAATGTGGCAATTGTAGGCATCCACTGTGGACCTTTATATGCTTTAGCCTTGCTTCGAGATTTGAGGTGATGTTGGATGTTGGAAGTAAGGATGGGCTTCTTGTTACTGAGTTTGAATGATAGTAGGCTACAGGCACTGTTCCACATTTTTTAGTCATTAAAAATGTTGCCCCTGGAGGTGCCTGATTGCCTCAGTTGGTTAAGCATCTGATTCTTGCTTTCAGCTCAGGTCATGATCTCACGGTTCATGGGTTCAGGGTGGAGCCTGCTTGGGATTCTCTCTCCTCCTCTCTGTCTTCCCTCCTCCATTTGTTTATGAGCTCTTACTCTCATAAATAAATAAAACTTAAGAAAAAACAAAAGTTGCCCCTGGAAGTGGCACCTTGCCTGCCTCTTACTGTTAACAGTGCACTTTTTGTACTAAAGGCAGCTTAGTAGGTACAAAAATGACACAAAGGTTGCATGTTTATTAAAGGCTTTTATATGTATCTAATTGTATCCAACCATCCCAATGACCCTCTACTGTCTCCTTATCATCCACAATTAACAAGGATAAAACTGAGACTCATAGGAGTTGAGTAAATTAGCAGCTGACTGGTGGCAGAACCAGGATTGGAAACCCAGTCCTGGGATCCTCAAGTCTCATTTTTTAAAAATGCATTTATTTAAATTCAAGTTAGTTAACATATAGTGTAGTGTTGGTTTCAGGAGTAGAATTTAGTGATTGATTTCTTACATGTTACACCCAGTGCTCATGCCAACAAGTGCCCTACCTACTCTCCAGCAACCCTCAGTTTATTCTCTGTATTTAAGAGTCTCTTATGGTTTGCCTCCTTCTCTTGATTTTATCTTATTTTTCCTTCTGTCCTCCTATGTTCATCTGTTTTGTTTCTTAAATTCCATGCATGAGTGAAATCCTAGGATTTTTGTCTTTGGCTTATTTTGCTTAGCATAATACCCTCTAGTTCCATACATGTTGTTGCAAATGGCAAGATGTCATTCTTTTTTATTGCCAAGTAATATTCCATCACGTGTATCTATACCACACCTTCTTTATTCATTCATCAGTAGATGGACATTTGCTCCCTTTCCATAATTTGGCTATTGAGGGGCACATGTACCTCAATGTTTATCGTAGAGCTATCATTTTTTAAAATTCAATCATATTCAACAATTACTTGCTGGGTTCCATAGTTGCTGGCTAGATAGTGCCTCTGATGGATATAAGGGTCCAGAGGAGAATATCCAGCAAATTACTGAACTTGAGTGTTTTTTTTAATGTTTTTATTCTTTTTGAGACAGAGAGAGACAGAGCATGAGCAGGGGAAGGGCAGGGAGAGAGGGAGAGAGAGCAGGCTCCAGGCTCTGAGCTGTCAGCACAGAGCCTGATGCAGGGCTTGAACTCACAGACCATGAGATCATGACCTGAGCTGAAGTCAGACGCTTAACCGACTGAGCCACCCAGGTGCCCCTAAACTTGAGTGTTTTAAGTGTACGGTTATGTGAGTCAGTAGGTGTCCATTATACAAGTGCAGTAGTATCAAAATTTAATATTATACTCTCTTGAATTTAGCCCTAATCTCATTTTACAGAGAAATATCATAAAATATTTCTGATTAAGGATTTTAAAACATTCAACTGTGATGATGAGTAGTTAGCAACAGAGAACTCCTGCTCATAGCTACAATTTTGTGTGTTTGAGTATTGTCTTTATGACTAGTATTCTTTTTTCCTTGAAAAATACATTTTGGGGTAAGGACGTAAAAAAAACCCTTATATTTTATTTTCTGAAACTGAATATTGCATGGTACTGGATCACTGAAAGTTTATTCATGGCTCTCTGAAATGAACGCTTAGCCGTCAGCTACACATCTCCAGATGGGACCAGCCAGCAATCAGCCGCATCACAATGAAAGACAGAGGTAGAAAGGAAACAGGTCCGGATTCACTACTCTAAAACATGAAACTGCAGCCTGACATTAAAGAAGTATCATGGCTGCATATCCGTCCCCTTTTCCTGATAGTCATTCTGGATAGGAGCTCTGATCCCAAGAAAGTAGCACAGGGCAAGTCTTGAGTAGACCAGAAATGCTCACGTAGGAAATGCTGTCTTGGTGAAACCTTTCTGAAATCCCCTCCCCTTCCAGTCAAAGAGGTCTCTTCCTCAGCACCTCTCCCTTGTCAACCTCAGCCATCAGCTGTAATATGTTGCCACATATTGTCCATTGTCTTTGTAGAGTTTGTTGCTTGAGGGACAGATTGATGTCTTTGTCTTGCAGTAGTAGAAGACCATCTTGATATTCTTGAATAACGTGAAATTTCTAGGTGAGCCTGTTGTTCATCAGGCAGTCGGAACTGTGGTACGTTTCCTTCTTCCCATACATCTCTTTCCATCTCTCGTGCTGCATTAGAGTCAATAAGCTGGTTGCATATGAAATGACACTTAACACGTGAGCACTTGGTAATTAATAATGTTGGACATTATATCAGGTTTAACCAGCTCTGCTCCAAGAAAGATCCTACTTTCCCTTAACTTTATGAAAATTGTCTTTTTGTGTGTAGAAATGGAGATGTATATTTTGAAGCTTTTAATCCGTACCCAAATAGCTTGAATGAACAAAAACCTTCTTTATTGCTGAATAAACACCAAAAACAAAACATCTCAAATCTATATATCTAGTCTTCATACATCCATTTTAAGGCAAAATACAATGCCCACGTGGAAGCAAAGCCTTTAAGTTTATTCAGGGATTTTTCTCCTTTCCTTGAGAGGAAGATGAACAGAAGAACTTCTCAGATACATTCCAGTTCTAAGACTATTTGATTTCTTATTGTTTTTTAGCATTCACCCAGTCAGACCAAATTAAGTCATTTTTTTTTCATGACTTGATTTTTAAACATGAATAATAATGAGTTGTAGATTAGAGGAAGTATTTTAATAAAAAAGTCAAGAGTTGTTAATATGATTCTGTAGCATACCATGTTAGGTTTTTAAGTTTTTTTTTAATTGAGATATAATCAACATATATTACTTTCAAGTGTACCACGAGTCACTGTATGTATATATTATGAAGTGATCACCAGAATACGTCAGTTTAATTGCCACACATAGTTATAATGTTTTTCTTGTGTGATAACTGTTAAGAACTACCCTCCTAACAACTTTGATTTATACAATATAGTATCAACTATAACCACCATGTTGTATATTATCTCCTATGACTTATTTGATAACTGGAAGTTGGTACCTTTTGACCACCTTTACTCATTTTGCCCATACTTTTGCAACATCTATCAGTGCTTTTGTATTTATGAGTAGTTTTGTTTAAGATGCCACATAGGAGTGAGATCATCCAGTATTTGTTTTTCTCCCTCTGATTTCACTTAGCATAATGCTAAGGTCCATCCATGTTGTTGCAAGTGGAAAGATTTCCTTCTTTGTTAGGGCTAAATTGTATTCCATGGTATATATGTCACCTATTCTTTTTTTTTTTTTAATTTTTTTTAACGTTTATTTATTTTTGAGACAGAGAGAGACAGAGCATGAACGGGGGAGGGGCAGAGAGAGAGGGAGACACAGAATCTGAAACAGGCTCCAGGGCCATCAGCACAGAGCCCGACGCAGGGCTGGAACTCACGGACCATGAGATCATGACCTGAGCCGAAGTCTGACGCTCAACCAACTGAGCCACCCAGGCGCCCCTGTCACCTATTCTTTATTCATGCATGATGCTTAGGTTGCTTCCTTGTCTTGGCTATTATAAATAATACTGCAGTAAGCATGGCGGTACAGGTAACATTTCAAATTAGTGTATTTGTTTCCTTTGGGTAAATATCCAGAAGTAGAATAACTGGATCATATGGTAGTTCTAGTTTTAAGTTGTTGAGGATCCTCCCTACTGTTTTCCATAGTGGCTCCACCAATTTACATTCCCACAAATGGTGCACAAGGGTTCTGTTTTCTTGACATCCTTGCCAACACATGTGATCTTTTGTCTTGTTGATAATAGCACCTCACACCTGTTAAAATGTCTATCTCATTATGGTTTTGATTTACATTACCCTGAGGATTACTGATGTTGAGCACCTTTCCATGAACCTGTTGACTTTCTGTATGTCTTCTTTGGAAAAATGTCTCTACCCATGTTATTAATTGGATTATTTGGGGTTTTTTGCTATTGAGTTGTCAGAGTTCTTTATATATTTCGGTTATTGAACCCCTTAAAAGATAGGATTTGCAAATATTTTCTCCCATTCATTGGGTTGTCTTTTCATTTTGTTAAAGGTTTCTTTGCTGTGCAGAGTGTTTTAGTTTGGTACAGTTCCTCTTGGGTATTTTGTAAATTCTAGTGTCTTTGCTTTTGATGTTAGGTCCAAAAAATAATCACCAAGATGGATGTCAGGAAGCTTACCATTTATGTTCTCCAGGAGTTTGATTTCATTACATGAAAGATTTTAATCCATTTTAAGTTAGTTTTTGTGTGTGGTATAAGAGATCTAGTTTGATCCATTTAACTGTGACTGTTCAGTTTTCTCAGGACCATTTATTGAAGAGACTTCTTTCCCCCATAGTATAGTCTTGGCTTTTTAGTCATAAATTTAATTGATCATGTATGTGTGATTTTATTTCTGGATTCTCTATTTTTCATTGGTCTGTTTTTATGCCAATACCCTACTTCTCTGATTACTATAGTTTTATAATGTACTTTGAAGTCAGGAGGCATGGTGCCTCCAGTTTTATTCTTTCTCAGGATTGTTTTAGCTATTCAAGGTGTTTTGTGGTTCTGTATAAATTCTAGGATTATTTTTTCTATTTCTGTGAAAAATGCCATTGAGGTTTTGATAGGGATTGCATTGAATCTGTATACTGTTTTGCTAGTATGGACATTTTAACAATATTCCTCCAATCCATTGAATACTATATCTCTTAATTTATTTGTGTTGTCTTCAGTTCTTTGATCAGTGTCTTAGGGTTTTCAGTGTACAGATCTTCTGTGTTCTTGGTGAAATTTATTCACATGTATTTTTTTATGGAATTGTTTTCTTAATTTCTTTCTGATAGTTCATTATCAGCATATAGAAATTTAACTGATATTGTATATTAATTTTGTATCCTGCAACTTTATTAAATCTGTTTATTACTTCTGGTAGTGTTTTGGTGAAGTCTTGAGGGTTTTCTATATATAATATCATGTCATCTGCAAATATAACAGCTTCACTTCTGATCTGGATGCCTTTTATTTCTTTTTCTTGCCTAATTCCTCTTGCTAGGACTTCCAGTACTGTGTTGAATAAAAGTGGCAAGAGTGGGCATCCTTTCCTTATTCCTGATCTTAAAGGAAAAGCTTTCAGCTTTTGACTGTTACATATGATGTTAGATATGGGTTTGTCATATATATATATAGCCTTTATGATGTTGAGGTACCTTTCCTCTATACCTATGTTCTCGAGTTTTTTTAAAAAAAAACATAAATGGATGTTGAACCTTGGGAAATCCTTTTTCTGCATCTGCCGAGATGATTATACTTTTTATCCTTCATTTTTTTTTTTAAATTTTTTTTTCAACTTTTATTTATTTTTGGGACAGAGAGAGACAGAGCACGAACGGGGGAGGGGCAGAGAGAGAGGGAGACACAGAATCAGAAACAGGCTCCAGGCTCTGAGCCATCAGCCCAGAGCCTGACGCGGGGCTCGAACCCACGGACCGCGAGATCGTGACCTGGCTGAAGTCGGACGCTTAACTGACTGCGCCACCCAGGCGCCCCTATCCTTAATTTTTTTTAATGCTATCACATTGATAATTTGCAGATATTAAACCATCCTTCCATTCCTGGAATAAATCCCACTCGCACCATCCTCTTTTTCTTTTTTAATTTTTAAAAATATTTACTTATTTTTTGAGAGAGTGAGAGAGAGGCAGCATGAGAGGGGAAGAGGTAGAGAGAGAAGGAGACACAGAATCCAAAGCAGGCTCCAGGCTGAGGCTGTCAGCACAGAGCCGGACGCGGGGCCCCAACTCCCGAACCACGAGATCATGACCTGAGCTGAAGTTGGACGCTTACCCAACTGAGCCACCCAGGCGCCCCTCACACGATCCTCTTAATGTATTGTTAGATTCAGTTTGCTAATATTTTGAGAATTTTTACATCTGTATTCATCAGTAATATTGGCTTGTATTTTTTCTGTAGTGTCCTTGTCTGGTTTTGGCATTAGGGTAATGCTAGCCTTATAAAATAAGTTTGGAAATGTCTACCCTCTATTTTTTGGAAGAGTTTGGTAAGGATTGGCATTAATTTTTCTTTGAATATTTGTTAGAATTTATAGGTGAAGCCACCTGGTCCTGGGCTAAAGTCTTATAAATGAGCTTATAGGGCCCCGTACCTGACTGCAATTTGAATATCTGGTGACTTATATTCCTTTAAGCTGTTGAAATTCTTGTATTGTTGAAGCTTGAGCATTTCAAGAGCATCATCTCTGTAAGAACCTTGTCTTACAGTCATCAGAACGGCCAGTGGCTCCACCATCTTGAGAAATAAACAATACATTTGGGGATGGGACACTGCAGGAGTTTGTTTTTCCTTTTCCCCCACTCTGATCCTTCTTGTTTTCTACATTCCCATAGAATAATTGTTGAAACAGGTAATATAAGAGGCCTGGGAAGCTAATCTTTCAAAGTGACTAAGTGTTTCTAAGAGTTACACCGCCAGGGACCCCAAAGAAGTTACAATTTTATTTATGCTCAGTTACTATGGATTAATGTGGAAGTTTGCAAGGAAGACAGAAAAAAACAAAGCTTTTTTTTCAGCCCAGTGAGGACACCATCTTAGTGAAGTATTGTAAGCACTAAGAGTTGTCATATAGCTCAAAAAGATTTAAATATTTTCTTGTAAACTACCTTCCTTGCAATAATAAATCGAGCCTCTTCTGAGAAAGGTTTAAAAATCAGAGATAATAAATTGCAGGATGTAGTGCTACGGGATTAGTCTTTCTTCCTCTTAGCTTCTGGGAGCCAACCCTGATGATCAGTTTTGAGCTTTTAATGTTGCTGTCTAATTTACTGGTTAAAATGTGCCATTGATGTCACTAATGGTTTCATTGTGCTTTAATGAAGCTGTTTGAAGAGAAGAAACACTCCTCAGAACTATGAACGCTTTCCCAACACTACATCCCCTCTCAAAACACTATTTTAAGGGACTTCCTCCTTTGTACATTTTCCTTAAATTGATTTATTGAGAACTTTTTGAGGACGTGTAGAAAAATCACAAAAATCCAATGAATAATTTAGAAAGCTATGTATTGACTGAGTAGCTATGACAGTTGGCTTTGGAAGGACAGAAAGCTCTGTTAAATATTGTATGACATAAATAAGATTGCTTTTCAAAAGATGGTTCATTATTAGGGTTTCCTTCAGGAAATAGAAATAGTAGCATGAACAAAGACATTTCTGTGGCTCTCTACAACACCCTCGGCCAGAAGTTGTATGGAGCACATAAGGCCTTCAGGCTGGATACACCTAGGGGTGGTCTAAGAGAGGGGCACATGGGCAAATGAATGAGTGAGGTTTCCCACCAGTGTCAGGAAAAACAAGGAAGGGGGAGGCATAGATGTGTTGAGAGCTGTGCCTGCTAGAAAGCTCATCAACTGTGGCAGCCTAAGAAGACAGTATAAATTACTTTCCTAATGTCTTCATTTTCTTAGACCCACCTTCCCTATTCCTGCCTAGAAAAATGATTCAACTGAGAGGTCCAGAAAAGAGTAGGTCAAAGTGAGCTGCCTTAAATAAAACTGTTGGCGATGCCACAAGTAGGTGGGAATAGGGGTTCACTGGGCCTCTCATGCATGGCTGGTAGGACTGAATTGCTGCAGCCCTTTAGAAGGTGAGGTGCAAGTATCTATCCAACCATGCGTTTCTACTTCAGTGTACTTGGCAGGAGGTAAGCATAAGAGTGTCCATTACCAGAGCACCTAGATGGCTCAGTTGGTTGAGCGTCTAGCTCTTGATTTCAGCTCAGGTCATGATCTTGGTGTTGTGAGATCAAGTCCCATGTCAAACTCAGTGCTGAATGTGGAGCCTGCTTGAGATTCATTCATTCATTCATTCATTCATTCATTCATTCATTCTCTCTCTCTCCCCCCTCCCCACCTCTCCCCTGCTCATGTGCATGCTCTCTTAAGAAAAAAAAAAAGGCTATTACCAAATAACAGAGGTACTTAGAGGTACTTTAATACCTCCAGAGGTTAACTATGAAGCAGTGAAAGGGAATGAGCTATATCTGTTGCAGCCCAACACAGTAGAATCTCCAAGATGTGCTGAGTGTGTGGGGGGGGATGGTGGGAGTTGACAAATACGTCTTTTATGAGCTACCACATAGTTTCTGTATGTATACATATCATATATGATACATATATGACATATATACATATCATAGATAACATATATGTGACACATATATGATATATATCACATATATGGCATATCATATACATATCACATATATATGTATATGTAAGTTTCATTTACGTATAGTCACACATAGATGGGAGCATATGTATATGTGTGTATAGGTATGTCTGAGAGGAAGCAAACCCATTTTTTTACTTTTGGGAAGAGAGCAATAGGAATGGAAAATGACAGCGTTTTCTGAAATGCCATAAAGACTTAAGTATGTGTTCATGTATCACTGATCTAATTTAAAGCTTAAAACAAAAAGCATTGCCCCTTTTGTGGTGGGACTGGGAAGTGTGTGGGGCCAGGGAAGGTTTTTGCATCATCAGTGGTCAGTCAGCATATTTTAGATAACAAACAACTTGATTTACTGGACATAGGATTTCTTTGTACTGCTAAGTACAAGTTACCCTCGCTCAGAATGCTTGTCCTTGCCTGCAGATCTGGCTCCTTGTAAAATGCTAATGTAACAGCTGGTTGTGGTTTACCTCATAGGTGCCTCACAAATATTAATTACACAGTTTCAGATGAGCGTAAGTTCATGTTCTCTTCATGGCTGAATGAGTTTGTAGAGAAAGCCAAGATGAGTGTCACAAGTAGTCGCCTTGAGGATCATAAAAATCATAGGTGCTGATGTAAAAAGAGGACTAGAACAGCCGGAAGAAAGCCAAGTGTCTGCTTTTAGTTACGGAACAGCTTGATATCTTCGGAGCACAAAAGATATTATTGAACTACATAAATGTAGTTTTCAAAACAATACACCTACGTTTAACCTGCCAGCCCCCTTCCTGTCCCCGCATCATCTGTTGGAGGAAAATTACTGTTCCAAGATTCTTCTTCCCTCTGGGCTATTAAAGCTTCCTGTCACTTAAGATCACCCCTCCTGAGCTTTGTAACAATGCTGCATGTAAGTCGGGTTTTCAGGTGACTGTGGAACTAGTCTTACGATAGTCAACCATCTCGCCTCAGTTTTTCATCATGTGGACCACTTATATTCTACTAGATGTGAAGCTCTTTATAGTTCTGATAATCCCACTTGGAACTAATTAGTTTTGCAATGTCTAGCTTATATCAAGTGAAGATAGAAAAATCCATAGAATTCCAACTCTTTGGCCTAAATTAATCTTGTCTTATAACCCTGGAAAAAATGCCTATCATGTTTGCTGCATCAGTTTATTGATCAACTCTTTCACTTGGTTTGTCTATTGCCCCAAACCTGTATTGACCTTTGTCTTTATCAGTCTTGGACCCATGCAAACACTGGGGAGGAAGAAGATAGGAGACCTTCTAAGTCCTTGCTATCTGCTGTATAGATCGGGGTTTTATGTTGTGTATACTCAGGTGTGTGTTCTGCTAGTGTGTATAGAGCATAAAACTGCCACTTGGGACTGGACCCAGGAGCCTCCCCACCACAACCACCACCACTACCCCCTCCCTCACCCCACACACACTGCTCATCTCGCTCTCTTCTATAGGACATCCATTGTTACAGAAGAGCATCCTTGTGTAATTTTTTTTAAGACCCAAGTATCAGGTTCACCTGGGTGGCTCAGTTGATTAAGCATCTGACTCTTGATCTCAGCTTAGGTCTTGATCTCAGGCTTGTGAGTTCAAGCCCTGCATTGGGCTCTGTGTTGGGTTGTGAAGCCTACTTAAAAAAAAAAAAAAGACCTAAGTATCTAAGTCAGGCATGTCTTCCCCAAATCCTTCATTCCATTACTAAACCATGAGTGCACATTTGGCATTACCTAAAGATATTTTCATCCCTTATTTCACTTTACGTATTAAGTGCCAAAGCTTGTCTCAGATACTATGTGCTGGACATAAAAGATGAAAAGGAAGTAAAGGTACTCTCAAAGAGTTTAAAAAACAACAGGGAAGATTGATGTGTAGAGAAATAAATGCAGTGATGAGTAAGGGCAAGAAGAGGTAAGAAGTTACTTTTATGTATTCTGTAGCATCTTTTGGAGTAATGAGTTTCACATGATTACTCTATAAAAAAAATTCTTATATTTTAAAAATAAAATGAACAGGGGTGAAGAAGCACCAAACTTAGTAGCTGAGTACATTGCAGGCTGTCCATCTATGTTGATTTCCCCCTCCTTCTCTCATGCTTTAAAATGTCTCATTCACACCTTTGGAGAAGTTGGTATATTTCAGTCATATTCCTCTTGAAATCTTAGTTTCCGGATGGGCAAACTCTTGTGTTTCATTATGAACACAACCACATCCCCTTGATCACTATACTTAATCTTCTTGAATCTTTTCCAGATGAATTCGTTTTCAAGTGCAACAATTTTAACTGCACACAGTGTACCATATGTTATCCAAGCACCCTTGTTATCCAGAATTACTAGATAATACTTTGTGCCTTTTCTGATGATAGTTGACATTTTGTTGGCTATTTTTCTAGGCAATACCACACTGGGTCAATGTCTTTAGAAATAGTTTGTGTTGTCATCAAGTCCTCTTTTAAAAAAATGTTTTTTAAATGCTAGTTTATTTTTGAGAGAGAGAGAGTGTGAGCAGAGGAGGGCAGAGAGAGGGAGACACAGAATTCGAAGCAGGCTCCAGGCTCGGAGCTGTCAACACAGAGCCTGATGCAGGGCTCAAACTCACAAACCGAGAGATCATGACCTGAGCTGAAGTCAGACACTTCACTGACAGAGCCACCCAGGCGCCCCATCAAGTCCTCTTTTCTAAGTTGTGCCAGAGAGAAAGCTCATCAGGCAGTTGGTCGAATATGGATTATTTTTTCAGTAAAAATACTGTCTTGTGCTCCCCCATGGTGAAATTCACTACTTGTTTGTTGATTGTTTGCCAGGCACAGCTTCAGAAGTTGGTTCTGCAAATCACCTCCGATGTATCATAGATGCAGTGCTTAGAGCTTATTTTAGCTGGGGGAGCTCTGTGTCATCTGCACATAGAGATCTCAGAGTATACCTCAGAAGGTGTTGGAATTCAGTTGAATCCGTTTATTCTTGATCATATTTCCATGTCCCTAAAGCCATCTCCTCTGATAACAGAAGAGCAGTGACCAATTTCATGGCAAGATTTTTGAAAGCAGGATTTGATGTAGAACCTTGGCAATTTTACAAAACACTGTATTCGTATAAAAATAAATAGTACCTGTCTGTGAGGTACAAAAAATAAAAAGGAACACATGTCTTTGCTATTCAGCTAAAGCAACAAGACATTATAAATAACTGAGTGTCTCTTCCCAATTGTATTCCTCTCCCTTCTCTTTGGTGATAACCTCTGACCAAATAACTCTATTTGTCATTTCCCTTTAGGGTTTGCTACATATATATTTCTCTAAACACATTACTGTTTATTAAAACATTATTTTTTTCCTTTTTAAAATTTTCATATAAATGGTATCACACTCCATACTCTACTGGAATTTTATTGAGCGTTTCATTTATGCTGAGATATATATATCATCGTTCCTATTAGTTATCAACTGTTCTGTGGTATTCCAATGCATACTTTTATCACAGTGATTTTATTCTGTCAGAGAGTTTGGGATTGTGTGTGTATGTGTGTGTGTGTGTGTGCATGCACACACTCTATTTCAAAACTGTGCTCCTGTACACATGCTTGTATGTGGGTGAGAATTTCTACAGTGTTTATATTTAGAGGTGAGATTGATGGGTCAGATAAGCTGTGTGCATCTTTATCGGTATCATATAATGCCGAATTGTATTGCAGAGTGGGGCTTATACCAATTTACATTTGCACCATCAATGTCTAAATCCTCCTTATTTTATGTCCTTGCTATACTGGTTTTCTTAGAGTTTTTTTTTTTTTTTTCAAATCTGATAGAATGAAATGGTGTCACATTGTGTCCTTAATTTTTTTTTTTTTAATTTTTTTTTCAACGTTTATTTATTTTGGGGACAGAGAGAGACAGAGCATGAACGGGGGAGGGGCAGAGAGAGAGGGAGACACAGAATCGGAAACAGGCTCCAGGCTCTGAGCCATCAGCCCAGAGCCTGACGCGGGGCTCGAACTCCCGGACCGCGAGATCGTGACCTGGCTGAAGTCGGACGCTCAACCGACTGCGCCACCCAGGCGCCCCTGTGTCCTTAATTTTTATTAGCATTGAGGTTGGGCATCTTTTTCGTATATATATCAGACATCTGTGTTCCCTTCTTTGGAATTGCTGCTCATGGATTTTTCCTATTTTTATACGGGGTTACTTTAGTTTCTAAATAGTTTGTAAGAGTTCTTACAGAGTACATTATGATTGTTATGCTGTTGGTTATATGTTACTATGATCTCCCAATTTTTGGCTTGTCTTGTTATTTTATCTGTCTTTTGATGAAGCTGTATTTTTTTTTCAACGTTTATTTATTTTTGGGACAGAGAGAGACAGAGCATGAACGGGGGAGGGGCAGAGAGAGAGAGGGAGACACAGAATCGGAAACAGGCTCCAGGCTCTGAGCCGTCAGCCCAGAGCCCGACGCGGGGCTCGAACTCCCGGACCGCGAGATCGTGACCAGGCTGAAGTCGGACGCTTAACCGACTGCGCCACCCAGGCGCCTCGAAGCTGTATTTTTTTTTAATTTTAATGCAATCTGATGTATTAGTCTTTCAAGATGTGTGATCTTTCAATTGTTCCTTACGTAAGTGATCGTTACTTACATTGTGGTAGCTACATTATGGGCTTCCAGTTACATAATGAGTAAGTCTCAGAAATAGAAGGCACGGCATAAGGAATATAGCCAATAGCATTTTAATAGCATTACGTGGTGACAAACAGTAGGTACACTTGGGGTGAGCATAGCATGACAGATAAACTTGTTGAATCACTGTGGTGTACACCTGAGACTAATGTAATGTGTGTCAACTAACTCGGTTTTTTTTCAGCTTAAAAAAAATAATCCCTGGAATTGCTGTTGTTGAGTTCTGAAGTGAGGAATCTAGTCTGTTCAGGTGGCTAACCATTTGGCGTGGCATCACTGATGGTAATGATTGATACTTGGACCTCTGTCAATATCAAGATTGTGTGTATGTGTGAGTTAATGTTCTGTTTGATTATAAGGAATAGACTATATTACCTGTTATACAGGATGTATTTCATCTAGTAAGTAGTCTGGGGAAAGTAGTTGAGGCTGGCAAGCCATTTAAAAGGATCGTAAAGGTCCTGAACTGCTTTTATATGACAACTCTGCCATCCTTAACATTTTCCTTGTGGTTACAAGAGGGCTGCTGATGTCCAGGCATTGTATCTATGTTCAAGTCAGGAAGAAGAGCGGGAACTGTAAACCTGATCTTTGTAATTCATTCCCTTGTAATTTTTCAGGAAGAGAAAATTTCCCTGATGATTTATGCCTAAATCATACCATATAAAACTGTTAAATACGCCACCCTTAGCTTAAAGGATCCTAGGGATTAGTGTTTGGGTAGCCTCCACTACGGACAAAAGCAAGAGGGATGGGGTTGAAATAAGTACTGAATGAACCAACTCACAGGATCTGCCAGTGGTCTATTCCTGCACTGTACTTTTCCATTGGTCTAGATGCTTATCTCAGCCCCAGCACCACATTCTCTTAGTAGAAGTTTTTGTTTTGTTTTGTTTTGTTTTTTTAGAGAGCGTGCAAATTGGGGAGAGGGACAGAGGGAGAGAGAGAATCCCAAGAAGGCTCCACACTCAGCACAGAGCCCAACACAGGGCTTGATCCCCTGACCCTGAGATCATGACCTGAGCCAAAATCAAGAGCTGGACTCTCAACTGAGTAACCCAGGTGCCCCTACTAGAACTTCTTAAAAGAGTGTTTTTGTGTGGTAGGGCAAGTCTTCCTCCCTTATACACTATTATTCTTCTTGTAAGTGTCTTAGCTATTACTCTTTTATCTTCCATACATATAATTTTTTGAATTAACTTATCAGGTTAAACACACACTTGCTGCTTATTGTTGCACTGTAGTGCATTTATAGATGAATTTGAGGACATTGACATTTTTTACATTCTCTTTTTTATCTTTGATCATGGTCCATTTATTCAGGTCTTTTTTAATGTCTGTAAGGCTTATGATTTTCTCCTGAAATTGATAGATCTAAAAACATAACTAAAAGAATGGAATCGATAGCACATTACCCTTTATGTCAGATAAATATACACCCTTGCCCATAAAACAGTAAACTACACTCTCCAAGGACTTACACAAACAAAAGGATACAAATAAAACAAACTAGAAGGTCTTTTCTGTGGGTGCTCTGAAATTGAAGTAGGAATGCAAGTGATCGGGTCATGTGTTGATTTATGGTCAAGAAGTGAAGCTCAGTGTTCAAAATTAAAATACAGCTCCTTTAATCTTTCGGTATTATATTCCCCCCTCCCCCTCTTAATATATCTTCTTGTTGTATTTATTTTTGATTTTTTGAATTTTTATTTTTGGAGAGAGAGAGCACACAAGCAGGGGAGGGGCAGAGAGAGAGGGAGACACAGAATCCAAAGCAGGTACCAGCCTCCTGGCTGTCAGCACAGAGCCCGACGCAGGGCTCGAACTCACAAACTGAAAGGTCATAACTTGAGCCAAAGTCAGATGCTTAACCGACGGAGCCACCTAGGCACCCCTCTTCTTGTTTTATTTAAATCTTCTTGGTTTTGTAACCCTTTACAACTGGGATGTAGGAATAGTTTTTGCCTTCTTGGATGTTGATCTTAGAACTAGCTACCTTGTGAAATTCTCAATAGTTCTCTTTGGATTCATGTGGGATTTCTATGCAAGAAGTTATATACACTGCAAATAATGGATTTTGTAAAGTTTTTATTTAAATTCTAATTAATACACAGTATCATATTAGTTTCAGGTGTACAGTATAGGGATTCAGCACTTCATACAACATCTGGTGCTCATCACAAGTGATTTCATTAATCCCCATCACCTATTTGACCCATCTCTCCATCCATCTGGTAACCATCAGTTCTCTATAGTTGAGAGTCTGTCTCCTGGTTTCCCTCTTTTTCTTTATTCCCCTTGGCTCCTTGGTTTTCATAAATTCTTTCATATGAGTGAAATGGTGTCATTGTTTTTCTCTGACTTATTTCACTTAGAGTAATACTCTGTAGCTCCGCCCAGGTCATTGCAAATGGAAAGATTTCATTGTTTTTTTTTATGGCTGAGTAATATTCCACTGTGTGATATATTTACCTCTTCTTTATCCTTTCATTAGTCAGTAGACACTTGGGCTGTTTCCATAATTTGGCCATAATGCTGGACAACTTTCTTATACACAAGAGTAAATTCAAAATGGATTAAAGACCTGGATATGAGATATGAAACTGTAAAAATCCTAGAGGAGAACACAGTCCTTAACCTCTTACAGGCAATGTCTCCTGAGGCAAGGGAATAAAAAAAAATAAACTATTGGGACTTTATCAAAATAAAAAACTTCTGCTCAGTGAAGGAAACTATCAACGAAACTTAAGTCAGCCTATGGAATAGAGAAGATATTTGCAAATGAAATATCTCATAAAAGGTTAGTATCCAAAATATATAAAGAACTTACAAATTCAACACCCCAAAACAAATAATCCAATTTAAAAATGGACAACAGACATGAAGAGACATTTTCCCAAAGAAGGCATCCAGATGGCTAACACACACATGAAAAGGTGCTCAACATCATAGATTAGGAAAATATAAATCAAAACTACAATGAGGTATCACCTTACACGTGCCAGAATGGATAAAATCACCACCACCAGACACAGCAGGTGTTAGTGAGGATGTGCAGAAAGGAGAACCCTCTTGTACTATTGATGGGAATGCAGACTGGGGCAGTCAGTCTGGAAAACCTTTTTGTCTTTTGCTGTATTTTACTGCACAATGTTGAATAGTAATGATAGTGGTTATATAGGACTAGTTTTAATTTTCTTAAAGAAATCCTTTCAGTGTTTTATCATTGAATAGGACTTAAGCAAGTTCCCTTCACTTCCTAGTCTCCTAGAGGTTTTGTTTGTTTTTTGTGAGTTGATATTCCAATGCTTTTTCTACATCGATTAAGATCATCATATGGTTTTTCTATTCCAGTAATATGATTGAGTACATACATATACTTTCTGATGTTATACCCAACTTAAAATTGTTGGAATGTGCTCGATTATTATTATTATCATCATTTATCTTTTTCTCTACTGGATTCAGTTTGCAGTTATTCTTTTTTAATTTATGCTAATGAATGAGAGTAGTCTTTATCTTTTCCTGTGTTCTTATGTGGTTTTATTTATTTAGATTATTGAAGTATAATTGATAATGTTAGGTTCAGGTATACAGTACAGTGATTTGGTAATTCTGTGCATTACTCAATGCTCACCACGATAAGTGGAGCCACTATTTGTTTCATGCAATGTTCCCTATGCTATACTTTGAATCTCTGTGGCTTATTTTATAACTGGAAGTTTGGGCCTCTTAATCCACTTGATTTCACCAATCCCCCCACGTGGCTCCCCTCTGGCAACTACCAGTTTTCCATATGTAAGGGTCTGTTTTTTAGTTTGTTCATTTGTTTTTTAGATTTCACGTGTAAGTGAAATTATATGGTTTTGTCATTCGTTGTCTGACTTATTTCATTTAGCATAACACCCTCTAGGTCCATCCATATTGTTGCACACGGAAAGATCTCACAGTTTTTTATGGCCGAGTGATATTCCTGTGTGTGTGTGTTTGTGTGTCTGTGTCTGAGGTTGGACTAGCTCAGTGGTTCTCAATCAGGGGTGGTTTTACCCACCAGGGGACAGTTGGCAATGTCTGGAGAGGGTTTTCGTTGTTGCAATGGGCATGTTGGTAGTGCTACTGGCATCTGCTGTAGAAGCAGGAGAAGCTGGTGAACATCCTACAACACACAGGACAGCCCTGATAACAAAGAATTATCTGATCCTAAATATCGTTCATGAGGACTTTAAAACGTGTAGGTATCAAAGTGATTCTCCAACATAGGCTCTCCATGAATCTTTTGGGTTTCTTTTTAAATATTCTAAAATTCCAGGTTCCATCCCTATTAGATTCTGTTTCAAATTGGCAGAGCCCTAAAATCTGAATTTTTCAACATGCAGATGAATGTGATGTAGATGGTCCATGAAATTCACCTTGAGAAGTACTGAATAGACCTAGTGAGAGCATTTTATTTTATTTTTTTGTTAATGTTTATTTAAAAAATTTTTTTTCCCCATCGTTTATTTATTTTTGGGACAGAGAGAGACAGAGCATGAATGGGAGAGGGGCAGAGAGAGAGGGAGACACAGAATCAGAAACAGGCTCCAGGCTCTGAGCTGTCAGCCCAGAGCCCGACGCGGGGCTCGAACTCCCAGACCGCGAGATCGTGACCTGGCTGAAGTCGGACGCTTAACCGACTACGCCACCCAGGCGCCCCTGTTAATGTTTATTTTTGAGAGAGAGAGAGAGAGAGAGAGAGAGAGAGAGAGAGAGAGCGCGCGCGCGCGCGCATGAGTAGTGGGGGAGGGGCAGAGAGAGAGAGGGAGACACAGAATCCAAAGCAGGCTCCAGGCTCTGAGCTGTGCCCACAGAGCTTGACATGGGGCTCGAACCCATCAACCATGAGATCATAACCTGAGCTGAAGTCGGTTGCTTAACCGACAGAGCCACCCAGGCGCCCCCTAGTGAGAGCATTTTAATAAATGCAATTTACCAAGTACATAGAAGGCAAAAAAGGAAAGGAAGTTAGGAGAGCTGCAAACAAACAAACAAGTGCCCAGAGCTCTGAATTCAGGGGCAGGCCGACTTGTCCCTGGCTTGTTCTGCTGGTGGTAACAAGGATTTCTCAAGTTACTTGCCCTTGTGTAGCAGTGGTTTCTTCCCCCTTGTTACACGTGTTGCACAGCTGAATGGTTTCTGTCATTATCAAGCACTTTGTGCTCAGCCAGCCACATCTTCAGGGTCACTTCAGTGGTGAGGGTCTGCCATCATTCTGGGCAGGCTGTGAACAAAGCTGAGTGCTATGGATTAAATTTATAGTACTCTTCACCGAATTGATTTATTGCAATCGTGCTACAGTTAGGGTTAAGAATACCTAGCAGAAATTGCACACCATTTTATTCTCTGTTTGCCACAGTGTTCATTCTGGCTTTCTGACCATCTGTTTCAGCAATGGCATTAGCAAATGTCATTTGGACCGAAAATCCATTGGTAGGGATCATCTTTGTATAAAAGGTGTTTTGACTAGTACTTCTGTAGCACTTAAAAATTTCCAGGAACATAGCAAATGATTTAATTTGTACAAAAAACTGATGAGTAGGTGCCATTACTATATTTTTTAGGTGAGGAAATAGAGGCAAAGGGAGAGAATTAATTTTCCGATGGTCACACAAGCTCATACAAATGGAAACTCAAACCCACACATTTTGTTGGTTCCTGAGCCCATGCTCTCAGCCACTTGACCAAACCAGCTCTCTCATATCTTCTCAAAACTCTGTAATCATAGAATTAATTTTTCAAAAATGCCTTGCTATAGAAGTTCATTGTTTAAAGACTTTTGCTTTTGGGGCACTTGGGTGGCTCAGTTGGTTGAGCATCTGACTCTTGGCTTTGGGTAAGGTCATGATCTCCTGGTTCATGGGTTGTGAGCTCCACGTCAGGCTCTGTGCTGACAGGGCAGAGCCTGCTTGGGATTCTTTATCTTTTCTCTCTCTCTCTCTCTCTCTCTCTCTCTCTCTCTCTCTCTCTCTCTGTCTCTCCCCTGCTCACAGTCACTCTCTCTCTCTCTTTCTGTCAAAAATAAATAAACCTAAAAAACATAAAGACTTCCTCTGCCTTTGACCGCGCTGCTTTATACATTAGTGCTTTCATTGCTTCTAAAACTTCTTTTTTTTAGTTTCAAAGGAGAATTAGATTTAAGGATTTCAGTGTGAGATGGTGTTCTGTGATGCTTCTGACTGAACTAAATAGGGCAGTGAGTTTACAAAGAAGTGACATTTGATAATAGTGATGCTGATAAGAAAGACAATTAGCACCAGAGGTTATAACCACCTGACTATATCAGCAGGTTGCACATGGCTTGGAAATGTCATATTTTACTTATTTCCTTTTCTTAAGGCAAATAGGTTTTAGACGGAAGTTTCAACCATAGTAATAATTTATCTGGAGGTCACGTATCCACTATCTGTGGACATTTAAAATGTAATAATTGGTAATCTAATAATAAGCAAAAGCCTCTGAACAGGCAAAATAGATGTCACAAAGCCAGAACACTAAATTCACATATTTATTGACTGAAAAGGGCCATAATCAAAGTGTATTTGTCCTTAAGTCAAAATTGTTCTGATTGCTTTGGTAGTTAGGATTTCTAGACCACAGCACATTAGAAGGTGGGAGAAAGGAGGGGAATTACAAGCTGTGTAAACAAAAGCAAAATATTTCTAGTTGACAGCTAGAAAATGAACCAAACTCTGTAAGTCAGAAAAATTCAAAGGGTGATGCCCTTGAGCTGTTAAAATAGGCCACCAGACACATTAAGGGCACAAAATAATAATTTAACTTGATTACAGTGAGCCTTTGTTATTAACAGTGGGCTAAATTATGTTCAGTATGGGCTGTTTAACAAAGCAAAAGTTTATAATTGACTTAAAAAGATATTAACCCATTTTTTTCCCCTGAGAAATTAGATAGAGACCAGCTCCTGATGATGATGAGACCATATCACATCAAAAGTGTTACTTACCTAAAGTGGGAAAGAAGGTTTTGACATTAAGAGGAGTAATTGTCTGTCAAGTCCTTTATTGTTTTTAGAAGACCTGGAGACCCCAGACTCTGGAATTGATGGAGCAGACACAAAAGAAACATGTCCAGCTTACTCGTTCATTCAGGAATTCACTGCATATGCCTCAACCATCTGCACACAGTAGTGGGATACTCTTAATTATATTTTCCTTAGGATTCCTTTTTTTTTCCTGCCTTCATTTAGCTCCTGTTATCATCTTTGGTGATTTCAGCATCTGTGTTGACAGTTCACCTGGGGTTCCACATAGGACAGCTTGAAAGATCTGTTCCATCCAACACACGACAGTTCCTGGAGGAGGCCCCCATCATATGCAATTGAGTTATGTTATACCCTGTGGGTTATATTGCAGTGATGATTGCAAGGTGCCCGGTGTGCCTGAAATGAATTTGAGGACTTTGTGGTTACCACTTCTTGAAATTAAATTTTTAGTCTGGAGAACCAACTTGGGATTCACAATAATAAAAATCTGGTGGGAGTTGTGTTCTATTTCATGAGCTACTAATGGGGTCTCTGCTCAAATCTGAGTCCAGGAGGCAATCACAGACTCAGTATAGACAGCTAAGTGACACTGATTATTTGGCCATGTGAGCGGGAAGCTTGTTAGAACAGGAAGTTTTCTTAGCAGCCGCCCCTCAAATTAGCCCATCTGCATTTTAATTTGCTTTGTGAAAATCAGAAAAATTAAAAGTGATTCTTATTTTGCTAATTGCAATTTCAGAGCACTAGGAGAATACCTCATTATGCCGGGTTCAGTGTGAAACAGCCATGGTCCCCACTCCGAGGTCACGTTTGTTTGGGGACTACTTACAGAGCGCTGGCCATGTGCAGAGTGTGGTAGGAGGTAGAGGGATGAAGACACCCCCCTGCCCTCACGGAGCTCACTTTGCAATGGGGAAGAGCCAAACGAGAAGGCACATGCATAGATGGACTGTGGCAGGTGCTCTGAAATACTGTTGGTGGGGGAGAGAGGGTAAAGGGGAGGGAGTCTCAGCACTTCGGTTCCAGCCACATACCCAAGCAGTGGGTGAGCCAGCCACATGCAGGAGCTAGCAGAAGAGCCTTACGGGCAGAGAGAAGGGTCGGTTCAGAAGCCCTGAAAAGAGGAAAGGCTTGTCACTTTCAAGGACATAAGGCCAGTGTGTGTGTGTCCCAGTGAATGACAGTTGAGGTAGAGATGAAGGCAGTGGATGGCTCACGTTGGGCCTTGGAGAACAAGACAAGGGGTTTCCAGTTTTTCTCAGAATAAATCCAGAGTCTTGAAGGGTGGTTAGCAGAGAAGAGGGATGATCTTTTATGTCTTGAAAGGATTCCATTTGACTGCTGAGATGTCAACCAGGCTGGAGAGCAGAAGGGAGCAGGGAGGTGAATGAAGAAGCTGTTGACATGGTCAGAGCAGAGGTGGGAGAGCTTGGGCCTGAGTGGGCAGCGAGGGTGCCGTGACATGGGAAGACAGGGTGTGTTTGGAGGTGGCAGCGATAGGAGCTTCTGAGGGACTGATAGAGGGGTGAGGGGAAGGTGGAATCAAGAATGAACTTTGGAGGGGTACCTGGGTGGCTCAGTCAGTTAAGCATCTGACTTGGGCTCAGGTCAGGATCTCACAGTTAGTGGGTTCGAGCCCTGTGTTGGGCTCTGTGCTGTCACCTCAGAGCCTGGAGCCTGCTTCAGATTCTGTTTCCCTCTCTTTCTGCCCCTCCCCCACTCACGCTCACTCGCGCTCTCTCTCTCTCAACCTCTCTCTCTCGCAAAAATAAACATTAAAAATTTTTTTTAAAAAAATAAACCTTGCATAAAGAGGATTAAGAGTATATTTATGAAGTGTGCTGAGTAACGTAGAGAGTTAGGGAATCACTATATTGTCACATGAAACGAATATAGCACCGTTAATTATGCCCCAATTAAAAAAACTAGTATTAGGTTTGAGGTTTGAACAACTGGGTGAATGGTGTTATTTGCAGTATTGACAAAGAAAGTAAGAAATGAAAAGGTTAGTCTTTGGCCTATTCACATTGAAATGCTTATTAGCCATCTGAGGAGAGAAATACATCTTATTTTTCCTGATTGAAGTCCCCTCTAGGGAAGGTAGCAGACACGTGGTGGGCCTAGGGTTTAGTAAACATCATAAAGTACAGAGACCCTGCCTCTGTCTTTCGGTCTCAGATAATGTGAATTCCCGTCTTTGCTTATCTCATTTCGCCACAAGAATAAATACACACATACACACACACATGCACGTGCACACAGACAGGAAAGCCCTTTTGAGACTTAAGAAATTCAAGGGAAGAATTCAATGAGTATTGTCTTGATACGAGTTAAAAATCAACTTCATCCGTATTTGGTACTGGGATACTGGATTTATACATTTCACAGCCAAAGAAGAAATTTGGTGTATTTTTTGTGCTGTCATAAATAACATTATAAAGTGTTTTAAGTTATATAATGAAGATGAGCCTTGAGATTCTGAAGGTTCTAGGGCCATGAAGCACCTTATTAGGAGATGTTGTAGATGTGTTTCCCTTAAGCCCACTCTGAGGAGTGGCTTCAGTGTTGTTGTCCAGAGTAGGGTTTTTAGTGGAGCTAGTTTCTCAATATTCTCACTCGTAATTATTTTCTGTGTGAGAGCTTTCTAGAATGTGAACTAATAATATTTTTCTGGAATCTGGAGAAAAATGCCTTTAATTTCTATTGGCCTCACTAACTTCTGTTTTCCTGACTTGTTCAAATTCGTGTTCTCATGAGGACTGGGCGAAAGAGATTGGAGTAAAAAAAAAAAATTCTTTTTAAATTTAGGACCTAAGAAAACTCAAGCATTTCTCTCCCAGATATGGAAGCTTTATAATAAAGGCCAATGTCACTTTATATGGGTGGAAATTGGTGTAAAGGTAGACATACTATGTTTGTATTAGTTTGCTACGGCTGTTGTAACAAAGGACTACTGACCCAGGTAGCTCAAAGAAAGTAAGTTACTTTCTCATGGCTTGCAGGCTGGGGCTTTGAGATCAAAATGTCACCAGGGTTGGTTTCTAATGAGGTCTCTCTCCTTGGCTTATAGATGACTGTCTTCATCCAGTGCCTTCACATGACTTCTGCTCTGTGCTTGTCTGTGTCCTGATCTCCTCCTCTTAATAAGGAGACGAGTCATATTAGATTGAGGGCCAACCTAATGACCCCATATTTAACCTCAGTAACCCCTTTAAAGGTTCTTTCTCGTAGTGACATTCTGAGGTACTGGGGGTCAAGACTTAAACATGAATTTGGGGGGAACACGATTAAGCTCATCAAAGTATTTCAGTCATATTAACCCCCCCCCCAAACTCTAATGTGGAAGCTTCCAGCCTTTCTTTTAGTATCTTAATGTTGTTAACCACTGTTGACTCCCCTCCATCACACCCACCCCCTGTACTGGTGCATAGGTCTTGTGGTACATCCCCATGCCTCCTGTCCTGCCCTCCCTCTGATCTTCCACACAGCATCAGAGAGATCGGATCCCCAATCTCAATGTTCCTTTACTATTTGACATCCTTTAGTGGTGTCCCATTTTCTAGGAGATAAGATTTAAATTCTGTGGGATGGTCTTTTGTGTTCTAATCCCCACTGTTCCCTATTCCTCCCAGATTTGCTTCCTAAGTGCCAATCATGAAGTATTGATGCTTTTCAAAGATGTCTGGTTCCACATAGACTTCTTTGCCAGGACCGCCCTTCCCTGTCTAACTCACTTTGGAGATGGCAAGTTGTGCGGTGCCTTCGTGACTCTGCTTTGCTGCCTCCTGCTCTGAGAAAGCTTTTCTGCTCCGTCTCCAACAAATGGAGTCGATCACACTCTTTAATTCACCTTATTTCACTTCTCACCCTGTACCATGGTTCTTTACTTTCGTCTCTAACTTTGACTAGAATGAGAGAAATGAGGTCAAGAACGGTGTTTTTTAACTTTGTACTCTGGTGTTTAGCCTAGCACGTAGTGAGTGCTCAATAAATGAGATGAAGGATACATAGATGTTAATACTAGCTTGCAAACAACTTACATATTTTACGTACCATCAGTATAGGTAATCTGTTCATTACTTGGAACTTGATACTATTTTAAATTCCCATATTCTTATTAGCTTCACACAGAGAACCCCCTGAGTTCATCCAACCAGTAGCCACTAGGGTGACTAGGTGATGATAACAGGGTACAAATGATCAGTAGTCTTCAGAACTGGAACTGAATATCCTGTTAATTGTAGGTCAGATGCACTATCGTTGCCTGCAAGGACTTCCCTCTCCATCCCATGCCCATTTACAAGGGGCTTTCTTCAGAGCAATATTAGGCTCTTGGACTCCTTAAGACATCAAGGTTATATTTTGTGGGGCTTTCTGATCAATGCAGACAATCAAAAGTAAAGCTGCATTGTCCAATATGGTAGTTACTGGCTGTATGTAGGTATTTAAATTTAAATGAACTAAAATAAAATTAAGAAGTCAGTTCCTCAGGCTAACCACATTTCAAGTACTCAGTAGCCACACATGTCTCCTGGTTGCTGTATTGAACACAGATTATAGAACACTACCGTCATCACAGAAAGTTCTTTTGTTCAACATGGCTCTAAAGCTCAGATCACAACTTTCTGTTATTTACTTCAGTAGATAATAATCATAATAAGTACTGTTTAGTATGCACTCACCATGAGTTATACTCTCTATAAAATCTCACTTTGAGTATGTGGAAGCAAAGGCTCAGTGAATTAAGTTACTTGCTCAAGATCCCCAAATTAAAAAGTATCAAAGGTAAGGTAATTATGCAAATATGTTTTATTTCATTTTATTTTTTTTAGAGAAATTACTAACTTAATTGATGAAAATTGTCCTGCATTATAGTTTCAACTTGGATATCTTTGACAGAGGAATTAAATAGGACAGAGCTAATCCTGTGAAGAGGTTGTATCTCCTCCTAAGCTGGTTTCAGGTTCCTGCCTCCCATCTTCTCTTGGTTCCCATTGCCTGGAGGTAGCTGAATCTTCCACGGAGGGACTCTCTGGCTGTGGGCACCGCCTCTCAGGGAAGCAGAATTCTTCCCAGCTGCTAACCACAGGAGAAAGTGGAGCCAGTTTTCTATCCTGACATTTCTTTTAGAAGGAAAGGTTTGAATTCTAGCATTGCCTTTTGCCCCTCCTCCTTTTCCTTACCAAGTCGTGTTTAATTGGGACTAAGAATAGATAAGACTCAACAGCAGACCCTTCCCTCTAGGCAACCCGGTGCACCATTGAAAAGATGCACCGGTTGAGCACGAAAAGAACCTTGAAAGACTTAAGGAGGCCAATCTTTTATTCATGTTTCTAGGTGAGTTATAAAACATCCTGACCAGGGGAGACTATTGTAGACTTTCTAGAGGAAGAGATGAATATTTTTGAAGAAGGGAACAAAGAAGGAACATTGCAAGTGAGATTTGAAAGTGGCTGAACAGTGATGAAATAAGGAATTTACATAAAATTCTGGTCACAGATAAGTATTTCCACAATGATAAAGTAATGAGGGATCTTTTGCCGAGAGAGCAAAGGTGAGGTTTATCTAGAAATCAAAACACAATTTTTTGTGTGTGTTCTTACTGCCCCAGTGTAGTTAGACTTTTAAAGTAAAGCAAAGAAGAGAGTAAGGGAGCCAAGGTCTTGAAGAAGCTGATTCTGGGCCTCATTAGTTGACAGAGGTGATGACACTTTTGTGACAGACCAGAGCCTGAGGACAAAGGGCTTTATCTTGGTTGCCCATTCCAGTTGATGGCAGGTGGCTGCCTGGAGTGTGAGGAGAGAAACACAAGGATGGATGATCCACACCTCCCACAGGTCCAGAAAGGGAAGTGGTGGGGGCACCTGGGTGGCTCAGTCACATCACATCCAACTCTTGATTTTGACTCAGGTGATGATCTCACGGTTTTTGAGTTCGAGTCCTGCATTGGGCTCCATGCTGCCAGTGCAGAGCCTGCTTGGGATTCTCTCTCTCTCTCTCTCTCTCTCTCTCTCTCTCTCTCTCTCTCTCTCTCTCTCTTTCTGAAATAAACTTTTAAAAAAGGGGGGAGGAGGTAATAGTGGTACAGATGTCAGGTATTTGTGACTCCAGGGCCTGACATGAATATCCTGAAGCATTTCAGTGCTCAAAACTTGTAATTTAGAGTAATGAGTTACCTGTTGATGTGTAATAAAGTACCCCAAACTTAGTGGTTTCAAACATCGGTTATGATCTCCCAATTTCTGTGGGTCAAGAATCTGGATGCAGCTTAGTGGAGTTTGCTGGTTCAGGGTCTCTCTCAAGCTGAATCGAGGTGTCATCAGGGGCTGTAGTCATTTCAGTGTTGGACTGAGGGAGGATCACTTCCAAGGTAACTGACCTGGCTGTTAGCAGTGACTGGCCCTTGTGAACTGTTGGCAACAGATAGCGGTTCCTGACCACATGGATCTCTCTATATGGGGCAGCTGGTGTCCACCAGAAAGAGCAAGGGAGGATGCATAACACGGAAGCTCCAGTCTCTTCGTGACCTAATCTTGAAAGTGACATCACACTGGGTTTTGCTGTATTCTTTTTGTCAGAATGAGGCCACTAGTTCTCGCCATGTTCAGGGGGCAGTCAGGGATTATACAGGGGTGTGAATCACTAGAGGCCATTGGAGGGATTGTCTGTGGCATAATGTACCATGAATGGGGGAAGGTTATTGAACACATGACAGAAATACATTTGTTTTCTTGGTAACCTATTTCAAATGTAGCAGTGCCATGTGTTGTAAAAATAACTCCCATGCCCTAATGAAACCTGGAAGAATCTCGACAGTTTCCTGAGGTTTAATCAGATTGCTTTTTGTGATAACACTGGAAGCATGGACGTTTTGACTGTGTGTGTAGGAGTAGATCCGTAACTCCAGGGCTCAAATCTTCGTTCCAAAGACTGGCTGTTCATGCTGGAATGAAGGGAAGGTATTCAGCCAGAGGGAAGCATCAAGACAAATTCTGGGAGGAGAGTGACAAAAGGGAGTTGAGGAAATGGAACAGGTTCTGAATGAGGTGGGAGAACATCCAGAAGTATGTTTAAAACTATTTTGAATTTTTGCTTGGGGCAGTTCTACCGGTCGCTCCTAGGGAGCAAATTATCCACAAATTAGTCATTTCCTTCCTCTCAATCCATATTCCACTGCCCTTATTGTGATTGAAGCATGGAGACCCAGAGAGAAGATAAGGCTGCAGCCCTGAGCTAGTTCTGTGGACATCTTAGCAGGAACACTCTTCAAAGGGAAGAATTCCAGGGGCATCACTTGCCGTGCCCCCACCCAAGCAGAGGCTAGTGAGTTCAGGTGTCTGATCACGAATCTGAGATTCTGAGATGCCCTTCTGCACAAAGAGCACGTCCTGGTAAATAATTAGTTCTTGAGTCCATTGGCTGTACTTGATTTGGGAAAACAAGAGCCTGATCGCGAGTTTATAATGCATAATTGATTCCTAAGGCTAGATCGGAGGCAGAGATGGGAGGGACTGGATGCCACCAAGCCCCAAGTCACGTTTGCTGTGGCTATGCAGGCAGCAAAAACACTCCATCTCCTGCCCTCGTCTCAGGCTGCCCCATGTCAAATGTTTCTGCGGATCAGTTTACAGAGCCCGGGGTGCTGAGACAGAACCGTGGGGAGCAGGGTGGCATTGTCTACTGTGGACAGAGCTCTCGTCCTCCCTAGTCTTTGTTTGAATACAGCATCCACTTACGGACTACATGTATAGTCTTTATTCAGACTGCTGAGCCTGCAGGATCCTTATCTCTGCAGAAGCACTCAGTCCAGGCTCCCTGATTGTCCTGCCAAGCAGAAATTTGGGTCATGCCCAGTTCACATGCACGTGTAGATGGCAGGAAGGAAAAGGATTCCAGAACGCATGCTCTGAACCACAGGAAACAGCAGTACTCAGCATCTCCTACTCCAGTCCTTCTTACTGCCCCAAGATAGAAGGCCTACTTAGTGACTCTCCAGCTTACAGCCTCCAGTACCTATTCCCATCCCCTCTGATGTTTGCAGTGGTCTCCAAAACAAGCAGAAATAAGATGCCCTGTGGCTCTTATTGGAGACACATGGAGGTGGCTGAAAGTAAAGAGGTGACTTTTCCCCTCCATCCATTCCAGCAGAACCTAATTCTGATTTCGTCTCCACCACTGTGTGACTTTGGATAAATGGCGTATGCTTTGAGCCTTCTTGGTTTCTCATCTGTAATATGCATATGAGTTTATTGTCAGTATTGAATGACTTAGTATTTATAAAGTGCCTGACATAGAACTGGTACATATTAGACACGCAGCAAATAGGGCTTCATTTTTTTTTTGCCCCAGCAGATAGCAATGGCCATCAGTCATTACCTGTATTTAGTCTTGCACCCTCTCCTCCTCTTGCTTCCTCCCCACCCTCATATACCAGCCCATTTGCCTGGTAGAGGCTTTAATATATAAACTGAATGGAGAGAGTGCCCACTGGCTGCATAGCTCTGTTGGAAGTTGTCAGGATTGTCAGAAAAGAGGAGCCAACATTAAAAAAAAAAAAAAAAAAGAAAAACACTAGAGAAAAATGCACTGCACGTCAGATTTGTTGAGGTGGACAAGCAGGTTATGTTAACTGCAGGATTATTAATGCATCTGCAGCATCTGCAGGGGCCTGCCAGCTTTTGGATGGAAGCGTTGAGAAGATCTAGAAGCCAGAGGTCAAGTGTGGAGAGGAACTGGAGGTGACACAGCAAGCATGATAGGGCTGGGAAAACTGGGAGATTAAAAAATAAAGGCCAAGATTTGGGATCATCAGTATTTGTTATGATTGTACTATTTCACAGTTCATAGAATGCATGTACATGCACGATTGTGTTACTTCCAATAGCAGTCTCTGACTTGGACATTATTAACTTCGTTTTGTAAATAAGGCCCATAAAAGGAAGGATTTACCCAAAGCTGTGCAGCCAGTGAGGAATCTAATTAGTACTCACTGGGGACTTTGGAATTTGTTTTTGGTTCCTCTTCTGTTAAATAGCCACCACAGACTTAGGCTGTCCAGGGCGCTCAATGTCTGGTGGAAGGACAGGAAAGGACCTCTACTCCAGCAACCAACTAGAACTTGAGAGATGGGCAGAAGTTGGGGTCCTAGCTCATATTTATTTGCCTATTTCCCAGTACTAGAACTGGTTTCAAATAATGGGAAAGATCCAGCCTTTAGGTGGAGTAAATAGGCAGGCTTGTTTGTGGGGTATGGGTCGGGGCAGAAGGTAAATGGAACAGTCTGTGTCTTTTCATTTGGGTCAGTCTTCTTGATCACCCAGCATGTTGATAATTTATTAAAGGACAGAAATGAGACATTTTCCTTTAACTTAAACCTTCCAAAAGTAGGGCTGATAGAATGGGTTTGGGTTAGTAATCTGTTGGAATTTTATATTGTTTAGGTTTAAAGGAGCATCTCATTAGTCACAAAAGCAACTAACATCACCCCCCGCCCCCCATTGAATCAGCTCAAGTTCTCTTTCTAAATCATAGCTGTAACTTTGGAGACATCAATGAAATATGTGAAGATCAAACAATTCTATTGTTACAAGGAAACATAAGCAAGTGAATGCTGATTATTCTTAAAGGGCTTCTTAAATAATAGTATTTTGTTAATATTATAGTTATCTAGTGAATGTTATGTGCAACTATGGTTTCAGGGATTTTGTATTTACTAACTCATTTAACCTCAAACAATGTATAAAAAAAATATTACTGTTCCCATTTCACAAGCAAAAAAAAAAAAAATTTGAGGCAAGAAGTTAATAAAGCTTGTCAAAGACTACATAGCTAGATGCAGAGACAAGATTCCAACCCAGCCCATCTGATTTCAGAAACTGGTACTCTTCACCACTCTTCTGGAATCGATTCATATGAAAATTGAAATAGTGAAATCAATCAATGCACAAGACAGACTTGAAAAAAAACTTAATGCTTTAACCATAATTACATAAAAACCTCCAGCAATGGGTTAGTGCCAATAGAGGTTTTATCTTTCCAAATGTGTAACTTGTAAGATAAAATCTCCATTGTAGCAAAGCCAACAGCACTCTAACTCTTCTTCCCCCCTCTTCGAAGACTCCAGTGAGGTTGGCTGCTATTGAACCAACATTCTTAGGGGCTGCGACTTAAATTGTGGGTTATAGCTTCAAAAGAGAATATACTGAAGCAACAAGTTGTATTTCTAAGCTCTACATAAACTAAAACCTTTATTAGAACATCCATTTGTCAACTCAGATTGAGGCCTAAGAAGGTTAAGTCTCCCCTTAAAGCAAGATTTACAGAAAAACAAATCTTAACTATGATTTAGATAGCTTTTAGGCATTCTTTATCCATTTATAGCTGATCCTTGCCCGGATGCAGCTGATTCCATAAGATTTTTCCAGCTTTGCTAGTGGTTACCTTTAGCTATTTGGGCACTTTTATATATTGCTCCTCTAGAGCAATCTCCCCATGAAAATTCTGGCATGGCATGTGGTAGAAAGAGACAACATCTGCTTCCATAATTGCCTGGGTGAGAAAGTTCTCCATAGCTATTGCTTGACCATAAAACAAAAGTCTACAGTGGGACACAGGACATCTCTGTAGGTTTTATGCAAAAAGGGCCCAAGTGGTATAGTATAAAGAGTAGCAATTTAGCTTCCCTAAAAATAAATATCTTATGCAGATGTTGACTAAGCCGTCATACCACAAATGCCATTGTACTTGGAAAACGAGCAGGTGCTGTTGCATTGTCTTTGTGTTCTGCAATAGTGAACACACGGGTTTCAGTTCATGACCTTTTTAATCAGAAAAAAAGAAATGTTGTCTCTAAAGGAAGTATTAGCCTCAGAGGAGCAAACATAGGATGAACCCAGACTACACAACAAATGGTTAACCCTTTGACTCAGTCGGAGAAGAACAGTGAGTCAGACACAGACTTCCCTTTTCACCGGGTCCTTTCTGAGGATCCACACTTAAATGACTGGCTCATTTTGAAATGGGAGTTGCTGGGTTCATGTCAGGCTGAGACTTGGCGGGGGGGGGGGGGGGGGGGGGGGGGATGGTGCAGAGAGGAGAGTGGAATTAACCCTGAAAATTGGCAAATGCTCAAAATCTGAACAGGCCTAGTGAGAATTGGACTGGAGGCCAGAGAAAATCCCCCTTGGTCTATTCCCTCAGTTCTTTCTGAGGTTGAAAGTTCAGCTGGCAAAGAACTAAGAAGATACTGGAGTACTGGAAAACATGGCTCCCAACATCAAGGAGCTTCCAGTCAAGAGAAGACTTGAAGGCTAAGAAACAGGAGTTATGTGGTTGCTGAGAACTCTCAAATCAAATTATCCAGAGGTTATTGAAGCACTTGCTGGTAAGACTTTGTTTAAGCCAGCCTGTTACTTCTTTACTTGTAAAGTTGGCCTTTTTTTCCCACCTGCTTTCCCATCCATTGTCCTGGCATAACAAATAAAGACTAGGAAGTGGTGACTATACTTGTATAACACACCGAGTTTAACTTAAAATCCTGGGCCAGCTAAGCTCAGCCATCCACTGAGAAGGCATTTCCTGGGTACCCCCTAGGTGCAAGGTTTTGCTCTAGGCACACAGATGGATCGGACATATAGTCTCCATCTTCAGGAATCTTATAACCAGCAGAGGGAGGCAGACAAAACTACAATTGGGGTACAGGCTAGTAAATGTAGTGCCAGAGGCATGCAAGGAGTACTATGGAAGCATAGAGGGATAAGGGAGAGCTTTCCAGAGGAGATGACATGTGTGATGTCTTAGAAAATGAGGAGTGTGATAGAGCAAGGCACTCTAGGCCAACTAAAGGCTCAGACGTCAGTGTAAAACATGGTCCATGAGCAGGTAGCTCCAGGGGGCTGAAGTTTAGTGTTTGGGTGAAGGTTGGTGAGGGAAGGTAGGAACCAAGACTATAGAGAAGAGGGCAGATGGGGGGGGGGTGGGCCTTGAACTCCACAGAATCTGAAAGTTCTGGAGAGACCACTGGAGAGCTTTAAGGAACGGAGTGAACTGCTCAGAGCTCTTCTGGGGATGTCACTCTGAAAGCATGGAGGGTTAATGGAGAAGAGTGGCACAGAAGTCCAAGTGTGCTAAGTAAGCTACTATAGTAATCCTAGGGGTATGAACTGAGGCAAGAGCAGTGGAAATAGGAGGGAAGAAAAGAAAATTCTGAGTGGATATAGAAGGGAGAGGAACTGTGGATGGCTTCAAGGCTTCTGCCAGCGGGTGTGTGGGTGAATAATGGCACCTGTCCCCCATGCAGGGAATGCAGAAGGAATAAGTCTGAGAAAGGAGAGATAGCAAGATGAGTTTTAGATAGATTGCAGTGTGTCAGGGACATCCAAACAGAGGTGATGACCAGCAGCCATCATTTTAACATAGGGGACTGGTCTCAGGAAAGACTGAGGAGTCACCAGTGAAAGAGGTATGGGTTGAAACCGATGAGTTGGATACAGTCACTTGGTGAATACTCTGAGCAGAGCAGAGGCCTGAGGACAGAGTCTGAGGACTGCCAACTCACAAGTCTTATGGGGGGCTGAATGACAGGTGAGAATATTGGACATCAGCTGGGCATGTGATGCCTTAGAAGCCCGAAGAGAAGATTGTTACCAGAAAAATGAAGAGATTCATGATATCCATTACCACACAAAGAGGTCAAGAAAGACAAGGTCGGAACATATTCCCTAGATATGACAAATTGGAGGTTGCTGGTGACCTAAAGTGAAAGCAGTTGGCTGCAGGAGCAGAGATAATATCATGCATCATTGATCAAATGGATGAACCCTTGTCACATTGTCACACGGACAGACCCCAAGAATCCTGGGTATTGGTTCTAGAGAAAAGTAATAGGCAAAGCTATTTACCTTGTTAAAGAGCAGCAGAAATACTTTACTGCCTGTTTATTTGCACATAATGCCATGCTAAACAGTAGAAGGAGAATTAAACACAGTTTATGCATTCATGGAGCTCAAGCTCTTTAGTGCACAAGTATCAAGACTCTCACATTGGGTAAATTGACCAAAAATAATCTTTTTTTAAATGGCTATTTCCATAGAGCGTGTTCTTACAGAATTCTAATCACAAGATCCTTTCAACATCCCAGAGAAGATTGTTCTGTATTCTGTTTGTAAAGAAGCTATAATCCAATCTTGATAATTTATGGTGGTGGTTAACCCTTGGTTTTCTTAAGTTCTTTCTCATAGCTCATTTCAATTTCTGCTGCTATATTTTTAGGGCTGGCCTGTCCCATTCCGACTTCAGTGGATAACAGATGGTTGCCATCTTCCATATATCAGCCCTTCTCATATTTGCAGATGAATAATAAATTTCCTTTCTGCTCGGAACTCCCCAGGCTAGTTAGCTCTGATAAGGCCTAAAGAATTGATCTTGCAGAATACAAGAGGATTTCCTCATTAGTGGACAGACTGTTGATAAGCAGAGCAGGCAAGCACATGACAGAGGAGGTTTTTAATGAGAAAGAGAACTGTGGAAAATACTAGTACATCATTTAGTTGGCTTTTATGGTATTTTTTGGTGCTTTACGTGTGAATTTCTGCCCTGATAAGGAGAGGGGTTTGAACTTCTGTCTTGATGTTTCCATGGATGAATTCCCAAGAGGTTTGGATTCAGTCACTCCCAAAGTGCTTTTCCCCCAAACTTTCTGTGATTCCATGTAGACCATTTTTCCTTCCCTTATCTTGGTTCAGAGGTATATTTTGCACAGGAGAACCTGATAATGGCAAGGCAGGAAGAGTGAGGTCATGAACCCTTGCTTTGGATTTTGCTGGTAGAGGTGGATACTGCTTTTAGTTATTGCTAGTGTGAACTGCTCTGTATGGTTTTAGTGAAGGCTGACTCAGAAATCATCAAAGCCACAATTAGGTGCAACTGTAGGATAAAATACAGGCCTTTCTGTATCATCGATCTGCTTTATACAAAAGGAACAGATACTGATGTTTAATTCTAAATTGACTCAGGTTACAACCTAAAGTTGTAAAAGGTAAGGCTCTTAATCCCGGAAGCCATAAACGTTACATAGTGACTCAAATTTTGCTTGTGTTCCACACATGGGTGACTACCTATAGATTAGCATGATTTCAAAATTTTATTTGGAATACGTTTACTTGTAAGTCACATGAGTTATTTAACATTGTGGGATACCAACCATACACATTGCCCACATTTTGGAAAGAAGACTACAGTTGCTTTCCCGGTTTCCAGCTAGAACATCTGTCCCAAGGATAAAGTCAGATTGAAACATAAGAACTTTGGGGCATTGTTTAGGGGTTCTGACTCCTCCCATTGAGAAGGAAATGTACTATTGTAGAGATGGAAAGACTGATTTCCCACCACGATCTGCTTCTCCACAGCTATGAAAAGGTCCCTTGTACATTTTGAGACCTCTTTGTCCTGGCTGTGAAGCACTTCATGGAACATGAAAAGTGTTTCTCATTCAAAATAGCTTTACATGCTGTTCTTTGAAGTTACCAGAAAGTCATTCAGCCTTGTCATAAAAAGGTTTGGGAGTGGGCTGGAGAAAGGAAAGGAAGGACCCACAAGTACTCTAACATAGGTAGTGCTGGGTACATCGAGAATACTCAATAACTTACTAATTGGCTAGTTTTGTGTTTTAAACTCAGATTCCCTAATTTTAGAGAAGTCTGTAAGATAATAGTTTTTCTTGGTGATTGATTTATAGCTGATAGATTGTCTTCTTAGTCCCTGTATTCAAATCCCACAAGGCAATATTATAAAGGCCTAGAGAAAAAAAAAAAAAAAGAAAAAAGAATTGTGCCATGTTCTAGAGGAGCACACCTAGTGAGGGACCCACAGATTGTAGCCTTTGGTGATTGGAGGGTCTTGGATCAGCAGTGACTTAGTCTTTGGATCCTTGATTAAAAGAAAACGAGAACCACAACAATTGATCGTTCCCCACTTACTTACCCTCTGTTATATCTAAAACTCCATTCTTTTCTCTTGTGATTCCAGACCTGTATCAGAGTGTGTGTCAGCCTCCTCTGGCCCCCCAGCTATCCCCTCTGCCTGGAGTCTGTGGCAAGTCTCCATCTTCACTGTGCATCAGTCACCCAGAGAGACCTTCCATACCTGCACCCAGCACCCTTCCCTACAGATTCCCATCATTTGGACTAGAGTAGGACTCAGGAATCAGTATATTTTATAAGTGCTTCATATGATTCTTGTGTCATATATGGTTGAATCCCACTGCTTTACAGCAGAGTTAGATTTGTTTTTTTTTTTCCTGTAGACTCCTCAAAATGAGAGATACCCAGGAAAAAATGGTAACATAAAAATGAGTTGTTTCCTCCTTTCTTTCTCACCAAGCCCAGCAGAACTTTGTATCTTGGATATCTGGGGCTTCCTTTTGCCCTGAAGTGATCTAACACTTACTTCCCAAAGTCTCTTGGAGGTGAAAATCTGGGTGGTCCTAGTTGGGGATGGGCCCTGAGGGTTGGACAGGATGAGGCTAAGAGACCAAACCTAGGGAAGTCTTATTTCAGAGGCAGCAGGGAAGGGCATTATAGGGGGCTTCATAGGTAGCAGAGATCTGCAACCCTGTTCATATACTCGTACACAGGAGATGGTAGGATGATGAACGTCAAGATGCTGGAGCTGAAACACCAAGATCTTGGGGACCACAGTCTCTGTGGCTAAGAAGGGTAAAAAGTAGAAGATACCTGCCATCAAATGGACCACACATGCTTGGATAATGAGCATATTAATAGCCATCTTGATGGGCTTGAAGACCAGCTGCTTTACTCCAAACTTTATGGACTATATAAATCTCCTTAGATTATTATACAGACCCAAGAAGGGGAAAACTTTCCTAGCTGTGACTGGGATTGAAATGATTGTATATAGGGATTCAGAACCATTACTATATTTAGAAAAAAAGCCAACATGGAATTTTTTTCATCAAGGGATATGGAATAAATTTTAGTCTCTGTAACAATAGGAATCAAGCAATCAGGCTCAAATAGATTGACTGACCCCATCTCCTATGCTTTTAATTTTATTGAGTTTTCATTAGATTTTTAAAAAATTTTTTTTAACGTTTATTTATTTTTGAGACAGAGACAGAGCATGAACAGGGGAAGATCAGAGAGAGAGGGAGACACAGAATCTGAAACAGGCTCCAGGCTCTGAGCTGTCAGTGCAGAGCCCAATGCGGGGCTCGAACTCATATACCGTGAGATCATGACCTGAGCCGAAGTCGGACACCCAACCGACTGAGCCACCCAGGCAACCCTAGATTTTGGTTTGGCAAAGAACTCCAAGGGATTTTGATGCAGGAGGGCATTGCATTTTATAGGCCTGTTCATAGAATGAGGGGGTTCTAGGATTTTTATGACTGGGCTTAGGGGCAGCAGTGTGGTAGTGCATGGGGGTGGGGGAAGTTAGTACCTAGTGGACAGAGATACTGGTCCTGGGGCTTGAAGTTGTATTTTCACTTGACAGAAGATCAAGAAACAGATGGTATTTTATTTAAGAAAGATGCAACTACCCTTCAATTAAAGCCTTCCAGCTGTAACACCTACCCCTTTCCAGCCCCAATAAGGTGGGAAATTGAAAAAGCAGCACCGGTAAGAGGAATGGTGGCAACTATGAAGGTACTGAAATGCTTTCTTCACAAAGGAGCCTTGATACAGTGGGGGAAAACTTGGGTTTTGGAGACATACAGAACTGGATTTAAATCCTCACTTAACTAGCTTTGATGCATTTTTGTATTCCCAGGACCTGGCAGTGCATGACATATAATAGACCATAACAATGAATACTTAATAAATGAATGAATAATGGATGCCCAAAAGAAATAACTGTCTGACTCTGGGCAGTTTCTTAACCTGTGTGCCTGTGCTTAAGTGTCATCACCTGTAGAATGGGTATACTGAGAGGTAGAGGAGATTTTTGAGGATTGTATGAACTACAAAGTATATAAACCAGTGCCTGGTGGAGCTTCCTTATATTTAAGTTGTCTTCTAGCCACACACCTTCCCTAGTGCTATAGTTTCACAGATTTGTGATAGGAAGAGCATTGCTGAATTGAAATCCTGAAGTGTGGGAAATTGTTGTACACAGTAGCCAAATTTCACCTCAGATTTGACTCTGAGAAATAAAGGCTGAACCCTGCCACCAGGGGATGTGTCAAGGAGAATTCCTGTTTCGAGAAACAGGCTTTACTTGGCTTTCACAGGTCCTCTGTCTCTTCGTGAAGTGTGTCTTAGGATCTCAAACAGTGTTTGGTTTTTGTTTTTGTTTTTAATTGAAGTATAATTAACATGCAGTGTTATATTAGTTTCAGGTATACAACATGATTCAACACTTCTATTCATGACTCCATGCTTGCCATATTATAATATTATTGGCTGTATTCTCTATGCTATACCTTTCATCTTCATGACTTAGGTGCTCTGGGGATTCATACCTCTTAATCCCCTTTATTTCACTCATCCTCCCATCCACTTGCCCTCTGACAACCACCAATTTGTTCTCTGTATTTAAGTGTGGTTTTTGCTGGTTTCTTTGTTCGTTTGTGTTTTTTAGATTGTACATACACGTGAAATCGTATGGTATTTGTCTTCCTCTGACTTATTTCACTTATGACAATACCTTCTAGGTCCACCCATGTTCCTGTAAATGGCAAGATTTCATTATTTTTTATGGCTGCATAATATTCCATTGTGTAGATACACCACATATTCTTTATTCATCTATAGATGGACAATTTGGGCCTCTTCCATATCTTGGCTGTTGTAAATAATGCCGCAATAAATATAGGGGTGCATATATCTTTTTGAATCAGTGCTTTTGTTTTCTTTGGGTAAATACCCAGTAGTGGAATTCCTGGATCATAGGGTATTTCTGTTTTTAAATTTTTGAGGAGCCTCCATATTGTTTTCTAGTGACTCTACCAATTTACATTCCCATCAAGAGTGCATGGGGGTTCCTTTTTTCTCCACATCCTCACCAACACTTACCTTTACTTGTTGATTCTAGCCATTCTGAGAGGTATGAGGTAATACCTCATTGTGGTTTCGATTTTCACTTCCCTGCGGATAAGTGATGTTGAGCATATTTTCATGTGTCTGTTGGCCATCTGTATGTCTTTGGAAAACTGTCTATTCAGGTTATGTATTCATTTTTAATTGGATTATTTGATTTTTGATGTTGAGTTGTAGAAGTTCTTTATATATTTTGGATATTAACATTTTAACAGGTGTATCATTTGCAAATATCTTCTCCCAGTCGATAGACTGCCTTTTTGTTTTGTTGATGGTTTCCTTTACTGTGCAAAAGCTTTTAATTTTGATGTAGTCCCAATAGGAATTTTTGCTTTTGTTTCCCTTGCCTGAGGAGACCTCAGAGAAAATGACCTCAGAGAAAGGAGACCAGGAGAAAAATGTTGCTAAGACTGATGTCAAACTATTTCCTATGTTTTCTGCTACCAGTTTTAAGTTTCAGATCTCACATTTAGGTCTTTAATCCACTTTAATCCACTTTGAGTTTATTTTTGTATATGACGTCAGAAAATGGTCCAGTTTCATTCTTTTGCATGTAGCTGTCCAGTTTTCCCAGCATTGTTTATAGAAAAGACTGTCTTTTCCCCATTGTGTATTCTTGCCTACTTTTGACATAAATTAATTGACCATATAAGTGTAGGTATCTTTCTGACAGTGTCTGGTTTTGATTCCTGACTGTTGGGTACTCTTGGTCTACAGCTTTTTACTCAGATTTGACCCAATGTTTTGATCCACTATTTGTCCTAAACTTCATTATTTTAACTTGACGCATTTGTGACATGTTTGCCCCATATGGTAGGTATTAAGGATACAACACAAACAAGATGGAGATGAGAAGGATGTAATTCTTGGCTTCAAAACAGAAAATTTCTGTTAGGGGAATTTAGATTAGAAATCCAAGAGTTACAATGCAGAGAAGTAACTGATAGTTTCTGATAGAAACATACACTAATCATGGGACAGAAAAAATATCAGGGAGGAAAGAGAAATAGCTCAAACATCCCTGAGTTCTTGTCTCTGTCTCACTCAGATTCTTCTAGTCCTGGATTATATCATGTCTGCAAACCACTGCCATTGAAAACCCATTTGAGTCAATGTATATTACAGGATAGTCATCCACTTAGAATGGGAACTCCAGAAAGGTAGATGTGTGGCCTGGCTTCTTCATCACTGTACCCCAGTCCATGAAACAGAGTCTGACACACTAATAGGCACACAAATATTTCTTGAGTGAATTTATGACTTAATCCTGAATGGAGCTGGGAGAAATTGATGGGTTCATTTTCTCTCTCTCTCTCTATGTCTCTTTCCCTTCCTTCCTTCTTTCCTTCCTTCCTCCCTCCCTCCCTCTCTTCCTGTCTTTCTGAAAGTAGTCCTGGATAGTTCATAGGGCTTTAGCACCATTCAATTATGAAAACACTTCTTTTGCTTTTAAGTGACCTATTTTCAAAGACTTATCTATCTAAATGTCAGCCCATAAATTTCATTACAATCTACTAACTTTATCAAGCATCCTTTCTGAAAAAGGCACAGTGTTCCCTAGCTATTAGATTTTGTATGGAAATTGCTAGATGCTTTGTCGTTGCTTTTGGATTTTACAATGTCTCCAGTAAATTGGATTGATTATGCACACAAGAGTGTTTGTGTCCTTCATGTTGGCTATTTTAGTGTCATTTACTTTTGCTAAAAATCTTAAAGGGGAAAATTCCAGAAAGTAGCATAAGAAAGCATTATGCTAGTAGAAACAATCTCCCTGTTTAGTTTATTTCCCTAAACCAAAAGCAGACAGTACTGTGGCCCTCACCCCTCATCCTAGATGCTATTAGAAGATCTAACAAGTGGTGGGCTACAAGTGGGTGGGCTGTCATGGGTGAGTTGCAAGACCCAGGGAAGGTGTTATACCTCAATTCAGAAGCTGAAGATCCAAGAATCAATGATTTAAAAAAAGGAAATTTACTTAAAGAATAGATCTAATAACATAAAAATGGGGCTTATATTGCATGCTTTGTCCAGGTCTCAGTAGTGCCATGGTAGAATCAGAATTGGATGCCCTTTGCATGGTTCTCAGGTTACAGTGCTCAGACTGCATGAGGATGGAGACACAGAGCAAACTCATCAGCGTCTATAATGTAAACATGGGAAGTTGAAGTGTCCTGGTTAGATTCCCTTTTTAATACTAGGTTCAGATCAGTGTTGGTTCCAGAGACCTATACTTTCCTACAGTAACTGTATTACCAACCCTTGCTACACCTCTTAGGTTAGATGCTGAACACCATGTTTGCTTTAGTATTCTAGCTTGTTCCCATTCATATTTTACCCTGGCTGATGTGCCTAAAGAAGAAAAGAAACCAAAGAGGTAAGGGCATGCACCTGGGTATGGTCACTCACCCAGTGTGTTCTCACTGGGTGGGAGAGAAGTATTCAAAATACCAACATTGCACATAAAATTTTATAGAAAACCTCCCTGTGAAATTTCCTTGGTACCAACTAGATCATTATTTTTCTGTCCTATGAGAATAGGTAAGTGTTAATAATTGGCCATTATTTCTAGACAAACATGTCACAGGTCACTGCATTCTTCCATGTCTAATAGCAGCATGATCTGTCTGAGAGGGAATTAAATCCCCGTGTAAACCCTGGTGCCTGCTTGTCCCACTAATCAATGTAGAGAAAGGCCTCCCCCTTTGCCCTATTCCTGTAAGTTCCAGAGAGACCAACCCATGGGTGACACTGAATAGATTTTACAGTCAAGCTCCAAACTCTGCCTTCTTAGCAATGAGAAAAGTTATGAAGAGCAAGTAGAACACGCCTTCCAGTTGTTGGAGCAGAAGGGGCCCTGGAGGCTGCAGGTGACTCTTTGGATTGTCAGTCCCCAACATAAGCAAACAATTCCAGCTGAGTCTGAGGACTGTTAGATCACTTCCTATAAAGCAACAGAAGGGTGCAATGAAGTCGTAAGTTCTTGTGTCTAATATGAAACAATATGACTAGGCTGTCATTCAGTGACCATTGGAGCACCTACCATGTACTGGGCACTTTTCCAGGCACTGGAGATGCATTGAGGAGAAAAACCGTGTCTAAGAGATATGGTTCATTACATTCTAATGAAGGAGGAGACAACTAAGAAATATATATTCTTAGGTAGGCAGTGCTCGCTGGCCAAGAAGGCACATGAAGCAAGATGGGAAGCGTAGAGTGGGATTGAGGTTGTAATTATATATTGGGTAATTAGGGAAGGCCCCTCTGATGAGAAGACACTGAACAGATACCTGAAGGAAGTGAGGGTGGGAGGCCTACAGACCTCTGGGAGAAGAGCATTCTGGGCAAAGGAAAGAGCAAGCACAAAGCGTGTGAGGGAAGGTCATGCTTCAAGAGTTGGGGCTCTTCCAAAGAGGCTAGTGTGGCTGAAAATGAGCAAGCAAAGGGTGATAGAGAGGTTGTTGGAAGGTGTTAGCCCCTCATAGGCCACAGTAAGAATTCTGCCTTTTTCCTGAATAAGACAGTAAATGGCCAGAGGGTTTTGAGGAGTGGAGTGACATATCTCAGGTTTTAAAAACCTCTATCTGGGGGCAGAGAAGAGGTGTAGAGAAGAGATGGGAAACAGGAGTGGTGACTGCAATAATCATGACAAGAAATGATGGCCTGAGCCTGGTGGTCCAGTTGGATCCATCCTGAAGGTAGAATGGGTAGGATTAGTTGCTGATGTGGATGTGAGGTAAAAGAAGAAAAAAAAGGAATCAATAGGACTCCAAGATTTTTTATATATTTTTTTGAGAAGGGGGAGGGGCAGAAAGAGGGGACAGATGCTCTGAAGCAGGCTCTGTGCTGACAGTAGGGAGCCCAATGTGGGGTTTGAACTTACGAACCATGAGATCACGACTTGAGCTGGGACCAAGAGTCGGACACTCAACATACTGAACCACCTGGGCACTCTGGACTCCGATATTTTTATTTTATTTTATTTTTTACATATAGTATGTTAAAAAGGCCTTTATTTTTATACTTCAAATGCTCTAAATTAATAAAAGTAGTAATTATCCTGTTTTATTTTTTTTTTTAATTTTCAAAATGCTGAGGAGAGCACCTCATGGTAGAAATACCCCTTTGTAGTAGTTAAGAACAGCTGTCATCTAGAAAGTGCAGATATTTTTGTTGACTTTAGCTACTGATTTATTTTCTTGCCTGAGACCCTAAAAAAGAAGTTGCCATGTCCCGAGACAGACAAGACTTTGGGAAGGACATTCTCGGGGGAGATGATTAGGAGTTGGATTTTGGAGATACTAGAGCAACTGGAGATATAAGCTAGAGTTCAGAGGAGAAGTCTAAGCGGGTGGTGATATGAACTTGGGAGTCATTCATGTACTGATGGTTTTAAAAGCCATGTAATCAAATGGGATCACAAAGGAAGAGAGTGCCGGTAAAGAGGGAAACTCCAAGGAACACCCTGTGAGCCCTGCTGGTAGTGGCAGAGAGGGGAGGGCAGGATGCTAGCCCAGGAGACTGAGGATGTGCTAGTGAATAGAGGGGAAAACCAAAAGAGAGTCTACCCTATGAACCAAATGAATAAAGTATTTAAAGAAGGAAGGAAGGATAAACTATATCAACTTTCTCTCTTTGGATCCCAAGATTTCCATTTTACTGCATTTTGCAGCAATCAGTGAGTAGTAAGGAATGAGAGATGGGAACCATCCCTAATTTTTGAGAGATTGGAAAAACAATGGGGATTTTCAAAAGTGTAATCATATTACAACAAAAACAGACCACAGCAACAGAAAAACCCTAGAAGGGTTGTCTCTAGGGACACGATATAATGTCAGCTTCTGTGAGTTGGACATTGGACTAGTTAGCCTCCTCCCTCATTCTATAACCTTTAGATGCATAATTTTTAAAAAGGGATTAAAAATACTTGTATGTCTCATGGGGCCATTGTGGAAGCAGGATATCATAGTTCCTTATATATGCTCCCCACTATTTCCTTGTTGGCATTCTAGACTATACAAGTAAAGAAATGCAGAAGGATTTTTATGTGAATTTTTTATGCATCAGCAATTTTGTTAATGCTGTTGTTTTCAAACTATGTGATTTGTCCACTAAATTCACAAATAATTGTACTTTTCTACTCTGTGCCAGGCACTATGTAGGGCACTGAGGATTCATAGGGAGATGAGACATTCCTGCCTTCAAGGAGGTTAGAATCTAAGGAAGTAAATAGAGTGATTGATGTTTAGGACATACAGTAGACCACCAGTGCCATTAATCCTTGTGAAATAATTTAAGGATGGTCTCATCATTCCAAAAGCCTACTTACTTTTCACTGAAGAGATGGTGTAGGGGTAAAGCCTGAGAATGAGCTCTCTCACCCATGTCTGCATATATTTAGTAGATGGTTTGTTTCCTAACATAGTGTCTGATGTTCAAGATGAGTGGCTAGGACACATCTTCCTCTTTAAAGCAATGAGTAAATGGTTATGGATTTTCCTCTGCAGTAATATCTGCACTTAAATGTGGACCATGAAATCTGCTGGACTGCACTCCGTCCCATGCGCTCTCTGCTCATGAGCTTCTTGGTATCAGTGATGTGCCCATCTAACTATAGGGCTGTCATCAGCTGCCTAATGATCTACCGTAAATAGAGCTGTCAGCCATTTTGTTTTGTCCCAAAGAGTTCTCTGCAAATGACCCAGGGAGAAGAGGGAGAGCCAAGGTTCCCCCAGCCATCAACACAGAACTCCAAACAAGGTTGTCATGACCCTTGGACCAGGAGCCAAGGGTATAAGAAAGAAGCAGTAGAGATAGAATAGGCAAGCTCCATTCATTTTCCAATTCAAGGTTCTTCAGCTAGAGGAGTATAGAAAGAAACTTACGTTGTCAGAGATGACCTGTGATAACATGAAATTTAAGCAAAGAGAGCCAAAGGCTGTATATCCTTGTTCAGGGACAATCACTCAACACCACCACAGACTGAATCTATGACAGGAATAGCTGGCGCTTATGAACTGCATAGCTTGGAAGGATGCTGACATATGATATACCTTGGATTTTAATCATTCTTCCCCCTACGTTACAAGTTTGGGGATGACGTACACTCCTTCCAGTGTTAAGTCATGGAGCACAGAAAAATTTTGTTTTATTTGAATTTTAGGTCTCTGGCTATTCTCTATGACATCGTGCTCTGTGATGTGGTTACTTGTCAACATTGTATGGCCATGTGAGAGGGCTGGTGGCTGGGAGTTACCTATTTTTATCAACAGGATCACCACGGGCCTTAGAGTCAAGCATAGGTGAATTCAGACCTGTTACTAAGGTCAGTCTCTTGGGAGACTGTTGGGCATTATGGTAAATAGGACAGCCTCCTGATTCAGATAATCCTAAGGTTCAAGGTCAAAATCTATTATTTACATGCTGTGTGGTATTAGGCAAATTAATTATCCTCTCTGTGCTTTAATATCTTTATCTACAAATGGAATATTAGTATTTTTACAGGATGGTTGTAAGGACTTAACTGAGATGCTGTGACATGGTGGCACCTAATGACTGCTCCTTAAATATTCACTTCTTAAAATTGCCAGATTCCTCTGATCTTTGGTTTCCTCATTCTTAAAATGGTCGTGTTGTTGTTAATGTTAAATAATCTAGGGGGAAATCTCAGCAGTGTGTCTGGTATGGAATGAATAGTTGATATTTTTATCAATAGAAAAGTGACCTTTTCTGGAATAATTATTGGGTGAGAGTAGAGAAATCTTTAAATCTGATTCCATATCTTGATCAGTCAACATGTTTTTACCAAACACATTATGTTCCCAGCCTATATGGGGAAACAGTTTTCTGTGCTTTTATAATTTAGATTACAAGGTAAAAAACACATACATTGAATAAATCATAACTGGATGTATATTGTGCATAAGGCACTATGCTAGCAAGTATCCTGATAGATATAAATGTGAACCAGACATGGACCTTGCCTTCAAGGGGTTCAGAGCCAGCTGTGAGAGAGATGGGAGAGAAAACATGGGTGCAGACTGCCTGGATTGGGTACCAGAGTCTACCCCTCACCACCATGAGACCATAGGCAAGTTACTTGACTACCCTGTGTAGGGCTCCTCATTTGTGACATGCCGGTGAAAACAGTACCTACACCATAGTGTTGGGGTGAAGTAAGCTTTATTACTCATAAAGCACAGTGTCAGTCATACAGTCCGATATCAGTAAATGTTAGCCATTTCAAAATATATAGTCGGGGATAACTGTGCATGTAAACAAACATAAGGCAAGAGTATGGTGATAATTGCTATGGAAATTTGGATGGAGGAGAGATTACTTAGGCTTCATAAAAGAATGTGGCATTTGAGCTAAACTTCGGAGAATAGGCAATATATGAACATGGAAAAATGGCAAATCAGGGCAGCTTTAGAGTTAGTGATTGTGTAAGAGTATGAGGTAGACAGGTGAAGGAACTCTACAGGGAAGAAGTTGGGGGAAAAAGGTCAGAAAGTGAAGGTCCTCATATGCTGGCTCAAGGAGTTTGTATTTGCTATGTGGACAGTGGAGAGGGAGCCATTATAGATTTTCAACAGACAAATGGTAAGGTCAGAGCTGTGCCTCTAGAAATAGATCAGAGGAAGAATGCTCTGAGTTGTCTTCATCTCTAGACCTCCAGTCTGTCCTTTCTCTGGCCCATTTGCTGTAGGACAGGCAGGAGGGAAGACTCAGACAGGAGGTGGTGATATTTGGGCCTGGGTTGCCAAGAGGTTCTATGTGTCACTAACAAACATGGACAACATAAAAGGATGCGTAGGATGGAAATGTACCTTTTGGTTCATTGGGACATGTCGGTTTGCAGTGTTGAGCATGAGTATTTGGATAAAGTCGGGGATAAGTGGAGGTTTGGAACCTTAGAGTGCCACCAGGTTGGAGATACAGATGGTACAACTACTAATCACAATAAAACTGGAAGCCTGAAGAATGGATGGGATTGCTAAGCAAAGATGATGAGGACCAGTCCTTAGGTGATCCCTATGTGAAGGAATACCAGGAGAAAGTGGACATACGAAAGTTCCATCAGAAAGACAGGAGAACACAGTTGATTAAAGGAACAGAAGAGTTTCAAGGAGGAGAACTTCAGGGATGCTGGACAAGACTTACTTGAGAGATGGGAAGGCAGTAGGAATGGAGGAGAGATGAGGGTGGAGACAGAGAAAAGAACTTACCTACGAGGGAAGCGAGCAGAGACCTTTTGACATAGTGAGTGGAAAGCCAGAGATGGTTATGTGATCTTTGCTATTTCTTGGGGACTTAAGACAGGTGCACCCCTCATCCTTAAGTTGAGAGGCTAGGTCTAAAAAGTCTTTTCATTACTGATTATTATGCCCTCTTACCTAACCCCTCTTTCCTCTTTATTTTATCTCTTTGTCTTATAGATGGTGGGGGGGCGGGGGAGGTGATTTGATCGTGACTGAGTTGAATCTGTTGTGAGTTCTACAAAGAGGGGAGATGTTATGATCTTGTTCCAGTGACACCAGAGTTCAAATAAGCCAAAAATGTATTACTGGAAAAAGAATCCCATAAGTTGATAGTAGAACAAAACCCCAGAGTTGTGTTACTTTCTTATTCAAAAAATCCTTTCTCTTCCTGGTGAAGAGGAAGAGAAGGCAGGGCTCTCTAGGAATTGGGAATCGGACGTTTTGGTGAGGGTAGGCAAGAACAATGAACATAAGAGAATGAGAAAGCAAGAAAGAGAAAATTGGGTTCATAGAGCCAGGTAGTCTGGTTCGGAGTAAGATACTCTAGTTCTGGATTTTAGAATAGGAACTGTTGTAGGTTTTGACAAGGAGTGTTACGCATAGCGTGTTACTGAAACTGTGCAAGTAATTAGGTCAAGGTGTTCAACTTGGAAGAGATTATCCACGTGAACCTTGAAATTAGTTGATATGATGGCTCAGGTGGCAGGGAGAAAGGCCAGGAGCTGGCCTTTCAGACATCAGCTCCACTACTCCAGTATTAACCGATCTTGTCTTGTAAAACTAGGTATGCTCTGCAGTATCCTGGCAGAATGCTTTGTCATTGGAAGGTAGTCAAAAATGTGTATTGAATTCATACAAAAATGATCAGACTTTGTGATGGTCGTTAAGAATCAGATAAAGGTGGGAGAATTAAGTAGGATATTGATAGATGACTTGAGAAGATGTGGAGATTGGCTGTCACATACCTCGAAATTGAAGAGTTTTGGACCTGAGTAGGAGAGCGATTATCTGAATTTGGCATTGAGGGATGGGAGGGGAGTTACAAGAAGATGGAAGAATTTGCAGCCTCCAGTGAGTGACAGGGAGTTCCTTGGAAACGGTACCTTCTGTAAATACCCAGATTTGATTTAAAGCAAAGGGACAAAGGGAGAGAGGTAATGGGAGAAGAGAATGTACATCGGTACAGGAAGGAGTCAACTAGGGAGGGCTGGTAACTGGAGGGGCTGTGTTCTGTGTTTAGGGCATAGAAGATGTGATGTGATGCGTTGAATTAACTTGTGGTTCTGAATGAAACTTGGGTGCAAAGATGACAGTGTCGGGTACTCGAAGGCTCAGGATGTTGGTCTGATGGAGGTTTGTGGAGAATGGTAGGTGCCGCCTGGAATGAAGGCAGGTACAAGCCAGGTCAGCACGGAGCGTCCGGTTCCAGACAGCATGTGGGAAAAAGGGAAAGCTTTGGGACAACAGTAAACTTGGCTTAGAGCCCCACACCCATCTGTGTGGCATGCAGAGTGCGGACCTAGGAAAATGTTTGTGCCAAGTGCTCCTCAGCAGACAGCTGTTGAGCCAGGGCAAGGTTTTTTTTATTGCATTAGCTGACTGGCAGCCTAGCTTATGAGGATGTGAGTTACAGAATGGGGAAGTTTCAGAACACAGAGAGGCAGCTAATGCCAAGTCAAGCTAAGGTGGTTTGGGCACGTTGGAGTGGAAAGGGCATGGGAAATAAGGTCATGCAGAGACGTACCTTCAACTCAAGTCGAAGAGAAAATTCTGTCGGCTTTTACCAGCTCATGAAAAGTCTAGTCCTTAACACACACCTGTGATTTCTAAATGACTATTGTTTGCTTGGCAAATGGTATGTAGGTGGGAGATATTTAAATATTTCTCAGTAGGGGGTCCTCTCGACATTTGGGACAGAAAAATTAGGTGTTTTGAGGACTGCTTTTTGAAGTACAGACCACGTAAGTCTCATGACCCATTTTGCAATGCGCATAGTGTCCCTCAGTGATTTTGACAATTAAGAGTACTCCCTTGTTGCCTGTGCCCTTGGGGAGGATGTGATCACCCCCCCCCCCCGAAGATCTGTGGGAGATTCCAGCTGGGGGAAAACTTGTTTCTCTTCAGAGATTTCACCGAATCCACATTCTGAGAGTAGTACCATCCTGGAGTTCTGTTCTGCTTCAATTCAAGTGAAGACCATGAATTCTGACTGCACTCTAAGCGGAGGCTTTTTATTAGTGACTCAATTTAATGGCGAACAGTGACATTCCAGTGCCAGTAGAAGTGTGAAACTTTTTTTCCCCTCCATATTCTTTTCATATGTCTGTGATTTGTGGCTTCTTATAGTTTCCTATAGCTTCTGACCAATCTCTGGGCACCAGCAGTCCTCTTTTGTGGGATCTCTTACTATTCGATCTCTTTATCTTCCCATCAGGTAGAAGGATTTTATTTTTCCACATGACTATGCACATCGCAGACCCCTTTTCAGAAAAGCTGTTTCTGTTTAATCTGACTGTCCAATACTCTGGGACAAACACTAAAATCGGGGGACACGGGGGTGAGACCGGGCAACTGGAGAGCAGTTGCTAAGGAGGAAGCTTCAAGTGGCCTTCCTCTGGTTACTCCTTTAACATAACCACACCTGCAAATATTTTTGATGTTTGCAATCCAACATTGAGTGGTGGGAGAGAGTGGGGACATAGACTAACAGATTGGAGAAACTGTAAGGAAAATGATTTCCTCTCAGCCTCAGTCAGGACTGTGCGAGAGGTGAGCATGTTAGTGTAAATAGAGGTTGGCCTCATTTCTAGACCATCAACAAGAGGGATGCCATCCAAACAAGGCCTCTGAAATTTCAGCAGGGTTGCTTCTAGAGTGATGCATAGGAGGGAGGTCCCCTCCTTAAGGAATTCAGAGTGGCTCCTCTACTTGACCTTCAGCTCCTCCCTCCAATCTCAAGCTCCAAGGCTTCTCTTGAGCTTCCTTTCCCATATGTCTGAAACCCATTTCCTGTCACCCTCCATAGCTTCCTTCTGTCATCTCTGGCAAATGTGTTACCCACTACATGGGCCCCGCTCCCCCAACAACATGTCTCTTGCTTCCTCCAAGCCTCACACACGACGGACTTGCCCTGCACGAACCCCACCTCCATCTGATCTCTGCTGTTGTCTCTGTTCCCCCTCAGTCTCCTCTCAATTTTCTGTTCTTATTATGTATTTGGAGATGGCTTAGATTTACTTTCATGTCCATTCACGTGTTGGAATTGGCTGCTCAGCCGGATTGTGTGCATTTCCTGCACCTCAGAAGTGAGGCTCGTGCTCTAGATATGTGGGGTACACGCGTTCCACGTACATGTACCAGCACCCACTGACCCCACCCCAGAGTTCAGAGTACTCAGGGAGGTGTTCAGTACTGCCATATGTTCTCCTTTTCTGTATCATGCTCAAAAGTATGTGCCTCTCGGTGTACGTGATGATGATATAGCAGGGTGACTTGGGGACCTGGTTCCACATGGGAAGGCAGCCCCCCATTCACTTGCACGTGTGTCTCTGTTCTGCCGGCAGGAGGATGAAGTGGTTCTCCAGTGCATCGCAAACATTCACAAGGAGCAGAGGAAGTTCTGCCTGGCAGCCGAGGGCCTGGGAAACCGCCTGTGCTTCCTTGAACCCACTTCAGAAGCCAAGGTAGGATTGATTGCCTGCCCTGCACCTTCTCCCTTGACCTCCCAGGCAGTCATTTAGGGGAAGGAGCTGCAGGGAGAGGAGGTTGAGAGTGATGAGGAAGAAGGTAGAAAGAAAGGACGCATTTTGTTTTTCAGATGGGAAGCAGATGGGAAGTAAAATGTGACTCTCCCCAGCCCAGGAACAGTAGGAATCCAGAGCAGCGAAGAATTAGTGGTGCCTTGTCTGTCTGTGTTCCCCAGGACACCAGTGATGCTTTGAGGTCACTGTCACAGAAGAGGTTCTTTTCATATTCCCAGAACACCTTTTTGTGTTGTTAATTCCTAAGGGTCCTCAGTGCGGGTTTTGTACTCTCAACTGTCATTTATGGCTACCAGGACTCCCAGGTGCTTGGGCCTGAGCTTCACAGGAAGCCCACTGCTCTCAGTTCAGACTGCGCTGAGTTCCTGCGATCGTTACCCCTGCCTGCCCACTGTGACCTGGGGGCAGAGAGGAGTGTTTGCTCTAGTCCCTGCCTGCATGGTGGCACGTAATGTCATGTCTCTTCAGCCAAACCTTTTCTTCCTCCAGTTTCAGACTGTCTGTACTTTTCGTGATCTGTCAAGTGTATCCGTGTGCTCGGCGAGATCACCATACTTGGCGGTCCTGGCCAGACCTTTTGATCGGTCAGGGTTCTCCAGAGAAACAGAACCAGTGGGATCTCTCCCTTTCTCTCGATGGGTGGGTGGATGGGGGAGATGATGGATTTAAGATATTGCCTCACGCAGTTATTGGGTCTGGTAAGTCTAAAATCTATACGTCAAGTCAGTAGGGTAGAAACTCAGAAGTTGATGCTGTCTTGAGGCAGAATATCTCTTCTCCAGGAAACCTCGGTTTTTATTTTTAAAGCCTTTAAAAGATGGCGTGAGGCCCACCCACATGATCAAGGGTCATCACCTTAACTTGAAGTCAACTGATTATAGATGTTAATCACATCTATCAAATACCTTCACATCAAAACCTGGATTGGTATTTGGTTAAATAACAGTACTATGGTCTAGCCAAGCTGACATACAGCTAACCATCTTACCCTCCTCACAGAGCCATTTTTTTTAAAACAGAAAATGGTTACTATATTTTCCAGTAGGCCCACCGGATTAGTATGCTGTTTCTCCACATGAACATCTACAACACAGACATGCATGGTGTGGCTGAACACCAGATGTGCACTGTGAAGGCAGCATGTCCCAGAAGCCCCTGTGCTCTCCATCACTGTTTTGCCCTCCCAGGGAGGTCACCAATCCCTGAGTTCAAACATCGATCGAGTCCCATTAAAATAAGTGGCAGAGAGAAAAGAAGATGTTTTTATCTTTTTTAAAGGCCTTAGACTTGATTTCCCTGAGGTCTTTTCTCATTTGCTTTTGTCCTTAGCTAGATATTTTTCTTTGCATTCCCAGCCATCTGGGATAATAGGAAGATGACTAGATTAGAAGTCAAGAAGTTAATCCTCAACCACTAGCTAGTCATGTGACTACGGGCAAGTCACTCAACCTTGCTTTCCGTTTCCTCATCTGCCAGATGAGGTACATCCTGGTGCAGCGGAAAGAGCATTGGCCTAAACTGAAAACCAGTGGTCTCATTTTCTAGTCATCCACTGAGTGGGTCATGGGGAAGTGGTTTGGGGCACAGGTTCTGGAGCCAGACTGTCAGAGTTGGAGTCCTGTCTCTCACCACATACCAGCTAAGCCGGGATCTTGGCCAAGGTACTTGACCTTTCTGTGCTTAGTTTCTGCACCTGCTTAATGAGAATTTAATAGTAACTACCTAAAGAGGTTTTTCTTAGGATTAAATGAGTTAATACCTAAGAAGTGCAAAGCACACTCTCTATAACTATTGACTCCTCATTGACTATTATGATTGAACCTTGTCTAAACCAGATGAAAAACTGTATATCCTAACCCGAGAATATTTTGTATTGCCCAGGAATAAAAATAACCCATACCACGCATAAATGCATTTGAGGATGAGAAAATGTCCTTCCTAACACCCACCTGACTAAGTGTCCTTATTTTAATTTTTCGTTTTAAATTTAAAACAAGGTAATAAGACTGAAAAAGAGATGTAACATATCATAACTTACTCATCTTGTCACAACTATTTTCATTTGTTTTTCATTCAGACTCTGTTCACATGCCACCTGTATGTTTTCAGAGTTGTACTCAGAGTTGACGTGTAAGCATTCTGCTTTTTTTTTCCTTTAACATTTTAGCCAGTTCCATAAAGCTATGTGGTCTCCATGGTTTAAAAAAAAAAAAAAAAAAGTATGTGGTTTTGTTAGTTTTCTTGCTTTTTAGAGTAAATATCCAGGAGAAAAACTAATGGTGGTAGGAGGATGAACAGTATTAAACTACTTTCCCTAAAGGGTATACCAGTTGTCACAGTTGACATGCCCACTATCATAGCATGAATATGTGTCTCTTGTATATACAGTATGAGGAAACTGCATCGTGAGTGCTTCTCAAAAAAACAGGGTCGAGTTCATGGAAAGGATAAAGTCTTTAGAACTTCATGTCACTATTCCTGGGAGGTGCCTGCTGGCCGCCATTTTCTGTGGTTTCAGTCTTTCCCACAGTCAGCTACAGCTGTGCACACTGCTTCTGACCTGTCCCCTCCCTTTTCACTAAATATTTCCTCTGATTCTCTACTATCACTTTCACAACCACCTTTGCTATTCTTAGGTTCTCAGAAGCTAACATAGGTGGTGCAGTGAAATGAGAAGGTGTATTCCCAAGCCTGGCACTGAGCAGGAGGCACACACCTCAAACAGCATTCTTATCACCAGCTACAGAGCCACCAGTGACCTTGGCATCCCCAGTCAAGGGTATTTCAAGCTAGGTGAGCCACAGAGAGATAAAATTGAGATAAATTCTAAGGAGAAGATACACCTCTAAGAAAGAAGAGATGAGATAAGGTTCTCAAAAGGTATTCTTAATGTACAAGCCCTATGAAAAGGAGGTCACATTGAAACAAGGGGTGAGAGAGTAGAAGAATGGGAAGCAAAAGTACACCAACACTTGCTGTAGACATGGAGACTGTTGAACACTTGGGAGAGCGCTTGTGACTTTCTGTTTGCCGTGGCCCACTCTTCTTTGAAGGTCTCTTGAAACTGCAAATGTCAACAGATGGAAGCACTGTTGATCCACTTCCCTTTCAAAGATGCACAGCTCCAGGAATTAAAAGGTGTCCTCCCTGTTTTACAATAAAGGTTTCAGAATTATAACCAGAAACCAGGAAACATGGAAAGGAAATGTTGCTTCTTTATTTGATCAGTAACAGCAAATGCTTATTGAGTGCTATTTTTAAGTGGAAAACGTATTCCCAGGAATTTACTACTTTTCCTCTCATCCATATTATCTATTTTGTATCTACAGCATTAGCTGGGGAAAGGGGATCTTACTTGGTTTAACTTGACATCCAAACTCATAAAACTCACACACTGCTTGGCCCAGTATGTGCATTAGGGCAGGAACCACTGCTTGCCTTCTGGGAAGTGTCAGGCACACCTGTGGGAATCCTGGCTGCTGAATCCCCCACCCAAGATGAGGCCAAGTGCAAAGACATGAGGTCCACATCAGGCAGATATGAGAGTTACCATGGCTCACAAGCCTCATGGACCACAGGAGCCAGTGTTTCTTGTAACAACTCCACAGGCATGGCTTTTGGGAGCCCCACAAAGGACACCACCTCCCAGCTATAAGTCTTTACACTTGGGGAATTGCAAAGATATAGCTTCCTACATCGGGTAATGGTGTCTTCCCAGTACAGACTCAGGCTGCCAGTCAGGGATCATTTTCACTGTAAGCAATGTTCCCTAGTGACGTAATTCACGTATCAGTTTTACCAGGTTGTCCAAGAACAAAACTGGACAGTTAACTGAAGGTCAAATTCTCATGCAAAAGGAAAAAACAATTTAATAAGCTTTATCCCATAGTATTCTTCATTGATGGCAGTTACTTCATGACTGTGGCCTTGTCGGATATGTCTGGAACCCCAACACCTTTCCAAATCCTCACTCCGACCTTCCTTAAATATATAGGTCATCAAAAAATAAGAAGAATGTGGGCACTTTTTGGTTAAGATCGATTTCAACACACCAAGCTTTGTTTGTTTCACTGATTTTAATGAGGATGAAACACAAATTGCTGAGGGGAAACTTACCCTAGTGCCTTTTAATTTTTTTTTTTTTTTTTTTTTTTTTTTTACTTTTTTAGAGAGCGAGAAGGGGAGGGGAAGAGGGGGAGAGAGAATCTTAAGCAGGCTTCACGCCCAATGGGGCTCAAGCTCACAACCATTAGATCATGACCTGAGCCTAAATCAATAGTCCCATGCTTAACCAACTGAGCCACCCAGGTGCCCTACCCTGGTGCCCTTTCAAAGTCAGTGACCTAGCCAAAGTCTTCAGACACTCCGTGTCTCAGAATGAAGTTGTGCCTCTCTGTTGGGTAACAATGGCCTCTCTTACCATGGTTTATTCAAAATGAAAAATCCAATTTTAAATCCAATTTTCAAACTGAAAATTTCCAGGGGAAATTTTAAGCCTATTGTTTTCCACCCCCTCTTTTGAAAAGGAAGAATAGTCTGCTCTGGTTTCTGCAAAGTTGGATAGGCTCTAAAGACCCAGGATTAAACATCTGTGATTGTGCAAACATCATTATGTAGATGGCATAAATGAAGAGAGAATTCTAGGCTAAAAATAGTTTATTTTCTACTATTTTTAATATCTTTAGCTCAGAATAGATTTACTGTTTACTTCTAAACAACTAAGCCTGTGCCAATTTTCAGAGAGTGAGGCTCACCCTGAGGTTGGACACTTTTCTTTGAACTTCTGATTGATATTTTAGAGGGTAGTATTCTCTATGGACTTAAGATCTTATGAAAAGCCAAACTATTATAAAACATGCTTAAAAAACTTTCTTGTTATGTAATAGAGACTTATAGGTGAAAGATGTGATCTTTTTGTTTGACATTTATCAGGCATCATGTGCTATATGCCATGTACTACAATGGGTGCTTACCTGCTCTCATTTAATTTTTATATCCCTATGGAGCAAATATTGATTTCATTTATGGAGAGGAAAGATACAAGAATTTAGACAAAGTTACGTAAATTCCTGAAGATGATTCATTCTAAACTTGAATCACTACTTCTGTAGTACTCAGCAATAAAGAATATCACAGATCCAACTTAAGGATAAAGAAGCCATATTTCTCCATGTGGTTAGATTTTAAGACTACCTGGGCAGATCTCCATACCCCCTCCCACAACCTTCATGCATCTGTCCTCTGAATGCTTGACATTCCAAAGTTAGAAATACGTATTTTGTTTAAATCAAATAGGAACTATTAAAATGCAAATGTTCTGAGAGAGCACATGAAGCAATATTAGATTTCTAGAGGTAATTTTTTTTTAGTATAAATGGCATAATCAGATATTTTCTTGAAATTAAGTTGTTAGAGGAATAAAGCAGATGACTGAGTGCCTCTGGGTTGGGATATAAGGCATAGAAACACTGTGAATGTGGGATCAAACATCTACAGCATTGAATTGCAATAGTTTACCTCCCCTCCACCAGGCTCTTAGCACTGAAGATTGTGGTTAAGACAGTGGTTAAGAAACATGACCTTGGACCATGGAGAAAGATTGCCTGGGCTGGTAATTCAGGCTCCACCGCTTAACAGCTATCTGACTGTGGTTCAATGAGTTTACCTTAACCTGCCTCAGTTTCCTCTGCTTGAAAACTGTAATCATCTCATAGGATTGTTATGAGGATTCAGTTACATGGGTTCCCAATTGTAAGGTACTTATAACAGTGCCTGACATACCCCCAAGTGCTTTTTAGGCAATAGCTTTTATTATCCCAAGTATAGATTCAGACATAAATTAGGTCCCCAAGAAGTATTGTTTGAATTAAGTTACCCACATATTGAATTAATTAAATATTTCTTTTATTTTTATTTTAATCTCAGTATAGTGAACATACAGTATTGTATTTGTTCCAGGTGTACAATATAGTGATTTCGACAAGTCTATAAATTACTCGGTGCCCATCATAAGTGTACTCTTAATCTCCTTTACCCTCTGCCCCCCGTAACTATCAATTTGTTGTCTATAGTTAAGAGTGCTTTTGGTTTGTTTTTTTAACTTCTTAAACTCCACATGTGAGTGAAATCATATGTTATTTGTCTTTCTCTGACTGACTTATTTAATTTAGCATTATACTCTTTAGCTCTATCCACATTGTTGCAAATGGCCAAGATTTCATTTTTTGTGTGTGTGGATAATAAACCTTTGTATATAAATACCACAGTGTCTTTACCCATTCATCTATTGATGAACACTTGGGCTGCTTCCATAACTGGCTATTGTAAATAAGGCTGCAGTAAACATAGGGGTGCACATAGCTTTTCGAATGAGTGTTATCATTTTCTTTGGGTAAACACCCAGTAGTGGAATTGCTGGATCATATGGTGACTCTATTTTTAATTTTTTGAGGAGCCTCCATACTGTTCTCCACAGTAACTGTACCAATTTACATTCCTGCCAACAGTGCATAAGTGTTCCTTTTTCTCCACATCATCCTAACACTTGTTGTTTCTTCTTGTGTTTTTGATTTTAGCCATTCTGACAGGTGTGAGTTCTATATCATGGTTTTGATTTGCATCTCCCTGCTGATGAGTTATGTTGAACATTTTTTCATATGTCTGTTGGCCATCTGTATGCCTCCAGAGAAATGTCTGTTCATGTCTTCTGCCCATTTTTACTGCATTTGGTGTTTTGATATTGAGTTGTTGAAGTTCTTTATTTTTGGATAGTAACCCTTTACTGAATATGTCATTTGCAAACAACTTCTCCCATTCAGTAGGTTATCTTTTAATTTCATTGTTTTCTCTGCTGTGCAGAAGCTTTTTATTTTGATGTAGTTCCAATAGTTTATTTTTGCTTTGGTTTCCCTTGCCACAGGAGGCTTATCTAGAAAAATGTTGCTACAGCTTATGTCAGAAAAGTTACTGCTTGTGTTCTCTTCTAGGATTTTTATGGTTTCAGGTCTCACATTTAGGTTTTTAATCCATTTTGAGTTTACTTTTGTGTATCGCATGAGGATAAATATTTCAAAGGCCTGGATTTGAGGATCAGCAGGACATTTATGACCATTAAAGTGAAATATTAATGAGAGTCAGAGTGAGTAAGTGAGATGAAAAGGATTAAGTAATGAGTGGTTAGTTTTTAAAAAAAATAAGGTGAATCAGTGAGATGTAGATTTTTATTGTTATTGACTTCTAATTTAATTCTGATATGATCAAAAAACATGTTCTGTAGATATCAATTCTTGGAAATTTATTAGGACTGTTTTATGGCCTAGCATATGGTCTATCTTGCTTAATATTCTATGTGTTGTACTTTCAACAAGTGTGCTGGATAGTGTTTTATGAATGTTAAGATGGTTGACCATGGTGTTCAAATCTTCTGTATCCTTACTGAGTTGTATTTATAAGTTCTACCAATTACTGAGATAGAGGTATTAAAAGCTATGAGAATTTGTCTATGTCTCCCTTTAGTTCTGTCAGTTTTGTTTCATATATTTTAAAGCTCTCTTAGGGGTGTGTGTGTGTGTGTGTGTGTGTGTGTGTGTGTGTGTGTATGATTTTTATTTTCTTGGTGAAATGATCATTTGTCATTATCAAATGTTCCTGTTTATCCTTTATCTAATTGTATACTTTGATATTAACATAGTCATAAGCTTTCTTATACTTACTATTTGTATGATCTATCTTTTTGTTTTCAATTCTTTTATGTCTTTATATCTTTATATTTGAGGCATGTCCCTTATAAATAGCATATAGTTAATATGCTGCTCCTCCCCCTTTCTGCAATCTCTGCTGTTTTATTGGAGTGTTCAGTTCACTTACATTTATTGGAATAATTGATAGTGTTGGGATTTGGTCTACCATCTTACTATTTGTTTCCTTTTGTCTTTTGTGTTTTTTATTCTTTTCATCTTTTTGTGCCTTATTTAGGATAAATCAAATATTTTTGTTATCCTATTTTGTCTCCTCTCAGCTTTTTAGCTCTACTTCTATGTATTATTTTTTAGTCATTACTTTAAGGATTACAATATAAGTCCTCAGCTTCCTGGAGTCTCTTTTGATTAATATTATTCCACTTAACTTTTATCCTTTGTGCTATTATTGTCATGCGTTTTATTTTTACAAGTTACATAATATGCACTACTTTATTTTTGTTTCAAAGAGTCAGTTGTCTCTTAAGGAAATTAAGGAAAGGAAAAAATAGTATTTTATATACTCATATATTGACCATTTTCAGTGCTTTTTTTTTTTTTCCAGTCTTCTAGATCCAAATTCCCTCTGGTAGCATTTTCCTGAAGCCTGAGGAATGTCCTTTATCATTTCTTGTAGTACAGGTCTGCTGATGACAAACTCTCTTCAGCTTTTTTTCACTGACAATGTCTTTATTTTGTCCCTATTTCTGAAGGATATTTTTCTCTGTGAAATCCTGGTTTGATTTTTTTTTCTTTTATCACTAGTAAAGATGGTGTTTTACTGTTGTCCAATCTCCTTTGATTTTTAAATGAAAAGTTAGCTATTCTTCTTAGGATTCCTCCATTTGTAGTAAGTTTTTTTTTCTGGCAGGTTTTAATAATTTTATCTTTGATTTTAAGCATGTTGAATTCAAAAGCACTGTAAGACATCCAGGAAGAAATAGGCATCTGACTATATAAAACAGAAGTTCAGAAAAGAAGCTGGGATTAATCTTTACAAAAATTCAGAACATCTTTGTTTTTCAGTTTGAATGGTTACGTATGAGGGTGGTTTTCTTTGCATTTGTCCTGCCTGGGTTTTGCTAACCTTGATAGATCTTTTGGTGGTGGTTTTATTTGTTTTTAATAATATTTGGAAATTTGGGGGACATTCCTTCTTAAAATGTTTTTTCTGCCACATTTACTCTTTCTGGAATATTCCAATTACTTATAAATTAAACTGTTTCATGTTGTTCCATAGGTCACTAAAACGGCTGGTTTCCAACTATTTTCCTCCCTGTGCTTCACTTTGAATATTTCCTACTGGCTTGTCTTTATTTTAACTGATACTCTTATTTAATAAAAATGTCCCATTGACTCCCTCCAATAAATTTTTTTCAGATAATGTATATTTTAATTATAAAATTTCTCTTCATTCATTTCTAAGTTTTAACATAGTAACCTAAAATTCTCTTCTTCCATTGTTTCCGTTTTTTCCCTATAAATTAATGTATTTCTAATAGTTATTTTAAATACTAGACTACTAATGCCAATATCTGGGTTCTCTGTGGGTCTACTCCTACTAACTGAGCTTTCTCTTGATTAGGAGTCACATATTCCTATTTATTTTGATGTCTAGTAATTTTATTCTGAAGATTGTAGATGCTATTTTGTAGTTGTTACCATTTTTATTCTTCCCCTGAAGAGTATTGCATTTTATTCTAGCAGACAGTTAAATCACTGGTGGAGTTCCTTGATATTGTAGAGGCTTAGTCTATTTTGGTTTTGCTTTTAGTTCTAGAATATAGCCTTTGGTCTTGAGATGTAGCCCTTCTGGGTTTTCATGAAAATCCTGGAGTGTTTCCTAACCCCTTCTAAGTAGCAAGACTTGAACACCAAATTCTGAAATTTAAAACTGGGTAGCTGCTGAAACCTTCACCCATTTTTAGCATTCCAGCTGTTGCCTTCCCTTGGATACTTGAAATGCTGCCCTGTACAGTTGAGTTGGCCAAAAATCTGTATGCTGATTTTGGGTTTTCATCTATAGCAGTTCTGTTCTTTCCAGCATTCTTCTTGTCAATTTCTTTATATTCTGAGAGCCCAAACTCGGGCCTCTGGCTCCATAGCAGCTTTTTTTCCTGAGATCTGTCCCCCATGAAACCTATGAACAGGGGAGTACTTGCAGGGGAAAATTTAATGAAATGTGGATATCACTTAGTGGGCTTTCCATCTTTCAAGAGTCCTATTCCTTCCAGCTTTAGGTTGCTCTCCAGTGCCTTTAAGCAATTTTTTTTAAATTTTTGTTCAGAATTTATAATAGCTATTGTTAGGAGGGTTATTCTGCTGTAAGCTTCTCCACTCTTACCTGAACCAGAACCTCATCATTTAGTGTTCACTACTCTTTGAGCAGTTGAATGTTAAAAAGAAGAAGAGAAAATAGTGTTAAAGCAGAATCTAGGATCTAGGGGTGTTTCCACACTGAGAAACACAAGCATGTTTCTAGTCAAAGAAGCAGGTGGCTCTAGAGAAAGAGACTGAGGTTGCAAAAGATGGAGAAGAGATGGCACTATTAGTGAGGGGATTAAATTGAGTGTAGCTTTGGTATATGCAAAAGAAAAGAGGAGGCAAGGGGATTTTGAAGTAGCAAGGACAGGAGATGAATGTGAAGGGGTCTCTTGTTAGACAAAAACATGAACTTATAAGGGCTGATAAAATTGAATTCAGGCTAACAGAATGCATAGGATGACTAAAGAATCAAGGTGGGAATAGTCAAGTGTCACTCCAGAGTTACTGGCTTTAGCTGCTTGTAGATGGCATGTTATTTAGTGAAAGGAATTTATGTGAAAAGGAATAAATTAGGACAGAGGGTGGTGGTGGAGCTTATGAACTAAGGTTTGGACATGTTGAATTCAAAGGGCCAGTAAGAGACACAAAAAACTTTGATAGGCATCTGGACACACGGATCAGGACTTCAGAAGGGAGGTTGGGATGGATATATTATTTAAGAGATACTGGCTTAAGGGGTGCCTGGGTGGCTCAGTCAGTTAAATGTCCAATTTCGGCTCAGGTCATGATCTTGCAGTTTGTGGGCTTGAGACCCATATCAGGATCTGTGCTGAAAGCTCAGACCCTGGAGTCTACTTCAGATTATGTGTCTCCCTCTCTCTATGCCACTTCCTTGCTCACACTCTGTCTATCTGTCTCTCTCTCTCTCTCTCTCAAAAATAAGCATTAAAAGAAAAGAGAGATACTGGCATACGGCTAGTAAACCAAGCTATAACAGTGAGTGGAAATTAGGTGGATTAAGAAGTGGGAAGGCCCAGAAAATGTCAATATTTAAAAGTGAGTAGAGAAAGAGTAACATCACATAGAATGAGAGGGAGCATCCTGTGAGCTCAGTGGAAAAACAGGCATATGTGATGTCTGTGCCACAGAAAACACTTGCACAGTGTCAAGAAAGGGGCATAGTCAATAGAGTAGAACGCCACCTGGAGGTCAAGTAATATAAGGATGGAATGTGTCCATGAGATGTGACCAGGAGGCCAGCAGCAGTCTCTGTGAGAGTTCTTTCAATGTAGTGATGAAGGCAGAAGCCAATTTAGAGGAAAAGAAGAGTAAGATGGAAATTAGAAAACAAAGGCAGCTCATGCAGATTATCTCTAAAAGAGAGAGAGTGATAGCTGGAGAGGGTTGGAGGATGGAGGGAGTTTTGTAATGGGAAAGACATAAGCGTGTGTGAACTTCAGTGGAGAAGGAGGAGGGGATACAGGGGAGGGAGGGGTTGGTCTGCTGTGAAAATCGCTCGTATAGTGGAAAAGGCTGGTGTTAAGGACAGAGGAGGAACTCACTTTGAAGTAAAGGAAGAACTTCTGTGCCATTAAATAGGAAGGAAGAAGGCAGGGATGAGAGTAGATTTGTAGATTTTATGCATTTGGAAAGTGAGCTGCCTGGAGATGAGCGTAGGATTGCTGAGCAGTGTGTGGGCCCAGCATTGGGGGGCCAGTTGAAGTTGGTGACCATGAATTTTTGTTGCTATCGATATTCGTTATATGTCCTCTTCCGCAGTCCTTAGCAGTCCCAGCACAGGCATGAAAAAAGAGGAGAGTTAATTCAGCCAGGGTCAAAGTGTTGCAGGTAAGTGTGATAAATGACAAAGGGATAAGAGAGTCTGGGAGGCTAGCCAATGAAATCTTGGAATTTAAGCTGAATGGTAGTGAAAAGAAATAAGAAATAAAGACCGTAATGAGAGCAGCTGAGTGAATAAGAAAGCACACTGGAAGATAAATGCTATGTTAGAGGTTTCAGAGCAGAGTGGTTTGGTTGAAAACATGATTCCTGTGTCTGACCATGAGAGACAGTGGCTGAATTAGAGTATAGAAGATCATTGGTAAGAAGGAAGCAAAATAACTGAGAGGCCATAATAGATGATAGATTATTCATATAATACATTAGTTTTCTATGGCTGCTGTAGCAAATTACCACACAATAGGTGGTGTGAAATAACAGAATTTATTCCCTTTAGCTCTGGAGGCTCAAATCTGAAGTCAGGTTTTGGCAGAGCCATAAGCCCTCCAAAGCCTCTGTGGGAGCATCCCTCTTTGCCCATTCCAGTTTCTGGTAGCCCCATGTATTCTGTGGTTGATAACCGCATAACCCAAATTTCTACCTTCATCTTCACATGGTCCTTTTCTCTGTGTATCTGTCTTCACATGGTATTTCCCTCTTCCTTATAAAGACATCAGTCATACTGGATTGGGTCTCACCCTACTGACCTCATCTTATTTTGATTACATCTTCCAAGACCCTATTTCCAAATATAGTCATATTCACAGGTGCTGGGGCTTAGGTCTTCGTATATTTTGAGAGGACACAATTCAACAAATAAAAATGTCAATGTTCAAATTACCAGTAGTAGGAATGAAAAGGGGCCAAAGAATTCAGTGAAGGGCAGGTCCAGGAAATACACAAACACCAGTGAGAGAGGGAGTGGAGGAGGATGTTACCAGGAGTAGGAAGCTTAAAGAAGAGTAAGTTCTCTTCTTCTTAAGTTCTTTAAGAAGAGTAATGATCTAGAGACAGTCCTGAAGGGAAAGGACACAGAGCCTACCTCTTAATCTTCAGTCACCTGAGGTATGAGAGAATGAGCATCCTGTAATCGGGAAGTCTCCAAGGGAAGTGGTGTCTTTTGGGAGTAGCTGGGTTTCATGTCTCCAGGCAGTATTCAGAGAGAAGGCAGAGGATGAATGATGGAACATGTTGATTGTGGAGTACACTTTCTAGAAGAGAGAAAGGGCTGAGTGAGGCAATTGGAGCGGTGAGAGCATTAAGGAAATGATCATACAGAAGAAGAAAACTAACACAGAAGAGAATTTACACTGTGGCAGTTGTCCAAGAAAACAAAGGTGACAGCCTTTGTGGGCTTAGCCTACAGTTTTCTGGAGGATGGTGGCCATTCAGTGGCATGCAGGAAATGGAGGCTGGATACTCATTCTGTTAGATGAGACCTTCTCTTAGCTGTCAGAGGATCTGTTTTCATGGCCAAGCCTTGCTGTCTAACATGTGCAGGTGAACAGAATCGGTAGGAGTATTCTGTACAGTCATGCCTATGTGGTGAGCTGGCCCTCGGGTGGGGTCTTGGTGGGGAGCAGGGCAGGCTTTCTGCATTGGGTGGCTACTCTACATCAGGTTATTGCTGACATTGGGCCAGGCACTATTATTGTTTTGTGCAGGGAGGAAAACAAACTTCATTTCATGTTGGGCCATCCATGAATTCACCCAGTTGAAGGTTTAGGGTATAGGCCTAACTATGATCAGATTCTGAAAAACATGGCTCCAGTTTTTCTCAATTAGTAGCTAAACTATTTTCTTTGAGGAAGTTTTATTCTTATTTCTGTATCCACCTGGAGCCTCGTGCTCTGCTATTTCTAACTGTCAATTAGAGAAGGGAAACAGATATCCAAAGAAATAGCATAAAAGTCCAATGTAACACAGGTCAGGTTTATTAATGCATTTGTCATTTGCTGCTCTGAGGACCTCGTTAGAAAGGAAAAAAAAAAGTCCAGTCTTTTAACCCCAAGATCTTTCCTCATCTATATTGTTCACCTTCCCACTTGAGTTAATACTGTTGTGATAACTGCTTGTGGAAAAACAAGTCCCCTCTCTTTATTTAAAGACAGTCTGTACCTTAGTGGTGGGAATCTTCACAAAAAAATTTATTCAGTGTGTAAAGTGGCACCATAGCTCTACTGTTCATTTGTCATTTACTTGTTCACAGTAGGCAAATGGCCCCAGGTGAATTAAGAGTAGGTATTAGTCATACCCAGGCACCTCTGCAGTACTTAGTACTTTGCTCTTCAGACCTAATAGCTGCTATTTTGATCTCGATTAGCAGTATTTTTCTTCCTGCATCAACTCCTGAACTTACTAATTATATCACAAAGGCTTGCTTTTCCCCCCCCTGTGATTATAGTATCTCTTTTTCATTCATTGCTTTTATATGGAAGAAACATGATGCATTGCATTTGTGTTAGAACTTGAATCTTAAGAACCCAAGCCATGTCTATGTGTCATTTTTGTTTCCCATGGGTGTTTTAAAACTTGAGGATAAAACTTAAGTCATGATTATGACCTTTTGTGTAATCTTTTGAAGTTTTGGACATCTTTATAGTTCACAGATTGAACCATTTCTGGAGAACACTGGATGGCGATTTGAGAGAAGTGGTTTTGTTCTCTCTCCAGCGTGCTGTGAGATGTTAAACGAGATAACCTCTCAGGTCTGATTTTTGACCATCCTATGAGGAGACGTTTGTAAAGGAAATGTTTAAATTTGTTTTAGAAGTTAAGATTTACAGGCATTTAAGTTGACAACTTCTCCTTTTCAACAATTTGTGCAACAAGTTTATTCTTTAAAGTTTTATTCTAAATTTTTAACAGTGACCTTAAACAAACGAGAGGAATGGAAAAAAATGTATGAATCCTTTGCAAACAACATTTTGTTGGTTATTCATTTCCTGACATGCAACAAATAGGTGACTTTAAATAATTAAAACACACTGGAGAGTGAGCGTATTTTTGTTCTTCCACGTTTTTTTCAGGGAAGGAGTACAAAGTGTCTCTAATTCAGCCATTCCAGGATTTAGCTGCTTTCTCTGTTAGGATGTTTTCAAATAATTTTCTTTCCTTTGCGCTTAAACTCAACTGAGCTTTATCCAAAACCTTTAGAAGATGCAAACAGCTGGTGTAATAGAGCTGTTTGTAAGCCTCTCTCAAACAGTTGGGTTTTTTGTTTGTTTGTTTGTTTGTTTGTTTTAGCTATGGAGTGGTTGACAAAAACTCTTTGACCTAATGATCCATTTCTTATTGAAGCACTTTCATCAAGGATTTTTGCCCCAAGCCCTACTTGAGCACTTCAGTCTATATCCTAAGATATTTCTACTTCACAACAGAAGATATTGTCATCTCTTTGTGGTGGATCAGGTTTACTCCTGCCTCAGAGTGCAGAGCGGGGAATAATCTCTAGCCCACCTCTTTCATCCCAGGAGCGGTCACTGGAGACTGAAATTTGGATGCAATCTGGGTCCAAACCATTTCACTCCTTTTGCCTAAACATGGGGAGGGTTTTTAGAAATTAATGAAAGCTCTGAAACTGAGTAAACAAAGAAGCCTTAGTGTTATCTATCATTGAAGAAAACCTCTAGTAAACAGCTAAAGATGAATTTTGGTGACAAATAAGCCAAGAAAGATGAGAACTTTTTTTTTTTTTTTTTTTTTTTTTTTTGGGACAGAGAGAGACAGAGCACGAACGGGGGAGGGGCAGAGAGAGAGGGAGACACAGAATCGGAAACAGGCTCCGGGCTCCGAGCCATCAGCCCAGAGCCTGACGCGGGGCTCGAACTCACGGACCGCGAGATCGTGACCTGGCTGAAGTCGGACGCTTAACCGACTGCGCCACCCAGGCGCCCCAAAGATGAGAACTTGTTGATGTGCCTGAGAAGGTTTCCGCAGCCTCCTCTGATCACTGTGTAAGCTGAAAACTAAGCGCTGTGGTTTTGCTCACTACCCGGCTTCCCAAGTGAGTTATGTCAAGAATGTTTTATCTTCAAAGATGATAACCCTGGCCAGCATCCAGGGGGTTTGGCACAGACCTCACCCAGAAGGGCAATGCTTCTCAAACTTGAATGAGCATAGTCTTCCATCCCCATCCTTGTCTTGGGTAGGGCCAGAAATTCTGCTTTTATTTTTCTTAACTTCTGTATGATTCTTAGGCAAGTGGTCCTCAGACTACACTTTCAGAAATAGTGCCAGTTGCAGTCATCAACGTTTAACTACGTGATGGTAAAGTAGCTAGCCAGCTTAGTGTGTAGATGTCATTACAAAATGAAGCAAATCCATGCCCTTGGTTTCATTGGCATCACATTCAAACTTCCCTACAGCCTGCTATGGAAAGTTCCCAATTGCTATAGTAATGAATGAACTTACTTCTTTCCCAAAGTGTACAAGTTTAATAGGACGCCAAACATGACTTTCATCTCCATCTTACTCATTGAGAACATAAGGACAAATGCCCCTGGAGAGCAACTGGATAATTTGAAGCATTTATCTTTATAGGGTCTTGACAGGCCTTGCTTAGGTCACCGTGAGCCAAGACTTTGCTTTCTGAGGTGTGTCATTGCTCCGTCAGTTTCTATCAATGTGTTCATTGTCTCTAGTGGAGCCAAGTTAACTCAACCATTATGTAATGGAGGTAACTCCTGAGTATCCAGTAGGGAAGGGGAAAGGAAAGGCCATAATCTTCCCTGGAACACCTATTCCCCATCCTCATCATTGATGATGAATCTTAGTAACCTGGGTTAGTTACTGGGCAGAGCTGAGAGGAAGGGAACTCAAGTGATGGCACAGTCACGTGACCTTCAATGGTTGAGCAGAGGCAGTTGTGGACATGGTATTTCCTGGCCAGCTTTACTAGGTGCTGAGTGATGGGTTGCTCAGGCAGAAAGAGACCAAGTCTCTTAATGGTTTCTTTGTGTTGATCAGAGCTGGTTCATGCCCTGAGTGAAAGGGATTAGTGACTTGAGTGAGGGAACCTTTGGAGAGAATGAGATCCAATAGATCTTCACAGATCAGTAGCATTTTATGATTGTCCAACTCATGCTTCCTGGTAGGAAGGACATTATTGAAGAAGACCTAACCCAAGGAGGTAATAGGCCTCTCTACTACCTCTCTAGTGAAGTAGTGCTTAGTTTTATTTTTTTTTTATCCCTGTGACTTATTCCATAACTGGAAGGCTGCATCTGCCATTTTGTCCATCTCTCAACACTGCCCCCCCACCCTTTTGGCAACTATCCATTCTCTGTATTTACAGTCTGTCTTGTTTGTTTTTAGATTTGACATATAAGTGAAATCATATGGTTTTTGTCTTTCTTTGTCTTATTTCACAATAAGACATAATACCATGATACCCTCTAGGTCCATCCATATTGTTGCAAATGGCATGATCTCATTCCTTTTTATGGCTGAGTAATAGTCATGTGTGTGTGTGTGTGTGTGTGTGTGTGTGTGTGTGTCTGTCTGTGTCTGTGTCTGTGTCTGTGTCACATGTTCTTTATCCATCATCTGTCATTGGACACTTAGGCTGCTTCTATATCTTGACTGTTGTAAATAATGCTACAATAACCATAGGGGTACACGTATCATTTTGGATTAGTTTTTGTTTGTTTGTTTGTTTGTTTTCTTTGGGTAAATACCCAGTAGTGGAATTGCTGGATCATATAGTAGTTCTGTTTTAAATTTTTTTGAGGAGCCCTCATACGATTTTCCACAGTAGCTGCACCAATTTACATTGCAACCAAGAGTCCACAAGGGTTCCTTGTTCTCCAAATCCTTGCCAACATTTACTTTTTATCTTTTTGATTCTAGCTATTCTGAGAGGTGTAAGGTGATCTCTCATTGTGGTTTTGGTTTGTATTTCCCTGATGATTAGTGTGGTTGAGCATCTTTTCATGTATCTTGCCATTTGTATGTAGTCTTTGGAAAATTTTCTATTCACATTTTCTGCCCATTTTTTAATCAGCTTATATTTTTTAGTGTTGAGTTGTATACTCTTCCTATATATTTTGTGTATTAGCCCCTTATTTGGATATACTATTTGAAAATATCTTCTCCCAATCAGTAGGTGGCCTTTTAATTGTATTGTTTGTTTCCTTTGCTGTGCAAGAGCTTTTTATTTTGGTACAGTTCCAATAGTTTATTTTTTTTTTGTTTTTTTTTTAAAGCAGTGCTTATTATTAAGTGAATGTGTTTTTTGTTTATTTATTTTGATAGCAGGGGAGGGACAGAGAGAGAGAGAATTCCAAGCAGGCTCTGTGTCATCACAGAGCCTGAAGGGAGGCTCGATCTCATGAACCATAAGATCATGACTTGAGCCGAGAATGAGAGCTGGACACTCAACTGACTGAGCCACTCAGTGCCCTGTGAATGTTTTTAACTTACGCAGCCACTAACAGTGCTGACTCCCTGCTGTATGTACATGTTTTAAAATACCTATGATGGGGCACCTGGGTGGCTTAGTCGGTTAAGCATCTGATTTCAGCTCAGGTCATGATCTCATGGTTTGTGAGTTTGAGCCCCACATCCGGCTCTGTACTGACAGCTTGGAGCCTAGAGCCTGCTTTGGATTCTGTGTCTTTCACTTTCTCTGCCCCTGCCCTGCTCATGCTGTCTGTCTCAAAAATAAATAAACATTAAAAAGAGTTTTTAATAAAAAAATAAATAAAATATCTGAGTACTACATGTCTCCTTGCAAGTGAGGGTATGTGGTACTAATCCTTGCATGTAGTGCTAATCTTTGTCAATGTGAGCATTTAGTAGTGGTACTTTAGCTCAGATGCTATGAGGCAGTTAGAATGGTTGGGGTCTTGGTCTCTATAAGGGGATAGAAGTACTTTTTCCATATTGGCAAAGAATATTTACGACTGTTACTTATCATCACAAACGCTTTTTATAACTGCAAATGTTACGAACATCTGTCCATATACTGCTGCCAAATTTTTTTTTTAATTCAGAACTTAGTTTATAGTGATATGCTTATTTCTACCAAAGCAAAAACTTCATGTAGTGGGTAAAACTAAAAGCTGCATTTCCACATTGGAATTTGGATTCAATTTGAGAGTAGGAAGGCGGCATTCGGAAAAAAAAAAGGCAAGCCATTTGAAAGCCAAGCTGTTGTCCTTGCCCCTCATCCGTGAGCTCTGTGCCCACTTGAGATCCTGAGTCTATGAGCCTCATGGAGCTGATGCACCTTAGGGAACAGCACTTCGAGCACCCAGTGTCTCTGTTCTCTCTGTCAGCCTTCAGGTCCAGCTTGGCATTTTCTCTACTCCCGTGGGTTCCTCATAATGCTTTTTTCAACTGTCCCCTTCCTCTTATGCAATGAAAAGGCCAAGAGACACAAATTCTGTTCTGCAGCTGTTGAATACCGCTGCTTTGGTAATAAAGAGCAGCCTCATCATGATTTCTAAACTCTTTAGCAACCATGTCATCGCGCAAAAGGGAGGAAGGAGCAAGTGAAATACAGAGGAATGCATGGTTGATACGGTGCTGGTCCATGTTCCTTCCACCAACACTAAAGTAAATCAAGCTTGAGACTAGGCTTTCCTACCAGCCCGCCCCCTCAGCCTTTTACCTTATCCTTTGGTGTTTCTGCCCATCATATCTCATTCTAACTCCATCATCCTGTACCCTGTGCTCCTCTTCTAGCTGATGTGTGTGCCCCTAGCTTCTTCATGGAACATGGGACGTGCACAGAGTTCATCTCCTTGCTGACAGGCTACCTGTCCTCTTTCCTGATCTCTACTATCTTTCTGATACACAAGCTCTTGAGAATAACAGTGTGTTTCTCTTGGTAGGCTCCCGTTGAAAACTAGAGATTTTAGAGTCTCTTTATTTATCCACAGAACTTGTTGTATACCTGTCCCACTCATTAAGGAAGAGTTTTATTTATGGCCGTCTTTTTTAAGGACCATATAAAGAGTTGTTTTTTTGGTTATCTCTGTCCATAAACAGTAGGTATGTTTTGCTGTTCCTCTCCACAGCTTGTTTGTTCCCCCCAGATGCAAGTATTCCAAGTCTCCAGCTTTTGGCACCTTTCCTAACATGCTGACCATGCCGGCCAGGGGGAAAAACTTGGCTCAATCAAGAACCAAACCAGCCATCCAGCCTGTCAGCTATGCTCTTTCCCAGCAGGCAGTTTTTGTAAGCCAGCTGCCCAGCGTTTTGTCTCTGGTTCTTTGGCTGCCCCTTCTTCCTTATTTTAAAGAACACCAGCTTCACAGCACTAATTTTTGCCAAGCCTTTGGTAACATTCTTCCTAACTGCGCCAGAAACAACTGATTCTTGGCAGAAGATAGGTGTCCTGGACACCTAGATGTTACTTTTGGTTGCGGCCATATCAGGCAAGATTATAAAAACAGCAGTCATGTGGATTTCAAATTACCGGGTTATGCATTTGAAAGAAAATTTGATATTTTAATGAACTAAATTCTTCATGGAAGCATTTAGAATGAGAATCAGCTACTTTCTAGGGACCCGAATTTACTTGTTTGGCCCTGTTGCTCTCAAGTGTCTCTCAAACTGGGGTCAGAGACCTCCTGCTTCAAAGTCACCTGGAATATTCTTTTAAAGTACCCATCTGGAGAAGGGTCCCAGGAATCTGAAATGTTAGCACTCTTAACTGGGAGATTCTTGGGCCCACCATATTTCTGCATAAATTCTTCCAGAACAGGCTTATTTGTGTTAGCTCTTAAGAGAAATCTCTGAGTATTATCAAAAGGATAGTTGATGTTGCAGCTGTTGCTTTCACTAAACATTCTCCCTAAGAGAGGCTAGACTGTGTTGTGTCTGCCGGTCAGTGTCAGTTAAACAGCCAATATCTGGATGGGGCTTCACAGATGGGGCATAGAAACAGTGGTTGTGGGTGTTTTTAGTTCTTCCACAGTTTGGATTGGCATTCTCAGCGAGATTTTTGTCAAAGGATATTTGTCCTGCAATTTAGATGTCCTGCTTCTAGGTGGCAGTGGCATCTCCTTGGCATAGAAGTCATTTCAATATGTGTTCTTTTTTTTTTTTAATGTTTATTTTTGAGAGAGAGAGACACAGAGAGAGAGTGTGAGTGAAGAAGGGGCGGAGAGAGAGGGAGACACAATCTGAAGCAGGCTCCAGGCTCTGAGCTGTCAGCACAGAGCCCGACATGGGGCTCGAACCCACGAACTGTGAGATCATGACCTGAGCCGAAGTCGAGCACTTAACCGACCGAGCCACCCAGGCACCTCAACAAGTGGTCTTCTTAAGTAAATATTTAGATCGCCAGTAGAAGGTTTTTGTTTTGTTTTGTTTTGTTTTGTTTTAAGTATCAACACCTTTTTATAACTTGATAAACTTCTCCCTTTTCCTTGCACATTATCAACTTATTCCATGCCTTTTCATGCTCTTGTCTTGGAGTAAACCTTAGGCCAGCACAGCATCAGACGCTGCCATTGCTCACCCATGGCTGTGGGTGTTTCTGCTTAGTAAGTCTCCTTCTGCTGCAGCAGTGATTTTCCATGGCTTTCAGTCCTTCCAGGGCAACTCCCTCATCTCTGCAATGAATATGCACCTAGGGGCACCTGGGTGGCTCAGTCGATTTAGTGTCCAACTCTTGATTTTGGCTCAGGTCATGATCTTAAACTTGGGGAGTTGGAGCCCCATGTGGAGCTCTGCTCTGACAGTGCAGAGCCTGCTTGGGATTTTCTGTTTCCCTCTCTCTGCTCCTCCTGAACCTCTCTCAAAATAAATAAACATTAAAAAAAAGATGCATCTATAAACAGGTGGATTCTGAGAGTGTCACATTCTTATAGGTGACTCCTCAGGCATCAGTCAGAAGGTCGCTTCTTGACTTCTTTTCAAAGATAATGACCTCTTCCTCCTCTTCCCAAAAAGAATTTTTTCCAGTTGTATTCAACTTTTTCAGGGACACCTGGCTGGCTCAGTGACAAGAGGGTGTGATTCTTGATCTCGGGGTTGTGATTTCGAGCCCCGTGGTAGGTGTAGAGATTACTTAAAACTTTTAAAACAATGTGTGTACCTTACCACTTACATATAATGGCTTTTGTTGGCAAAAATATAAGCAAAAATTGGAACTTATCTGATTTAAATAGTTGGTGTCTATATTCAGAAAGACCTTCTTTTATCATAGCAAAGTATTAAAATAGAAGAAATTAAGTTTTGGGGTGCCTGGGTAGCTCAGTCAATTAAGCTTCCGACTTCAGCTCAGGTCATGATCTCATGGTTTGTGAGTTCAAGCCCCACATCGGGCTCTGTGCTGACAGCTTAGAGCCTGGAGCCTGCTTCAGATTCTGTGTTTCCCTCTCTCTCTGCCCCTCCCCAACTCACACTTTGTCTCTCTCCCTCTCTTTCTCAAAAATAAACATTAATTTTTTTTTGAGGAACCTCCACACTGTTTTCCAGAGTGGCTGCACCAATTTGCATTCCCACCAACATAGACCTACCCTATGACCTAGCAATAGCATTGCTAGGAATTTACCCAAGGGATACAGGAGTACTGATGCATAGGGGCACTTGTATCCCAATGTTTATAACAGCACTCTCAACAATAGCCAAATTATGATAAGAGCCTAAATGTCCATCAACTTATGAATGGATAAAAAAATTGTGGTTTATATACACAATGGAGAACTACGTGGCAATGAGAAAGAATGAAATATGGCCCTTTGTAGCAACATGGATGGAACTGGAGAGTGTTATGCTACATGAAATAAGCCATACAGAAAAGACAGATACCATATGGTTTCACTCTTATGTGGATCCTGAGAAACTTAACAGAAACCCATGGGGGTGGGAGAGGGGAAGGGAAAAAAAAAAGAGGTTAGAGTGGAAGAGAGCCAAAGCATAAGAGACTCTTAAAAACTGAGAACAAACTGAGGGTTGATGGGGGGTGGGAGGGAGGGGGGGGAGGGTGATGGGTATTGAGGAGGGCACCTTTTGGGATGAGCACTGGGTGTTGTATGGAAACCAATTTGACAATAAACTTCATATATTGAAAAAAATAAAAAATAAATAAAAAAATAAACATTAAAACAAAAGAAAAAATTAAGTTTGTACACATTTTTAACCTTGTTTCATGAGAACAGTTCTTAACACAGACAGGCAAAGTCTGTTCCCTCAAAATATCTACAATCTGCATATGTATATGTTTTTAAAATCTTCACATACATATCCTTGGTGGAAACCGTCCCCCTCATGGCCAGAATTGAATTGCCTTTTGGAAGACAGCACTTACATGGTAAATCAGTCTTAGATTGTGGAACTATGTATGTTCTTTCCTGCCAGAAATCTCAGTTTTACAAAGCTCTTGAGCCCTGATTGTCTCCCTAACTGCAGTCATAGCCTTTGTATTCCCAGTGGCCGTTCTAAAATAGAGAATTCTTTCTGAGAGAGTCAAGAATCTAATATGAAGCCCTTAACTTCTTATTAAAGTATAAGAGTTGAGAGGAGGCAGCATAGGAAAATTCTGCAAGCTTGGCATAGGGATGGCATCTTCTCTTGACAGGGGAAGGGACAAAGGATCGGTCAGAAAGAGTTGAGTTTGAAATTCGTGATTGAAAAGCCATTTCCAGGGTGTGATTGTGAGGAAGTGTTTTAGCCTTTCTGAGTCTGTTTTCTTACCTGTACATTGGCTATAATCTTTTCCCTAAGGGTTGAGGTGAGAGTTAAGTGAGAGAATATATATATAAAGAATTCACAATATCTGGTAAAATTATATAGATGAGTAAGTAGATATAGTTAAAATATATATATGGGTTCTATTTTTGTTTCTCCACTTACCCATGTAAGTTTTACCTAATTCCTTTGTATTGCAGTTGAGTTGCCTCTAAAATAATTGTAAAAACCATCTTCCATTTTCATAGAAATCCAGATACTAGGCAACATCTTCAGATTTAAACATTCACTGTATAACTTCTTTCATTATAATCTATCAAAAACTTAGCAGAGGTGGCAAAGATAGGTTTAAAAAGCACTTACCTGCGTAAATACTTAAACCTGGTTGGGACAAGATGTGGGTGTTAGTTTGGTTGGTGGCTAGTTCTGTCTTTGAAGCATAAACACAATACAAATAATTATGTGTTATCAATAGTAGAGAGGAAGTCCACAAATGAGCTCATGTCTGCTGTAGGTGGATGAGATCATGTCTGTGTAGTGCTTAAAACTCCTGAAATTCAAGCTACGCATGCCATCTCTGGCTATCTTGATGCTATCCCATGGAGAATTGGTCTTATCCAATGCCACTCTGAACCCAACTGGAACATCTTCTAGAGGAGAGATTAATTTTCTATGCCAGGAGGCTAGGGATGCCTTCTCATTGATGGTTTTTGAGTTAGGACTATATCAAGCCATCATAGGGTGATGGTTATTAGTCTTTTTTTGAGGTGGTGTGGTGAAATGGAACAAACACGATAGAAACCAAGCCACTGGGGACTGGCTCTACCTCTGCCTATTTCTAGCAGACAAAGTGCGCCTAAAGAAATAGACTTCCTTTGTATTCACACTTTTAAATCTACAGCCATGAGAATAACCACGAGCCATATTTATTCTTGGACTAGGCTACCTCAAGCAGCATGAGTAGAGCATGAAGGTAATAATTGAGATACCATTCTCATTAATAAAATTCAGAAGTTTCAAGTCTTCTGAATAGAAATGTCCTATTGGTGAGAGCTGGCTTATCAAGGACCCTCTGCTTTGCCCCCAGCTTTGCATCTGTCTTGTGGTTCTCCTGTTTTATTGCCCCTATTACTGTCCCATTGACCATACTGAGGCACCTTGCTTTAATATTTTGGCTCACTTGTAGACCAAAATTCTTTGTTCAATTTATGTAATCAAGCCAAAACAGGCCAGAGCTTCAAAAAAATTGTTAAACACTAAGGAATAACAGAAGAAAAATTAAAATGGAAGGTCAGGGGCGCCTGGGTGGCGCAGTCAGTTAAGCGTCCGACTTCAGCCAGGTCACGATCTTGCGGTCCGTGAGTTCGAGCCCCGCGTCGGGCTCTGGGCTGATGGCTCAGAGCCTGGAGCCTGTTTCCGATACTGTGTCTCCCTCTCTCTCTGCCCCTCCCCCGTTCATGCTCTGTCTCTCTCTGTCCCAAAAATAAATAAACGTTGAAAAAAAATTAAAAAAAAAATGGAAGGTCAAATACATTCCAATATTCTAGCTTAAAGTTTCAGATTCTTATGCAATTAATATACTCACTCTTTGGTCCCCATTTACATGGAATCCCAGAGGAAAGAATGAACTGTCTGGGTCCCTTACTTCCTACCTTCAGACCTATCGTTGGTTGGATGCTTCTGTACCATCTGCCCAAGAACTTCCCACTGGCTATGCTGATTTCTTCATAATGTGGATCAAAGAATGTGAGATGCACTTTGCTCAGCTACTTCAGCTCTGACTACTTAGTTTTGGTCTCTGTTTTTACAGTCACTACTTCTCCCCCAGATAACTGGAATTAGTAATGGCCTATCCATTGCAGTGGGGCTGAGTCCATATAAACTCATCAGCACATAAGTATAATACAGCCTCAAGCTCATGCATCTAACTTCTCAGTCCTGGGACTGGAGTGGGAGGTATATGTAGAAAAACTAGTATTTTCTTTCTCTTTTCTCTGTGCCCTCCCTGTACTGACTCATGATACTTGCAAGTGCTTGACCTTTTCCTTTAAGGAGGTGGGTGAAAAAAGCAAAGTAAAGACAGAGGTTCTATGAAGCTCCTAACTTAAAAATGCTGCTTTCATTAATGGAATTGTAAACAGAAGGGAGGAGGGCGCCTGGGTGGCTCAGTCAGTTAAGCATCCGACTTCAGCTCAGGTCATGATCTCACAGTTCAAGCCCCTTGTCGGGCTTTGTGCTGACAGCTCAGAGCCTAGAGCCTGCTTCAGATTCTGTGTCTCCCTCTCTCTCTGTTCTTACCCCGCTCGCACTCTGTCTCTCTCAAAAAAAAAAATAAAAAGATTTTTAAAAATTTAAAAAAACATAATGTTCTATAAACAGAAGAGAGGAATACACACAAGAAAATGGAAAAAATAACTCTCGCATCTTGTGCATTGTTAAACAAAAATTTGCGTTTCTTTTTATGTGCCAGGAACTTCTTGTGCACAAAAACTTTCTTGAGGCCAACCTCCAGTCTGGGCTGGGCTTTCCTAATCACAACATTGCTAAGAAGGCTGTGTGTGTTGCAGGAAGTATCACTCATACCCCCCAGTTTAGCATTGAATATTCTCTTTCGCATTGTTTTATAAAGTTTCATGTACAGTAGATGTCTCTTCAAATAGGTTAAAAACTCCTTAAAGGACAGAAACTCTGCCTTTTGTCTTTTGTTCCCCACAGCAGCTAGTGCAGTACTGAATGTTGTTTTGCTCTCCTAATACCGGCTGACGGCTTAAATGGACATGGGAAAGGAAAGTGAGGTTAATTGAGCTGACTGGTGGCTGGGTCTCAAGGAATTCTCCTATGGAGAATATATGTTATTTTCGCATATTCCCACTCTTTTTCCAGATGAGCCTTACTCTGCTGACATCTGTGGGCATACCCATACACAGCCACTCTCCCGTCATCATTCTGTTGGCCCAAAAGGGAGAGTCCAGTGGACAATTTGCCAAGTGTAACTACGGTCTCTGTGGTTCTTAGGATACTTGGTGTGGCTTATTCTTGCTGATTCCTACCCTTTTTACACTCTTTCTCATCCTAGAAACACCTGTCGTCTTCGCCTTTTTCATCTCCTATATCCAATTGATCATCAGGTCTTATCTCTCCTACCTTCTCAAGATTTTTCAAATTCATTCTCTTATTTCCATCTCCAGTGTGATTACTGTAACTTTGTGCTATTCTCACCTCATAACCAGTTTATGGCAACAACCTCGTAATTAGTTTCTCTGCCTTGGTCTAGCCTCCTTCAGACTAGACCCACAATGGTCTTTCAAAGCTGAAAGTTTGGTTAGATGACCTTCAGCATAACTTCCTTTAATGGTGTTCTATTGCTCTGAAGATAAAGTCCAAACTCCTTGACAAGAGAACTCAGGATCCTCTTGGTCTAATGCTTACTTCTTACTCAGCCTTACTTCTCACCTCCCTTTGTTTCCTTCCCTCTCCTTCCCCTCCTCCCCCTTCCCCCACTCCTTCCCATCTTTCCACCCCAGTCACGTTAAATTCTGTATGCTTCCTCACTTGTTTTCTTACTCACCCTGGGCCTATCGAAACCTACTTTGGAAATTGTCCATTGGCTTCCCTGATACCCCCCTTGACCACACAACCTTGAAGGGTGGGGAATTTGCCTTATCCTTAAAATAAGAACTTCAACTACACTAGATCTATAAATGAACATTTAAGTGAGTTATTGATGTTTTGATTTCACTGCTCTGTGATGGATAATATCTGACGTTATTTAAGTTTATTTTGAGCAAGTGCAAGAAAGACAGAAGGGGCTGGGACAAGAGAGGGGAAGAGAATCCCAGACAGGCTTCATGGTGTCAGTGCAGAGCCTGACACAGGGCTTGAACCCACAAACTGTGAGATCATGACCTGAGCTGAGATCAAGAGTTGGACACTTCACTGACTGAGCCACCCAGGCACCCCTGACATTTATTATTTCTATGTAGCAGACCCTATTGTAAGTTCTTTAAACAAAAAGTGTCATTCTGAGAAGTGGTTACTATAATATCTCTATTTTACAGATAAGGAAACTGAGGCACAGAGAAACTAAGGTACCTGCTTATCCTCATTAAACCAATAAGCAGTTGAACAGTTACAGGACCTCAGGCATTCCTAGGCTAGAGTATTCACTATTAACTAATAGGACCTATATTTTAATTCAGAGCTATTGATAACACTTCTAGGGGGTATCATTAAGGCATGACCATGTGAGAACTGGATAAACAGAGAAGTTGAACAAGAGCCAAGATAATGAAACAGTTGGCGAAAGGGTCCAGCCAGGCAGGTGAGTGCTCAGTACACTTTGTATGAACCCACAGCCACCATGAGCCACATACTCTCAGGTAGTCTTCTAGGACACACTCAATTCAAGAAGACTGAAGTTGAGTTCTTGCTCTTTTTGTACTAGAGATACCAAAAATAGAAAAAGACACAGATTTTTCAAGATTCCCACAATCTAGTGAAATAGACTGTACTGTATAAAGAATCCTGTAACTGGAACAGAGTGTGGTTAACAGTGTAGTAGAGGGGTGACAGCCCTCCTTGTAACTGACTCCCTTCTTCATATCCCCCAGAGCTTGGCTAGAACAAGCTAGCACCTTGCTGAGTGCATGTTGTGAGGTGCTAGGTAGAAAAATGCTATGTGAATTTAACAATGAGCTTATCAGATTGCCACCATCTTGGTTTTAGTGAGCCCCAGAAAAAACATGTTGAGTGCAGTGAGGAAGATGTTACATAGATTTATGGAAAATGGGAAGTCCGTAGGCCTTCCCTTCTTTGACTTTCCATAGCAGAGCTAAATTAATACCTAGTTCCTGGCTTTCTCCGCGCCCTGGAATCTCAAGGTTTTCTGTAGGACATTTGAGAATGGAGTGCGTCTCCAGGCAAAGGACAGGGCTGGGAAGAGAGATGAAGAGCTATTTCAGAACAGATGTCAACAGAGCTCTTCTCTCCGTGCTGAGAATCTGTAAACACATGCCGCATGCCTGCCAGGCAGAGTGACTGAGGCACAGGCTCCAGAGCACAGAGACAATGAGCTGACCTCCTAGGGGACTCGCTCGCTGCAAACAAATTAGCTTTGATGGACGAGTGGCCTTTGCTCATTCTTAAAGAACGTGGAGGTGGGACCTGAGGCCTGTGTGGAGTTTAATTAAGGATGGCAGCTGAGGTAGCAGGTCAGATGGTTCTGTGCTCTGGACTCCGTTTATGTTACAAGTTACTACTTGCATTTTGTTTTCCTCCAGATACTCCTGTTGCCCTGTCTTCTCCCTTGCCACTGCCCACGTGTTGCTCTGTGTGCTGTTAGACCAGTGTGAACTTAACCCCAAGCGTAGGCTCCAGGAAGGGGCCACACTTGAGTGGTAGAGACACTGAACTGTAAGGAAACTGTGTAAGCCAGTGCAGGTACAGTGCTCTCATTTGAGGTGTTTTCTCCTTGTGCCCTCTCTCTCGCATTTCAGTGTGCCCATCTGTACCAGCAGTTAAGTCATGACCACCTTAGGGCTTTTAGTATCTGGAAGGAAAAGAAAATCATAATTGGGGCATGTCTAGTCTCCGTATTATTGGTGGTCCTCCATCAGAGTAGATGATGGCAGTGCTGGGGGAGTGCTCCTGTGGACCAGACTCAGGAGAGAAAGAAGGGGGACTTCGAGTCCCCTGGCCTCCTGTCAGGGCGGGATCTCTAGCTCTGAGGACTGTGAAAGTTTTTGTCAAAGGAGAGTGGGCTAGATATGGTGGTTGTAAAAGTGAGCGTGAATGTTGAATTAGCCAAAAAGTGCCCTTTAAAGTACCAACCGTAACTGCAGACCTTCCTAAATAGAAAATCTCCAAACCACATGCTTTAGTGAAGAGGAAGAAACACTCAAACTCTGGTCCTTTTGCTTCCTATTCTGGTGACCTGAGATCCGGGTAGACAAAGTGGTGGGGAAAAAAAAAAAATCTCTGTAAAATTCTCTGCGATGGCACCATATTTGGGGAAACTGAGCTGAGCGATCTATGTTTATGGCGTAGAGCCTTTAGGGAAATGCTTTATCATATTGTATGCTGCTTAAAATGATGCTCTCTGTGCTCCAGAAACCCTTTGTGGACATGACGCTCTGCCCTGCATTAACAGTTGCTTGCTTGCTCAAGTCCCATACTGATGAGTTAATTACCTGCAGCAAGAACAGACTGAAAACAAAGCAAGGAATATATATATCAAAAAAAAAAAAAAAAAAAAAAAGCTGTAGTGTCCTGGTAGTTTCTCCTATCATAACTTTCATAAAAAGAATTGGGCAATTTTGTGTAATAACATAATTCTAGGAAGACTAAGTTTTTAAGATTTCAGAATATGGGGACCCTGAGGAGAAACGTACTTAGTGGAAAAGTCCTCAAAATGGGATAGGGTTACACATTCTTGGCCTGGGGGTCTGGAAACTTTAATGAAGGGAGATAATAGGCCCAAGTAGAACATCATTTTATTTGAGGACATTGAGTTTGGGAAGAGGGCTGAAGAGTATACAAAATGCCTCCGATTAAAGGAAACTTAGAGATTACCATTTCATTATTTTAAAAAAGAAAATGTTGAAGTCAGAGAGGTTATCTGTGCTTTAGTAACAGGCTGGCTTGATCTTTTAAATTGGAGCTCCATGGAAACAGCTCTACCTGTCTGAGTGTTAGACATAAGCTGTTGGTGACTTCTGGCCCTCATTCCTCATTCCTGTTCTCCTCTCCTAGTGTCAGTGTTCTCCAGTATCCTGTAGGAAACAAAGGCTTGGCATGCAAAGTGATTATAAGCTATTTTCCTAAGGAAGATGGTATATCATGAAACTGGATTGTAAACTCCTACAGAGCAATGATTTTGGGTGTCTTTGTATCCTTCTCAATACCCTGTGCTGTGTTTTATATAAATGTAATACTTAAAATATTTGCTGATTGAAAACATTCTAGTGGTGAAAAATGTCTTTAATATTTCCATCAGTGGCAAGAATCGTGTAGGGTTAAGTGTATAGACTTTGGGGACAGACTGCCTGGATTTGAATCCAACTTTGCCAAATAGAAGCCATGACCTTAGGCATGTGACCTAACTTCTCTGTTCCTTAGTTTCCTTGGCTGTAAACTGGAATGTGAATAATTCCTATCATACAGGGTGGTTGTAAGGATTAAATGGGCTAATATATTCAAAGCACCTAAAACAGGGCCTGGCACAGAGAAAATAGTCAGTGAGCATTAGCTATTACTAGTCAGTATGCAGCAAAGGCTGTCTTTAACTATTGTTGAGAAATGTTCCAGAACAAGTACAAATATTAATATCACTGGAGCACATAATAAATTAGAATGATTGTTGTAGGGGCCATCAGTTCTTTTAGTTCTGGACATTGCTTGTTCAGAATTATATTTATATAGCTCTTAATCCCCTCTAATGCCCCTTTTTATAGTGCAGCATCCAGGTTTTCTTTTTTCTTTTTCTTTTATTTATGTTGAGAGAGAGAGAGCAGGGGAGGGTTGGAGAGGGAGAGAACCCCATGCAGGCTCTGTACTGCCAGCGCAGAGCCTGATGCAGGGCTAAAACCCACAAACTGTGGGACCATGACCCAAGATGAAACCAAGAGTCAGACACTCAACCAGCTGAGGCACCCAGGCACCCCAGTATCCAGGTTTTCTTAACAAGTAAATAGATTACCTATCATGTCACTACTGTCTAGAGCCACACTGTGGTGTGTCCACTGTCCTCTTACAAATTATTGTGAATGATATCTCAGTGGCCCTCTTCCTTTGGTCCTACTCAGGCATCAGTGTAGATCAGTATATCTTTACTTTGCCTTCTTCAGCAAGGCTGTATGTGTGTTCTTCTGTGTGTACTACCAGCCTCACTGAAGTTGCTCCTGGCATCTTGGTCACTGTTTCCTTGAGACTTAGACATTTTCTTCTCCTCATCCTTTAGAATTCAGCTTGAAACCCATCTTAACTTGAATAAGAGAAGGCTACCTTTTATATTCCTATTCATCCATCCACCCACCCACACACCCACCCACCCACCTGTCACTTTGATTCATAGGCTTTTTGCCCTTGAGATGTTATTGTGTGATTGGTCCCCTACTGATATGAGTAGGTATCCTCATTCTGGTTTTATTCCCACAGTATGTTCCTCCAGATCTCTGCGTCTGCAATTTTGTGCTGGAACAGTCCCTCTCTGTGAGAGCTCTGCAGGAAATGCTTGCCAATACAGGTGAAAATGGCGGCGAAGGGGTGAGTACCTGATTTACGTCCTAAATGGGGATTGGGACATACCGTAGCCCAAAAGTACATACTTCATTTCATTCCTCCAGTTTTGAACTGGAAAACCTTAGGACCTTGAGCTGATCCACATAAATCTTTCTGTGTTTGATTTCTTTTATTGACCACCCCTAATCCTGCTTCCTTTGGATTAACCAACGTCCACCAGAAAATGGAAGATATCACCATTTACGCTGCATACACAGGCCATAGGACATTGAACCTACTCCTCTTTCCTAACCCATGATCCACCAGAAAATGTGAGAAGGGCGTTGAGATGGAGGGTGCTTGTTGGGCAGTTCTTTTTTCTTGGGAAAGTCTCATCAGAGGTTTATGACTGCCCCAATGAAGTATCCTGTAGAATTCAGTCTTTGCCTTCTGGGACTCCACAGTTTCATTCATGATGAAAAAATATAGAGCTGTCTTGACTTTCTCTTGTTAGAAGAATGGTCCCTGACTATAAAACTGAGGGACTGTACTCCATAGCTCCCGTGTCAGAAGGTGTTTGACCACAGACTTCAGAATAATTTTGATTCTTTCCCAAATGACCCACATCCATTTGTATCTGTTTATCATTGGGTATTTTAATTCTGTGGCCTGAATATCTCAAATACAAATATCTCTTTCCATCCCCCTCAGATATTGCACTAGATGACTATCCTGTCTTCCAGATTACACCAACAGCTTACTAACTGCTTTGATTCCTTTTATACTTAACCACACATGCACCCCCGTGCTGCCATTTTATTTCATTGAGCTATCCTAATGTTCTTTCCAAAATGCAGATCTAATCATTTTACTTCCCTGTTTTAAAACTCTTTGTCTTCCCATTATCTTGAGAAAAAGTCTAAATTCCTTAACTAGACAAAAAGGCTTTCTGGATTTGTTCACCCTGCTCACCTTTCCTGCCCTGTCCCTCACTACTTCCCCCCAGGCACTCAGTGTTCCAGCCATATTGAATTCCTTTCACTTCCTCTAACATAGCAGCGCTCTTTTGCCTCTGATCCCGTGTGTCCGCTACCCCCTCCTGTTAGAACAGCTTCCTCCTCCTGTTTCTCTGCCCCTGTAAAATCTCTACTTTGCCTTCAAGGAACCAGTTTGAATATTAGATCTATTGAGAAGCCTATATTGACCCCACAAGTCTGGGATAGGTGCCCTTGCTTAAGCAACAGGGAGTAAATAGTTCTTATTCTGTACTATAACTGCAAGTCCAATTTTCTGCATCCTGTACTGGGGAGTAAACTGCATGTAGATAGGAACAATTTGTAGTACCTAGCACAGTTTATTCTCACTTGACTCAAATGAACTCATACATAATAAGGAATGTGTCATTTATGGTAAAAGAGATGATGATCATAGACTCAACAGAATCAGTATTTACATGTGGGTCATCTTCCAGCATTTAAAGTGATCTTACACAAGTCTTATCATCTCTTGGAGCCATAGTGTTGTCACCTATAAAATTAGAATGTTTAATTTGTTTCTTAGGGTCCTTAACACCAGTGTTTGTGATTCTTCACTCTTGTGGTTTAAAATAAGATGCTTTTGTCAGCCACCTGAGAATAGCTTTGTTTTGTACTGTAGAGGATTAACACAGGTGAGTTTTTGTTCTTTGGATGTTCGCTGAAGTCTGTGTTCACTTCCCCCTCTCATTGACCTTAGTACCCATGCTTTCCTCCATAAGACATATGCCCTTCAGCTCAGTGGAACAAATCAATTTTTAATTCCTCATTCTTTTTCCAAAACTAACAACTCATCATTTATAGACCTCTTTGGTGAGGAGGAGCTGGTTGATTTGGAATAGTACCACTTTGAGTTTCCACCAAGATCAGCTAGACTCTGCCTACTTACGGCCCAAGGATAGAAACTGGGAGGATAGATGCTATGTTAACTGGAGAATTATATCTCTTGGGCATTCTTTTATCCTGATTTGGTCAAAAAGTGTATTTGAAAGGACTCTTTCATTTAGCATGACAAAGTACATTCAGAAGTTCTGGTTGTAATCCTTCCTCTTTATTGCCGTGCAGTTACAGTCTTAACTTGGTCTGTCTTAAAGAAGCATACATAGCAATTCATTTTCCGAAGAGAATGTGAAGACTCTTGGTAACAGTGACTACTTAGTTTTGGAGCATACAAATAAGACCTACCTTAAAGACCAGCCATGTTGTAGAAGTTTACTCAATATAATTATATATTTCAGAGGCCATCTTTAATTGACCATATTCAAAAACCAGTACATTAAATCTTACTGGGTGATTCATTCTCTTCGAAAACTTGAGTCCAAAATAAATGATACACAGTATTTATTACTAAATATTCATTGATCCCCATGTTGTGTCAGACTCTGAAATTTCCTGTGTGTCATGTCACCTTTTTGTGCTATTTTACCAAACAGAGAATATAATAGTTTTTTCTCATCTTGACACATTTATTATTATCCTCACCATCATCCTTGACTAGCAATTTTAGAGCTGGAAGGAAGGGACTTGAAAGGGGAGCTGGAGTACAGATAGATGGGAGATGGTACTCTTGAAATTATTAAGACATTATTTGTTGGTGGTTCTTTTAATTAGTCACCTGGATAACAGCTTCAGCTCAGCTACTATAACCCTCTTGGAATGTTGTCACAATTCCATCTGGGCTCTTGATCTTTACCGTGAGAAAGAGTATTTTTATATAACCTCTTGAGTCTGATTGTTTTGCTTTCCTGAAGTGATTTCTGTGCACATTTACTATTAGTACTTAATTTGATTTTAGATGATGATACTCAGCAGGGGAAAAAAAAAGAGAAAGAGGAGAGGGAAAAAAAAAAAAAAGGAAGTGAGTTAACATGACAGACCATAATGATTTTCTGGGAAGCCTGGGGATGCTTGAGTGGGATGACGCTTCCTTTGTATGCCAGTCCATTCTGTTTGGAAATAGGCATTTACTGCTTTTAAATAGATATTACTTTCACTAATGATCATGACTGCCACCAAATGGGATGCTTTGAAGAGTGTAATTTTTCCTTCTAGCCATAAATTGGTCCTTGTGTGGTGTGTCTGTTCACTGGTGTGCAGCAACTGAACATGTTTAAAAATGACTTTGGTTGTTTGTTTATTCACATGATGAGCGTACAGAAGTCTTTTTGCAAGGATTTATAATTCTGCAGCCATTCCCCTTGCTAATAAAGAAAACAAAGGTGTCCAGCTTTGTTTAACAATAGAGTTTGTTATTGAAGTGTCTGTAGCTATAGCAAGTAGCATGCGGGACCCAGCTTTATGTTGAAAAGGAGAATAAATGATGAGGATTTGGAGGCAGAGAATGTTTGGTGCCCCCAGAGTCCACCCTAGCTAAATTCATCTATGGGTCAATTTGACTGTGATTAAATCCTATCTGATTTTATTCGGGAGAAAATTACCAAGAGACACATGTTGGCCCTGTGGCCAATTAAATGACTGGAGTTTGAGATAGAATCCCTGCATACAAATATTAAAATGCTTTAACATTTTTGATTGATTGGACCTACAGTATATGAAATACCCAGCCACTTTCAGCAGGACATGGCACTAAAAGAGATGTTACCATCTCCCTCTGAGCCCTCAATCCCACCATCCCTCAGAAATTTGCAGTGAGAACAAGTCAGTCTTTAGAATCAGGTAGATGTGTTTTCAGTCCAGGTGAGCTCCAGGGCAAATTACCTTACTTTCTGAATCTTCAGAATGCAACCTACCTCATAGTGTTGGGTGAAAAGTAAATGAGAGAAATCTCTACAAGGGCTGAAAATGTATATTGGTTTCTTTTCATCTCTGTTCCACTCCCTCCTTTCATATTTGGATGCCTCACAGGAAGGAAAGGGCTGTGCTACATAACCGGGTGCATAGAAGTTCCAAGTGGGTTTTGACACGAATGGGCATAATGCTTCTAAAAATGAAAGGCCTTGATTAATATAATTACCAGCTGCCCTCCTTCTGATAAGGGCTCTAGTTTTCTCTAAAACTTAATCATTGTTAGACTTCTACTACTTAAAAAAAAAGACATGTAAAATGCATTAATGTTATGATTGCCATATTAATGTTACACTTTATATAAGACCGAACACATAATATCATGAGCACATAAGATCATGCTTGACTTTAGTTGCTAAAATGTCTAGGAGGCTAACATACAATCAGCTTTTAAAAAAACTTTTTAATTTTTTTTTTAATTTTTTTTTTTAACATTTATTTTTGAGACAGAGAGAGACAGAGCATGAACGGGGGAGGGTCAGAGAGAGAGGGAGACACAGAATCTGAAACAGGCTCCAGGCTCTGAGCGGTCAGCACAGAGCCCGACGCGGGGCTTGAACTCATGGACTGCGAGATCATGACCTGAGCCGAAGTCGGCCGCTTAACCGACTGAGCCACCCAGGCGCCCCCCCAAAATTTTTAATGTTTATTTATTTTTGAGTGAGAGACAGAATGTGAGCAGGCAAGGGGCAGAGAGAGGAGACACAGAATCTGAAGCAGGCTCCAGGTTCTGAGCTGTCAGCACAGATCCCCATGTGGGGCTCAAACTCACAAACCGCGAGATCATGACCTGAGCTGAAGTCAGCTGCTTAAGAGACTGAGCCACCCAGGCACCCTTACACAATCATTCTTTTAACCTTGATTGGGAAATGTGACCTGGAAAAATATTGCTTCTGCAAGAGCTTTTCTCACAGATAGCGTCACTGAGAGGTAGTCCTTTAATTTCCCATATTACTTATGTGATAGTCCCACTAACTCTGAAAGGAGCCTCAGGCTTCTTTCATTTGCCCCTGCCTTTAGAGTGGGACTACTACCCTCAACACAGCTGCTAGAGAAATGCACGTGTGGTGTGTGACACAGTTGTTGGGTCCGAGGAGGATGAGCCTCGGCTGTCTCAGAATCTAGGGATTGTCTCCTGGTACCATATGCCCTTATAACCAGCAGTGAGATTTAATCTTACATTATGCTATCTTCATGTAAAGGTCATTAAAGTACATGTCATGAGATACTTACCTTGTGGTCAAGTTCAGAACATGCATCCATTTTATAAAGTCACAGAAAAGTGACAACATCATTTTCTAAGAATCTGCGAAAGATACCCGGGGATTGTTAGATGATGAGCAAATAAATCAAAAAAAGATGCTGATGAGAGGAGTTAGGAGCCCCTTGAGTAAAGTTTGAACTCGAGATGTGCCCAGATTTAGAAATCTTGAACTCATCCAGAATGAAGATGGCTAATAGGATCCTTACCCCTTTATTCCTGGGGCCATGAGTTCACACCATTTCTGTGTTATAGAAGGGAAGGGATACCCCGTCATCGAGATTTAGCCTGTCAGAGATTGTTGCCTTGCTTTCATACTTGTCAGAAAAGAGCCAGAATGAGAATGTATTTTGGTATATGTATGGAGAGGGAACAAGACGGAGGAACTATATACCCAGTTCTAAATAAACCTCATCCCCATTGACCTTTCTTTAAAGACTACATTTTTTAAAAGAAAGAAATCATTTCACGAATCAAATCTAACAGGAGGCATTAATTGTACCTTTGCAATAGTGCATAAGCTTTCCTTTGGACAAAAACTACAGTCACTTCTGCGTGTATTATCCGGTAAGTCGTAGGATCTGCCCTCATATGCCATAAAGTCAGGGTAGTGAGGATACACCAAAACAGCCCCATTAGGTATTCAAGTATGACCTTCCTTTGCATGATTTGGTAAAAGCCACTGCTTCAGGGTCCCCAGGGACCTCCTCGGTGCCCACCCTCGGGACTCTGGCCCCACCCCCACCCCAGTGCCAATGCCTGTCTGTCTGTTTCATCTTGGGAATGTTACCCCTGTCTACTGCCTCATTAGTGAGAACAGGATGCCACGGTATTACATTTTTACTTGGCTTGCCCCTGCTTTTTCTTTGGAAGTGAAGAAAAAAGAACATTCTGATTTTGGATGCTTCCCTTTCTATTTTCCCTTACAGCTGGTTGTCCATACCTTCTACAAAAATAATATTTTTGTATTTAAAAACATAACTATCTCTACTGGGCAGAATAATGCTTACATGCAAAAGCCCGGGGGAGGTTATATGTCAAAACTACTCTTTCAACTCTTAAAAACTGAGAACAAACTGAGGGTTGATGGGGGCTGGGAGGGAGGGGAGGGTGGGTGATGGGTATCGAGGAGGGCACCTTTTGGGATGAGCACTGGGTGTTGTATGGAAACCAATTTGACAATAAACTTCATATATTGAAAAAAAAAAAAACTACTCTTTCAAATCTGTCCAGCATTAGAGTTCATTCAGATTTGCTCCCTAGAGGCAGCCTGTTTAGGGGAGGAACCTGGGAGTCAGGAAGTTTAGGCATCATCCTGGCTCTGCTAACCAACCGGAAGTCTGACTATGGTAAATCTCCTTCCTCCTCTGGGCTTTGGTTTCACCAGCTCTTACTACTTGACACCACATGGATGCAAGAGACCTGTCCCCTGCCTACGGAGGTTGCCCTGCACCAAGGAAAAGCGTTGCCACTCACTTCATCTGGAGTGTCCTAGTGACTATATATAGCCCATCACTGATGAGCTGTGGAAAGATTAGCCTGTTTGTGTTAGCCACTGCTTTTGAGACCCGGCTCCCATAATTTTAGGTAGATTTGAATCCACGTGCTCATTCTCTTTCTACTTTCATGTGAACAAAGGATGTTCGAAACTCCGCCTAAGACAGCACCCCTAAAGCATAAAGTGATGACTCTATAATTTTAATCTTTTTTTTTTTGCATCTCCTATAAATTTTCTTTTGGACGGATATGGGATGTAGTCTGTAGTTTTGACACAATGTCTTTCTTCAAGGAGCCAGATGCTATTTTCAGAAATTAAATAATAATGAGAGGCCTTCAAACTAAGGTTTTGAATATGTTTTTTCACAGACCAAATTGTCATGAAACGCATGTCACCATTCTTGCTCCTTTTCTCCTCTTCTTACAATTCTCTCACATGTTACGCTATGATTTTAGGATTTTATGCTAATATGATGGATTTTAATGCTTCTCTGATAAGCTGATGGTTATGAAAATGTATGCAGACAACTCATAATTCATTTTTGAACTGGCCTTTTGATAACATGGTATCCAGTTAAAATATGCCATCCACAAGACCTTAGTTGATGGCAAGAAAGTACCTCTTTGGTTTTAAAAGAAAGTCCAAATGCTTGTTTGCAGTATTTCAAAGAAAAAGAAGTTTGAAATTTGTCTGTTGTGGGTGCTGACCCTTTTGTTTGGGTGGATTTTTCTTTTTTTCTTTTAACATTCATTTGTGAGAGATGGAGACGGAGCATGAGCAGGGGAGGGGCAGAGAGAGACGGAAACACAGACTCTGAAGCAGGCTCCGAGCTCAGAGCTGTCGGCACAGAGCCCAACACAGGGCTTGAACCCACAGACCATGAGATAATCACCTGAGCTGAAGTCGTATGCTTAACTGACTGAGCCACCCAGGTGCCCCTGGATTTTCTTATATAAATGTAATTATGAAAAAGTGCTGCCCACAAAGTTTGGCTGTAGCATGCTGCTTGCTAGTTTCTTGAAGACATCAGCACTGTACCAGGGGGAAGAAGTGAACACAAACTTCTACATCTGATGCCACTGCTTAACTTCTAGCTCAAATAACCACATACTCACTAGGCGGGAAATCCACTCCCTTTATTCTCACTGTTTTTTTTTTTTTTCTTTTTCCTATAGTAAACATCTGTTGACTCCTCAAATTGCTTGAAAGCTTTTACAAGAATTTAATACACTAAAATATCCATTTACTGTTTTGTTTTTGATTTTGCTAGCTCAGTGACCTATCGGAATGGGTATGTTATTCACTCCTTTAAATTTTTTTTTGTAATGTTTATTTATTTTTGAGACAGAGACAGAGCATGAACGGGGGAGGGGCAGAGAGAGAGGGAGACACAGAATCGGAAGCAGGCTCCAGGCTCTGAGCTGTCAGCACAGAGCCCGACTCAGGGCTCAAACTCATGGACCGTGAGATCGTGACCTGAGCTGAAGTCGGATGCTTAACCGACTGAACCACCCAGGCGCCCCTTCACTCCTTTAATATACATGTACTTTGAATGGACAACCGACGCCAGCTTATTTGTAATGAACTGAGCTTCTCACGTGTGAGTGTTCAGAGCAATTTCCATTATTTGTGCCTCTGCAATTAAAACCAACCAACAGACAAAAAAAAACTATCCTGTGCACCACACACTTCAATCTTGTGGAATTAGACGTGGCTGCATACTTAAAAATTAATTGTCAAGCAGCTTGTTAAACTGCCACTCTGCAATTAGGAGAATGGGTCGCCTGCAGAGTCATTTTCCTCCTTTAAGACGTTGAAAAGTTTTCCAAGTCTCCTTTTTTATTCTGCGTGTGGTCTGGATGGCCTGTGGCCATAGGCTTGAACTTGGTGAAGTGACAGAGTGTGCAGCCTTACCTCAATGCCAGCTTCTCGGTGCTTCCACTCTCTTCTGGTGCCATGATGCGATTCCAATTCTGCTTTTCCATAGGGCTGGAATTCATCGTAAAAATGGAAAAAGCTAGTTGAATGGTCTCTCCCTTTTTCATCCAATCCCCAAAATGAACCAGCGGAAGAATGAAATGTTAATTTCAACAATTAGGAACAACCATTAAGGTTAACTAGCTTTTTACGTTTCTTCATATCCTGAATAGAAACATTTTCAAGTGAAAGAACCCATAGAATGAATTTTTAAAGTTCCAGAGGATCAAATCCTCCTCCTCTTTCCCGAATATAGTGCTTCAGCTTTAGTGGAATTGCCTTTTCTTGGGGGAAATGTTTTCACTCTGAGTCGGGTGCCTCATATTTAAAATCGATACGGCTGTGCGATCCTGGTGGCGTTTTGCAAATGTGATAACATTCAGCCTTGCTAATGTCACACAAACCCTGGAGTTCTTGCCATTCTTGCTGTTGACATTTGACGCTCTGTTAGTCTAGTCTTGTCGTAATGACCTCAGTCATCTTAGAAAGCTTGAGCTTTTTCTCCATGGCTGAACCAAAGGTCGTTTCTCGTGCCGTGTTGTGTTTTCTTACATTTTAATTTGCAATAAAAAATTAAACATTTTTATTAAAGTTTCTTAGAGGAGTGAGGAGGGATTGGGGCAGCTAAGCTTTCTCTAGCCCAGACTGTTAAGTGTACAGTTGCATTCTCGTGGGGGGGGTGTTGATGAAAGATTTTGTTGAAGGTTTTAAAAAATAACTGTTTAGTTGGGGGGCAGGGGTAGAGATGGGTTGTAAAAATGGATTTCAGCTGCATTTTTAGAAACGTGTTTTAATTCTAAATGACATTTGAATTGGGGCGCCTGGGTGGCTCAGTCAGTTGAGCGTCCGACTTCGGCTCAGGTCATTATCTCACCGTTCGTGAGTTCGAGCCCTGCGTGGGGCTCTTGCTGACGTCTCAGAGCCTGGAGCCTGCTTCAGATTCTGTGTCCCCCTTTCTCTCTGCCCCACCCCTGCTTGTGCTGTCTTTCAAAATGAATAAACATAAAAAAAAATTTTTTTTTTAATGATATTTGAATTTAGGGGAAATGTTTTGGGTTAAAACCCTTGCTTACCTCTTAAAAATGAAGCACATTTGAAATTCAAGAAATCCTGGGAGAATAGAAACCTCTCAGTTTATTTATTAGACTTTTCCTTTGATCGTGTAATTTACTTTTTAACAGCTACCAGCGTTTAAATTATATATTTGTAGGGGGAACCGAATGAACTAGAAAAGCCTCCAGCTTATTTCCCTTTCATGAAAGTTTAATGAAAGCACCTATGTAGATATTCTGGTGAAGAAAAATTGTCTTGGTTCCAGAGATCTCAACTGGCATTCCAGTCCTCAGTGGAGTAAAAAACCCTGTTGCTAGCACCCCCACCCTACCATTACAACGGTGTGGTTTTAGAATGGAAGAACCTGGCATTTTGATCAAGTGGAATCGATGGAAAGCAAGAATAAGAACTACAAGATGTAGGGGGCCCTTGGAATAAAAAGGCGCCTGCTCTGCAGAGGGCAGGAATGGCAGGATGCTTCTGGTTTTGCTGGTGTTTCCTGTGCCAATACCCAGGCTGGTGGGAGAGGGGAAAGTGCCCAGCCAGCACGGGCTGGGAGTTCTGGCCTGTGCACTGCCTCTCTCTGCTGGTGCTCTGTCCATCTGTCAGCAAACTGTGGCCTCGAAGCTACATGAGTAGCTCTTTAAAAAAAAAAAAAGTTTATTAATTTATTTTGAGAGGGATGGGGAGAGGGAAGGGTGGAGAGAGATAATCCCAAGCAGGCTCTGCGCTGTCAGTGCTGAGCCCTACCCAGGGCTCGATTCGGGAGATCACAACCTGAGCCAAAATCAAGAGTAGACACTTTATTGACTGATTCACCCCAGGCACCCGCCCCTTCAGTAGTGGCTCTTAAACATCATAGGGCACTGTGCCGGGACCCATGCCTGCCTAAGAATAATGATTTGCGAGTCAGCAAGAAAACAATGTAGGGATTGTCTCATTAAGGTTACTTTATGAATGGAAAAGTCTACCTTTTTATTTTCTGTGATTATGTCTTTGTGATGATGGTTATCAAATGGATTTATTTATTGATTTGTTGACTCATCGATTCATTCATTTGGTTGAAATTATAGTGATCATGTAGGTGATAGCTTTCTTCTTTAAAAAAAAAAAAAATGCCCTTACTGGGCAAAATGTAAAACTGGCCACTATGTTTATTATCACTTTTGCTCCTGATGTTGAAATCATAGCAACTTTTGAACTTTTTTAACCCATAAGACCTCTTCTTATGAACTCCAGGTTCTAAGTAATTTTACTCAAATACCAGACACCTGTTTTGGCTTGAAAGCTCTTGGCTTTACAAAACTTCTCTTCTGATGAAACCCAGAGGGTTGGTGCCCTTGCTGGTTGTAGTTCTCTTTCTTGGTGGATAGATAACTCCAGGTCTCACCTCTGTTGCGAGGGGGTGGGGGAGGGATTTTCTGAGTTTCTAGACACTGGTTATGTGCATCCTTTGTGTTTGTTATGGAGAGAAAGGTGGAAGAGGCGGGTTAACAGGAGTGGCCTGCTCCCTTGTCATTAATGATGTGCGGCTGGAGGCTGGGTTCTCTGCCCCCATTTTTCTGCTGCTTATCTACTTTGATGAGGTGGAGGGTGGCAGGCAGGAGAATGGAGAAGTTGTTCTAAAGAATGAATTAAGGGCCGTTCCCATGTCTGTATGGCCAGCACCCAACAGGTTTTTGCTGAAGAACTGCCTTTGGGAGTTGGCATGAGAAGGTGCCTCCTCTGCCTTCTTCCCCTGAGTCCTGCTGTCGGGGTGGTCTGGGACCAATGATGGGAACTCATGGCAGGACTGTTCCTGAAATACCTGTTTCCATGGCTCTTGGTGAGATTTTGGAAAACTAAGTTGAATGCAGTACTTAAAAAAAAAACTTCTGTGTATATATTTAAATAGTTTATTTTTTTTTAAGTTTATGACTTGGTATTAGGAATTTGTGATTTATTGCTGGGGTCCAGAAATCTTCAAATTTTATCTTACCAATGGGTACAGGTACTGGAGTGCAATTACTGATGCACCTTTAATCAAGCTGAGAACGCGGTGGCACTGACTCTCTCAAAGTGAATGTAGCACTCTCTACTTGCCATTCTTGCCCAGTGACAGAGGGGAGAGAAGCAGGTATTTTGCCCCAGTAGTCTATAAAACTGTCTTCCCATGATATGACCCTGGCAACTTTATGACCTGCCCTCATGGGGTTTTCCCATAGCAGCTTGGGAAAGGGACATTGTTGCAAACCCTTATCCAGTTTTAGGATTCGTACAAATTTGGGAAATGATGACCTGGCATGGTATACTATCTCATACTCCTATTCTTTCTCTCAGCCTTGCAGTGGATCCAGTCGCATGTTTCTAGAGATTTCCAATAATAGTGAGAATGGAGGGTGAATACTTAGCAAGATGCATTTCAGAATCTCTTGCTCTCCTCCAAGTTGCAAATTTTGTGGTGGTGTTGATTGCCTGTTCTACTCCTACACCCCACCCAGGCAGGCCTGGCCCCCAGGGTGATGCAAAGGGCCTGGGGGCAAGTCTCAGTAGGAGGAGCCACACTTCTCTGACCTCAGGCGATTGACCTGGGTCACCAGGAGGATGAACAACTGCTGTTTCCCTGTTTATTACTCCTTGCTGGCAGCCACTTGGATGTATGGAGGGTAAAGAGATAGAGATCTACAAATTCATGATTTTTGTCGAAGTTGATAGGAGAAACAGTAGGATGGCAGTATTTCCAAGCCCTCTTAAGAAGGCAGTCTTAGTTTGACCTGTTGATAATGAACTTCATTTCCTAGTCTTATAACCCCAATCTTTACCTATGGCTCAGATCCCTCATAAACTCCTTGCTGTATGTCTCCCAAGTGGTGCTACCTAGGCCATGGTTGCTTCACATCTAACATTATTTACTTCATTTGTAATTTTTTATTAGACTTTTTTAGATTGAGCTGTTCCTATGGCAACCAGGAATGGTAAGTTCACTCTGCTGAATCCTGGTTTTGAGAGGTCCAGTTCCAACTGATTACTCCTTTCACCTAATTTTTTTGTGCTCACAGGAATGCAAAATACTCCTCAGCCCTGCTGGTTCCTGTCCCTCAGCACTCATGGACTTGTACACTTCTAGAAATATATATTAACTTAATTTTAATTCTGTTAATGAACCTTGGTATTTTTCTTTTTGCTGACATCACTCAGCATTTCCCCAACTTGCACTGGTCTTTCCAAACTTATCCTCTGTATGAGAAGAATCTATTTGTATCTGCCCCTCTTGATTTAGTTTCCCCTGTAGTAATGTACTAAAATGTAATTCCAACAGAAGAAAAACAGACTTTATTTTCATTTCTTGTATTAAATTTTTCCAGTCTCTTCTTTTGAAGAGTGATATTGCAGTTTCAGTGTCCTGAGAAATGTGCCAAAGTAATCAAGACCTTTCCATCCTTGACATTTACCTATGTTTCATCCAATAAGAGCTACTTTTAATTTATCTTCAGGTTCTAGCACAAACACAGGTATATCCAGCCCCAAATAATCCAGTTTTTATCAAACGTGCATGTGTCTATCCCCCCAAGAGACTTAAGTGTTTATAAGATCTACTCTAAATGTAGTCACTTGATCTGGGAAAGGAGTCTTGGGCTGAATCCACCTTTTCCTCACACATCCCCTGCCCATCCAGAGCAGGGGCAGGCTGAGATGACACCCTACCCCCAGTGTCCCCAACCTCTCTGATGCTAGGGCCACCCGGCTCCTGAAAGTCCAGTTTATAGTCCATGAGACCTTGCACAGCATTCTGTCCCAGATGGAGCCCCTACAGTTTTTCAGAACGGATTTTAAAAAAAAATTTTTTTTTTTTAACGTTTATTTATTTTGGGGACAGAGAGAGACAGAGCATGGACGGGGGAGGGGCAGAGAGAGAGGGAGACACAGAATTGGAAGCAGGCTCCAGGCTCTGAGCCATCAGCCCAGAGCCCGACGCGGGGCTCGAACTCACGGACCGCGAGATCGTGACCTGGCTGAAGTCGGACGCTTAACCGACTGCGCCACCCAGGCGCCCCAGAACGGATTTTTTTTAAAGGTAATCGCCATGGTAGTTCATCAGTAAGGGCCAGCGGGGGTCACCATGTTAACAAATCAGTGGCAAGGGCCAAACACGTTATCCAGAGTTCTCCTACCAACTAAACAGTCTTTCTAATTTGTGTCCTTGTTTTATAATCTAGTCATTGAAAAATAACATCAATATAGGACTATCATAATTTGAACTGAGAAGACTTGAAGACCGTTGGAAACTCAACTGTACATTACAGTGACCTTTCCTCACAATGTATCATGGCTGTCCTTGTTTTAGTATCATCTTATTTTCCACGTCTCTCTCCAAATACCCTGCATATTCCAAAATACAGTCGTCATTTTCTCTGTGATGCCCAGATCCCTTCTGCTTGGTCAGAGGGTGCACACATTAGCCTTTTGAATATTACAGCTGATGTTTTTGAGAACATCCTTGCTCCCACATGGCAACAAGGCGGCCCAGACCCATCTTAATTCTTTTGTCACACACATGAATTTGGACAACTGTGGTTCCATTTCATGGGGAATAAGTCAGAGACCAAACTCTGGTGTTGGGGAGGCATACTTCATAGCCTCTGCCGTGGCTACTGGAGGAGATATTAGCGTGATACCAAAAGAGAGATTACTTCAAGCATCTTAATGGTACTTCCTGTTTTTGAAGACCATAAGGGTCACAATGGTATCTCCAATGTAATTCCAGCCTCTCAATTTTTCCTGCCTTACGTGAGCTCTTATTAAACTGGTTTTTTTCCCCTTTAAGGTAACAGATTTCCTATCGCCTGTACCTATATTGACTGCACTGTGCTTTCTATATTTAAAAAACACTGACAGAGTACCTACTATATCCCTTTTCTGTCTTCTGGTTTCATGGCATTGTTGTCTAGGATATTAAGGAAGAACTTCCTTGATTCTTCAAGCTGCAGAAATAGTTATAGATACATATTGATTAACAGGCAGGGAGAGGTCACCAGGAATTTTTATAGCTGCCTTGGTTCAAGGCAGTCAATCTGTCTCTCAGACTCTGCCTCTCACTTTGGACTTGACTTTCTTAGATAACCTGTTTGCTTCTTCTGATTTCTGAGGAACATTAGCTACAGTCTCTCCCAGTCTGTAAGATGTAAGAGTAATAAGCAGAGATCAGCTGCAATATTCTTTTTCTTTTTTTTTTTTTAATTTTTTTTTTCAACGTTTATTTATTTTGGGGACAGAGAGAGACAGAGCATGAACGGGAGAGGGGCAGAGAGAGAGGGAGACACAGAATCGGAAACAGGCTCCAGGCTCTGAGCCATCAGCCCAGAGCCTGACGCGGGGCTCGAACTCACAGACCGCGAGATCGTGACCTGGCTGAAGTCAGACGCTTAACCAACTGCGCCACCCAGGCGCCCCTGCAATATTCTTTTTCTTTTAAGTTTTATTGAGATAAAATGGGCATACAACACTGTATAAGTTTAAGGTATACAGCATAATGACTTGACATACATATATTGTGACATTATTACCATGGTAAATTTAGTTAATATCTACTGTCTCATATAAATAAAAATTGTTGTTTCCTTGTGATGAAAACTTTTAGGATTTACTCTCACAGCAACTTTCAAATATGCCATATAGCAGGATTACCTATAGTCATGATATTACACATTACATCCTCAATACTGACTTACCTTCTAAATGAAGTTGGTCCCTTTTGACCACCTTTACCTAATTCCCCGTTCCCCAACCCCCACTCTGGTAACCATAAATCTCATCTCTTTTTCTAGGAGTTTGCCTCTTGTTAGATTCCATTATATAGTTTTGTCTTTCTCTGTTTTATTTCACTTAGCATAATGCTCTCAGGGTCCATCTGTGTTGTCACAAATGACAGGATTTTCCTTCATTTTGTGACTGAATAGTATTCCATTGTATATAGACACCACAACTTTTTTAACTGTCAGTGGGCACTTAGGTTGTTTTTATGTCTTGACTGTTATAAATAACATTGCAGTGAACATGGCAGTGCAGGTAAGTCTTCAACATAGTAATTTCATTTATTTTGGATAGATACCCTGATATGGCACTGATGGATCATATGGTCGTTCTATTTTAAATTTTTTGGGGAACCTCCATACTGTTTTCCACTGTGATTGCACTAATTTGCATTCCTGCCAACAGTACATGAAGGGTACTGATTTTCTCTGCCTCCTCACCAACATTTGATCTTTTTTGGGGGGTGCTCAGGGGGTACGGGGAGATGATAGACATTCTAACAGGTGTAAGATGACATCTTATTGCGGTTTTGATTTTCATTTCCTTGATGACGAATGATGGTGAACACCTTTCCATGTATCTCTTGGCCATTTTCATCTCTTCTTTGGAAAGATACCTGGGTCCCTTGCTTATTTTTAGTTGGATTATTTAGGGTTTTCTGCTACTGCGTTTGAGTTCCTTATTCATTTTGGACATTAACTCCTTATCAGATGCATGAGTTGTTAGTATTTTCTCCCATTCTGTAGGTTGTCTTTTCACTTTGTTGGTTATTTTGCTGTGCAATTTTTTAACTTGATGTAGTCCCGCCTATTTTTTCATTTTGTTGCATGTGTTTTAGGTGTCCTATCAAAAAAAAAGTCATTGACAAGATCTATATCAAGGAGCTTTTCTCTGTTTTCTTCTAGGAGTTGTATGGTTTCAGGTCTTAAATTTCAGTCTTTAATCCATCTCAAGTTAATTTTTGTGAGTGGTTTAAGATAGGGGTCTAGTTCTGTTCTTTTACATTTAAATGTCCAATTTTTCCAGCATCATTTATTGAACAGACTGTGTTTTCTCCATCAAGTATTCCTGGCTCCCTTGACAAATATTAGTTGACTGTATATGCGTAGGTTTGTTTTTGAGCTCTCCATTCTGTTCCATTGGTTTATGTATTTGTTTTTATGCCAGTACTATACTGTTGTGATTACTTTATCTTTATAATAAAGCTTGAAATCATGAAGTGTGTTGCCTACTGCTTTGTTTTTCTCTCCCAGTATTGCTTTAGCTATTTGGGGTCTTTTGTGGGTCTATATAAATTTTAAGTTGTTTTTTCTACTTATGTGAAAAATGTCATTGGAACCTCAGTAGAGATTTCATTGAATCTATAGATGACTTTGGGTAGTGTAGACATTTTAACATGGATTATTCCAACCCATGAATACAGGGTATCATCTTTACATCTGGTTTGTGTCTTTTTTGGTTTCTTTCATCAATGTCATATGCTTCTCAGTGTAAGTAACTGTCACCTCCTTGGTTAAACGTAACCCTAAATATTTTATTGTTTTTGATGCTATTGAAAATGAGATCTTTTTATTTTTTTCTTTATTTTCTTTATTTTTTGTTGCTTGTCATGTTATTTTGAGTACCAAGTCAGCACATTAGGGTAACTACCAAACCCACTGGGAAATGATTGATTGATGGATTTTTCTCCAGCCATCAAAGGAGGCAAAGGTCAGCACAACTGAAGTTGGAGTTTTATTTTTTGGTTATATTTTTCAAATTGTGAACCATATTCCATGTTTCTGAGCTGCTCCCCTCCTCCGACAAATGGCTGCTGCTAATTTTAATATCTCTTCTTTCCCTTGCCCATAGAGTTTCTCTTGCAGCTCAAGGGAAGTTGGGTTTTACTTGTCAGTCTTCATAGGTTATCCTTCCAGTGTCAGTGTGATGAGTTTACTCTCTGCACAATAGGGAGAAAAATAGATCCAGTGGTGCTTGTGCCATCCAATTCATAGCTTTCATTCACAGATCAGCGGAGAAGACTTCTTTTTGTTCTCCTTGACAGAGAGCTACTTGGGGGCAGGAACACTTAGACCTCTGAAAAGCGGGCTTTTGAAAACAGCCATGTGAATAGAACTGCTCAAGTGTTACATGAGTCAGAACACCTCGAAGAGACATTAACCTTGCAGACACAGAAAAGTGGCATGTTGTAAATAAGGATGTGGGGTGCTGTGCACTCTTAAGGGCAGGGGACCAATGAAGCACAGAAGCCAGAGTAAAAACAGAGCAGAGATGACTGACTAGGGAGAGGAGTGACCCAGCGGTAACAGCAGAAAAGTAAAAGAACTTCCCCCTAACCTGTTCTGTTCTTTGCCATGAACTTGATCTTTTTCCAGGCCCAGTAGAGTCCAGGCTGGTGGGGAAGGAGGTCCAGAATGTGAGTGAGGCATATCAGGAAGAATCTAGCTGACCTGCAACATGGTAAAGATGTGTGGATCTGGGGGTGATGATAGTGGGACTCCCCAGAGAGATGTTATAGTAGAGATTTTTGTCTTTCCATCTGCCACATATATGGCAGCAGAGCTAAGAAGCAGAGAGAGGCAATTTTTAGTTTGATTAAAGCTATCAAGGACAAGGGGTAACAACCATATTTGTTCTTTGCTTCGGTGGGGTTCTAGAGAAATGCTAACAGGAAAATCAGTCCCTCATCCAGAAAGACAATTCAGAGAACAGCGAAGTACTTGCTGACTGTAAATACCATGCAGATGACTTCAGGAGAAGTCTCCAGTGTGACTGAGAAACCCCAGAAGGGTGACTCTCCAAGCTGGCCATGCATCAGAGCCACCCTGAGAGCCCAGGCCATCACAGACCTACCGAATGAGAATCTTAGGGGATGGCCCAACCTTTTATGCTGTAGGGTTTTGGTTTGTTTGGCTTGCTTTGGTTTCATTTTTAATACTCTACCCGTGGTTCTGATTGATAGGTGGGACTGAGAACTACTTGTCTGGAATCAGTCTATAAGATGTTCAGAAGAATTGTGCTATGGTTCTCAGAGCAGAATATGGTCTGTGGGCAGATAGCAAGTATTAGGGGCACCTAGTTTCCTATCTTCACACAGGTCCACACATACACAGAACTCTTAGGAGTTGGCTTCTCCATCCAAGGCCACTTAATATACTTCAAGAACAGATCAGGCTGTGTGTTTGTTTTGCTTGGATATATGGCCCTGGGCTTGCTGTATGGGTATAGAGAGCAGGATGGAGTTGATCTCTGTTCAGCAAGATCAGATATGAGATCAGTATGAGGAATGTGTGAAAGGGCATCTGAGAGAGGAAAAGAAATAGGTTGAGGAGTGCAGGAGAAAGGGAGGAGGATCAAAGAGCAAAATAGAATTGATTTCATCTTCTGTCTCATAGCCCTCATGGGTAGAAGTGTTTGCACACAGTAGGACTCAACAGTGGCTTTGTGAAAAAAAACTTATTCCTATTTTTTCCCTAGAGAAATAGTAGATTAGAGACATATTCAATTTTTCATGCCAAGGTAATCTGACCTTTCAGATGTTAAACTCTTGGTAGAAAATACTCAGTATATGTTACCTTGGATGAAAGGCAATGATTGGACAGAGTGCTTAGTCTTGACCCTATGTGGCTGCTGGTCTGCCATTTCATCAGAGGCCTGATGAATGATGTGTAGGTGGTTGAAATAAAAAACCAGAGCAGTTACTGGAAAACAAATCCAACTGCTGGGGTTCTTTTATGTAAAGAATGAACTTGGCAATGTCAGATTCTTAGAAGTGTGTTGGCCGGCTGTGGGATAGAGGGGGAAACATTAATTCGGAGAAAAAAATGATTGCTTCACCTTCTTCCAAAGTATACTTGCCATCAATCTAAATGTCGGTAATACCCTGACAGATACCTCCTGTCAATTTGCTCCCTTAAAAGACACCATAAAAATAAACACGTGTTAGAGCTGCCATTCTGGCTGTCTGGTTTCCCTGGACATCTATGTTCAAAGGAAAGCACAGGTGTATCTAGAATGACCCTGTACTGAATTGGAGGCATCCCAACAACAGGCTCTTTCTCCTTCTGTGGAGAATGGTTATCTTTCTGTTGCACAATCAGTGTTTGTAAAATCCTAGCCCTGGTGGGAACCTCACAGAGTAATTTGGTTTGTTTCCCAACTCCTCAGATTGGGAGGGAGTGAGGGAAATGGTTATACACATCTACATAGGTTCTCATGGATCAAAAACTTATTTTTAGAGACATAACAGATTTCTCAGGTCTTTTCAGCCATGCGTTCAGGGATTACATGTACACCATGTAGGGACTCTTCTTTCTTAGAAGTTTAAAAGTTCTCATAGGAACTCATGAACTCCGGGTCACCACGGAAGCCCCTCCACAGACCCTAGGTCATGTGAGCCATCTCTCAGACTTCACTTACCAAAATATGTGCAAGATTTGGGCCAGATCTGTGTCGGAGGGGCTTTTTGCTGAAACAGAATAGCTTCCTGCTGTACAGGTTATTGCTGGAGAGGGCGCTCCTGACCCAGAACGTTCTCAAATCAGGCTGTGGCCCTTCATCTTTATGTCCTGAAACACTTCCATGTGGCTGGGAAATTAATGACCTGAACAAAAATGAGATTTCCAGAATCTTCTTACCCAAGAAAAAGAATTCTGTGTGATTCTAAGAGGAGGACTTGGCTGAATTGAGTGAATTATAAACTGTGGGAATGGTAAATTTGGCATTCTTGGTACGTGGCTGGGGATGGATTGTGTTCTCCCTACTTGAAGAGTGAAGGAAAGGACAATACCCTGGTTTTATACGAAGCTTTTGGGACATTGCACTCTTCAGTCCTGTCACACGTGGTGATGGGAGGGGGAAGCAGTGAGGGTGTGGGAGGCGGAGCTCCCTGGAATCCTGTCCCCCTGCTTACCTTGCTGCAAGAGCATTAGCAGAAGGAGCAGTGACTCCCGTAGGCTTTCAGCCAACCGGAGTCAACCTTTTCTCTGGGGGTCCTGTTGTGCCTCACAGCCTCTGACATGTGGGCCTGTGTTTTTGGAAAGGCAACTGGGGAGACTGCCATGATCACTGAACGTGGGGAAGTACGGCTGTCAGATGCCACACCCTCCTCCTCTTTTCTATACTTCATTAAAATTGTTTCATTATTTCAGTTTTTACCAGTATCCCGAGAGGCCCACGAGTAATGCCAAGAGTATGGCTTCTTTTCAAGTACATTTACCTTAAAGGCCTGTGCTGTCTTGGTTGAGTTGCCCCAGACTCACGTGAAGGATTTCTTATGGGGGAAACCCCTTAGGGTGATTCTTTCCTGGAGGTGTGGCCTTCTGTAGCCAGTGGTTCAGCCTCCTCTGACTAGGAGTTTCGGGTCCATATGCACCATCCCATTACAAATAGAGAATCAAGTTGTCAAAATAAAAGAATGATCCCTTTGGGTGCCTGGGTGGCTTGGTCGGTTAAGCCTCCGACTCTTGACTCTTCATTTCAGCTCAGGTCATAATCTCACAGTTTGTGATAACCTATGTAGACATGTGTGAGAAATAGAAAATCCCCTTTATATTTCTTTTGGTCAGCAAAAACAGGTACCAATGTTGGTTTTTCTTTTTAAAAAAAAATTTTTTTTAATGTCTTAGTCTATTTTTGAGACAGAGACAGAGCATGAACAGGGGAAGGGCAGAGAGAGAGGGAGACACAGAATCTGCAGCAGACTACAGGCTGTGAGTTGTTAGCACAGAGCCCAATACAGGCCTCGAACTCATGAACTGTGTGATCATGACCTGAGTCAAAGTCAGACACTTAACCAACTGAGCCGCCCAGGTGCCCCCCTCCATCTCTGACTTTAAAGCATAAGTCAAACTAATCTGTGCATGTGGCCTCCCATCCCCGGGTGACACTTTTTAAATTTTAATGGGCTACTTAACTGTTGTTAAAGAGCAAAAATTGTCCCTGTTACCAGGAGTTTACAATCTCAGACCTGTTTGGAAAATGCCCATCAGTTCCTTTGTTGTCCTTTGAGCTCTGGAAGTATTGCCCAGCCCTCTCTGCCCACCCCTTTTAGAAAAGTGAGGACTTGAGAGTTTGGTCAGAGTTGGGTAATGGGCTGGCCTATGACAATAGGGGAAGGTAGGCCTGGAATCTGATGCAGGAGGGGAGGCAGCCTTGGAAGCATGGAAGAGTGTAGGAAGCAAGTCTCCAGGAATCAGGATGGGATCCAAGGTGAAGGTTCCTCAAAGAGCAGTCAGAAGAACGAGTGTGTTTGGGATCCCAGCAGAAGTGACTTTCTGCGGTGAGAGATTTTTTCCTCAGGAGTCTGGACCTGGGCCTGAAGGAATGAGGAGGGAGTCAGAGGGGTCTTGGCTAAAGACTTCCTCCCTGGTGTTTCCACTTGACAACAGGGAAGAGCTAGTCTCTGGATTAGTGCCAAAAAGAAGGCCCCCTGCTGTGTGTTGCCATCAGCCCTTCAGGCAGGGAAAGTTCTGGCAAGCTAATGACATCCTTGAGCAACTTAAGTTGTCATGAAGAGACAAAACACTTTTGTAGCATTCCATGCCTTTAAACACATGCAACAGTTTTTGCCCCCAACACAAATGTGTTTTTTATTAAAATGTCAGGCTAGTAGGGTGAAAAATTTGGAAAAGTTCAAATGGTTCCACAGCCAACCAAATGGCTAGTTCATTTTTTTTAGATTCTTTATCGTTCTTGCAGATGCATAACAGTCGAAGGCATTTTGCATTCTGCCTTTTTCACGGGCGGCATGTTGCACACATTTTTCTGTTTCTGGGAGCCTCTGTGATTGTCTTCTTTAATGGCTATGGATAGAACTTCCTAAAGAAGCCCATGACTTAGAGACACAATTTGTGTTTTGGATATTTAGGCTCTTTCCAGGTGTTTGATTTGCCTCCATTATAATGCTCTTATCACAACAGGGTGCATACCTCTTTGCTTGTCTTGAATTACTCCCAGAAGTGGAATGACTACAGCAAAGGCTACAGACCTCTTTATGGCTCTTGTATGTATTACCACATTGCCATGCAAGAGTTGCGCGCCAGTGTCCCCTCGTACGGGATCACACCAGCTAAACTGCAGCTCAGACAGCATTGTGTTTTCCCCATTTTCGCAAATTTAGTTGATATAAAATGATGTCTAAAAAATGCTTTCTTTAATTGTCACTCCTTTCCTTACTAGAAGAGATAAAGTCCCTTCCATATATTTTAACTTTATTCCTGATATGAATCATTTATTCATCTCCTTTGCCTTTTTCTTTACTTGAGGCTTAGTTTTTTTCTTACATTTCAACAAGATGTTAACCCATTTGTCATAATACAAAGTATTCTGAAATCTATTCAGTGTTTGCAGTGTTCTGAAGTCCAGTGATCTTTGTACAATCTTATCTGTTTTTTGTTGCCTTTGAGCGCATCTGTTACTTCAAACATACATAAGTGTTAGCTCTGTAAAGGAATGGTGGACTATTCTATTATGTGCCAGTTCTAGAATTTAATTTTAAAATAAAATATTTAATTCTGTTATCCATCCAGAATCTTTTATATTTCCTGTGGATCTTACTGAATGCTTTTCTGATTTGCTGTTCACATATCACAGAGAAATTTGTTTAATAATCATGCCTCCCCCTGCCCATTGTACTAAAAATCTGTCTTATCACATGCTATCCTTGGTACTTGTTTATGGACTGCCTAGATTGTGCTACATTCTTCTTTTTGAACCATACCAGAATGAATTAATTTTACTTCACAACATTTGCTAAAACTTAGTTCCTTTTCAGAATAATTTTTTTTTAATAGTCATTTTTGAGAGACAGAGTGTGAGTGGGGGAGGGGCAGAGAGAGAGGGAGACACAGAATCTGAGACAGGCTCCAGGCTCTGAGCTGTCAGCAAAGAGCCTGACTCAGGGCTCAAGCCCACAGACCATTAGACTATGACCTGGGCTGAAGTTGGCTGCTTAACTGACTGAGCCACACAGGTGCCCGAGAATAAAAATTTCTTACTGCTTCTATTTCCTGGTGAATTTTTAGCAACTCTGCTGAATTCCAAAATATTCCATTAGAATTATTAAAACTGCATTAGATCCGTAAGTTAAGTTTAGAAGAACAGGCATTTACCAATATTGGTATTCTCCTTGTACACCTTAATATTTCACCAAATCAAATTACATTTTATAGAATAAAGGTTTGTGGTTTCATTCTAAAGGTTTAACTCCTCTAAGTAAATTCCTGAAAAATTTATTACTTTTTTTTTTTTATCAGTTGTGAATAGAATCTTTAATGGTTTTCTTACTGAAAGTACTGAGTTACCTGCTTTCATTTGTACTGTTAGGGGTACTGTTAGGTTAATGGGGTGTTCGGTTGGTTTGTTTTTACTTATATGGCATCATTATTAGTTGTCAGTAGTATCTGAGGAAATGTAATCGTCCTGGGCACTGTGGGGGGCCTCCAGCCTGTCCAGGAACTATTGCTCTGTGGCCTTCTAGAAAGGCTTCTTTCTTTCTTTGATAGCCTAAAAGTAGAACAGAGTGGGATAGAGAAGAAAAGGAAAATGAAAGCGTGCACAGGCACATCCAACAGATGATCTCATGCCCTACAAACTTCCCAGGAAGGTGGCAACTAAAGCCTTCATGTGTTCTGTGACATTCACCAAGGAGCCTACCCAGAGCCTGGGGTCCCCAAAGAGGAACTTGGGGTTCCAGCTTGGAAAAGAAGATCGCTTAAAATATCTTGAAATACTTACGTGTGGCTAGAGAGAATTACTGTTCCCCCTCTGTGGCCATAACAGGTTTATCTTACTGGGAGGCGGTGTTTTCTGGTATCCACCAAAAGAAATGTCAGTAATGTAGTTAAGTTTAAAATTACAAGCAAGAGGGGCGCCTGGGTGGCTCAGTCGGTTAAGCGGCCGACTTCGGCTCAGGTCATGATCTCGGGGTCTGTGGGTTCGAGCCCCGCGTCAGGCTCTGTGCTGACGGCTCAGAGCCTGGAGCTTGTTTCAGATTCTGCGTCTCCCTCTTTCTCTGACCCTCCCCTGTTCATGCTCTCTCTCTGTCTCAAAAATAAATAAATGTTAAAAAAAAAAATTAAAAAAAAACATTTAAAATTACAAGCAAGAAGGGGCACCTGGGGGGTTCAGTTGCTTGAGCATTCAACTCTTAGTTTGGGCACAGTCATGATCTCACAGCTTCGTGGGTTCGAGCCCTGCATTGGGCTCTGCGCTGGTAGTGTGGAGCCTGGTCGGGATTCTCTCTCTCCCTCGCTCTCAGCCCCTCCCCCCGCCCCTCAACTTGCACTGTGTCTGTTTCTCTCAGAATAAATAAACAAACTTAAAAGAAATAAAATACAAGCAAGACAATTGAATTAATGATCCAGTGGAATATTTTTCCTCTGGATGTGGCATCAGGGCCCTTTCCCAGGTTTACCCTGCCCCACCCCCGTGCTGTGAGGTGGTACCACATAATCTCCTCCTGCTGTTGGGGACAGCTAAGGCCACTCATGGAGGGACAGGACTGCCATCCCAATGCTGCCTCAGAGTCTTGCGGTCTGAATCCCCTGTGAGCAGGTTCATGCAGTCTTCTGTGTACCGTAATACATCCTTCCTGGAATGTTAGTCCAAAAGTAGAGTCAGACTGTGGAAAGAGTTAGTAGAGTTTGTAGTTCGATCCAAGTTCAAATCCCCACTCACCTCTTACAAGCCAATTATGGGAAAGTTTATCTTTTCCCATCCATAAAAGCGAGACAAAAGGACCACTGGATGTAATCATTATTTATTTCTTCAGGAAATATGAACGAGTGCCTACTGTTTGCCCGGCACTGATAAAAGTGCTGTTGTGGCAGAGAATACAACAGACTCATGAAGCTTATATCCTGGGGAGTAGAGGAGGATAGATGCATATCAGAAATAACATGAATTCATATCAGCTAATAATACATGCCTCAAGAAATGAGACAGCAAACTATGACAGAGTAAGGGTGATTTTTCCGTTAGGAAGGGTGATCAGAGAAGGCTTCTCCAAATGAGAAATGTGAGCGCAGAACTGAATGAAGCCTGGGAATGAGCCACAGGAATATTAGAGGGAGAGCATTCCAGGCAGAGGGGAACACATGTGCCAAGGCCCTCTGGTAGGAGGGAGCAGCATACTTGTCTGAAGAACAGAGCAGGGGCCTGTGTGGTTAGAGCAGAGGGAGTGATGGAGAGCACGCTCGTGATGTCAGAGAGGTAGAAAGGATCCAGATCAAGGACGGCAGGGATCAGCAACCAAGGCCAGCAGTCATATCTAGGCTGTGGCTTGTTTATGGGTAGCCCTCTAGGTAAGAATGGTTTCGGTTTTGAAAAAGTTGGTTGAAATTAAAAAGGACTATATGACAGAGACTATATGTGTCCTGGAAAGCCTAAAATATTTACTGTCTTGTCTTTTTTTTCTTTAAAAAAAAATGCTTATTTTTGACACAGAGAGGGGGTTGGCAGGGAGAGGAGCGGGGGGTGGGGGTGAGACAGAAGATCCAAAGTGGGCTCTGAACTTAGTGCAGAGAACCCCATGAGGGATTGGAACCCACACACGGCAAGATCGTGACCTGAGCTGAAGATGGACGCTTAACCGACTGAGCCACCCAGGTGCCCCCTGTCTGGTCTTTTATAGGGAAGATTTGCCAAGTCCTGATGCAGGGTCTTGGAGACCATGGTGAGGACATTGCACTTGTAGGTGTGAAACGGAGCCACAGTGGATGGGAGGGAGTGCCTGTGGGAAAGTTGAGTGAGGAAGTAACACGATATAATAGAGTTTTAAAAGGATGGCTCTGGCTGCCATGTTGGCTCAGACTATAAAAGGGGGTGGGGTGGGGGTGGGGGTGTGGATGCAGCAGGAAGCATAGTTAGGGCACCATTATTACCGTCCAGGTGTGTACCAGGCAGCCTGGCAGGAGGTGGATACTGCGTCCTTGGTGTTGACAGCAGGGTACTGAATACTTGGGTATAGAATGTATTTCAGAGATGGCACCAGAGGTGGCTTGACTGTGGAGTATGAGAGGGAGAAGTGAGTAAAGGGTGACGCCAAGATGTTTGGTTCCACACTCTACTGTTGTCATAGGAACTGAATGAATGAATGATCTTTTCTGTCCCAGGGTTTGATGCCTCCAGCTCTTCCACCACTGTGCAATCAGGGTTACCTTCCTAAGGTACGCTTTTGACAGTGACCCTCTGCTTTTAAAAACCTACACCAGTTAAAAAAAAAAAAACAAAAAACTACACCAGCGTCCCATTAGCAGTAGAACAGTCATGGCTGCCCATAATCTGACTGCCCTGTACCTGTGCCCTCATTTTTTTCCAGGTGTTCCCTTTCATTTCACCTGACCCCAAAACGAATCAATGAATCATCTGTTGGTCCCCGTGTGCACTTCATACTTTCCACCAACAGGCCTCTGCTCGTGTGTGTGCCTCGTTCTTAGCCTCATTGGTTGTCAACACTCTAACCTGTTAGGGTCTACCTTTTCAATAATGCTATCCCTCAACACCCTTCTTACCCTTTGAGTCTATGCCAATGCACCTTGTCTTCACCTCTTTAAACAGGCAGCTTGTTTCCTATTTGCAACATGGTTTTGTTTTTTTTTTTTTTTACACGAGTCTTTCTAGACCAGAGTACCAAGATGGAGACAACATGGCATACGGTGAAATCCCAACTCTGTATTTGGAACTTGTATGACGTGGAACATGTTACTTCACCTTTTAAAGCCTCAGTTTGCATTGCTGAAAAATGGAGATAATGACTACAGTTACTTCACAGCACTAATTGCAAGTCTAAAATGAGATAGTTCGTGTATAACACCTTGCATAGTTCTGTGCCTGCTGTATGCTCAGGGCTCCTTAAATCCCTGCTGTATCAATTCACCTTCCTTTAATAGTTAAGGAAGTATCTTTCTCTCCTGCTTTCCTGGTTGCTTTTACACTGGTTTTGTATACGGTAGGCAAATGAATATATTATAAAAACTAGAGCAAAATAGGCTCATGTTCTGGAATTGACCGTGAGGTCACTTCCCACCGCTACCACCACCAGCCACATCCAGCCGTAGGATATATGGTCAAACTCCTCACATTGTCAGTGGGGGCAATCATTCCTCCCTGGAAAAATCCTGATGACAAACCACGATGTTCTGGAAAGCACCTACCCCTGGTGTGTACCCATAGGAGCTCTCACCGGGATGATGATTGTCAAAACCTCTGCCTCTACTCTGGCAAGCACTGAAGCTTGATCATTCCTTAAGCAGTGGCCCTCAAAATGTCATCCCCGGACCAGCAACATGAGGGTCCTGTCCCCTGGAACTTATTAGAAGCGCCAGTTCCCGGGTTCCACCCCAGGCCTGGTAGAGCGAGCACAGAGGAATAGTGTCCAGCAGCTTCTGCTGTAACCCATCGATGGTGCCCACCAGTGTAACGAGGCACTGCCGTGGCAGAGGGAGGCATCGGGATGCGAAGCCTCCTGTGTTCTTCATGGTGCTGCTCCATTCAGTCCCAGTGGGACACTTGTGCTTCATCTGTCTGCTTTTCTGCTGGTGCCATAATAAAGGCTGTGAGGGCCAGATGTTTGCAGCAGTGCCAGAGAAGAGGGGGAACACACGCTCTTGGGTGCCACTTTTTGTGGTCAGCGACGCTGGGCTCCTTTTAAGATGCTTCACTGAGTCGATGGGAACAAAGACAAAGGTGTGACCCACAGTTAACACCAGGACTTGTCATTTCGTCAGGAGTTCGGTTTGAGACATCGGACTGGTTCAGGAGGGAAAATAGGGAAACCAGCAGACGGACAGGCTGTGGAAATGATTGGGTGTGACTCCTTTTAACGTAGCTGTTGACGCATTTGGAAATACAGCAACTAAAGTTAGTTCGAATGATTTTGAGCAATTCGGAAATAGTACAAAGAACATTTCGTTGCTCCACCGTATTAAGGTCTGGGGAGCCCTTAAATATCTCTGCAGCTGTGAGGAAAGTGCAGCCACCTTTTTATATACTTATCAGCTTTTTAAAAAACATGATACCCCATCTATCATTTTTCTTTTCTTTAGGCTCCTGGTATGACATGAAAAGTTATCTCTTCAACAGAGCAATTCTTTTAATCCAAATAGAGTTGAAATAAAATTACTCCAGACCTTATTATTCAGACCTGTGCCTTCTCTCCATACCACCGGCTTTTGCCTTCTTTGCTCATTGCTCTGAGGGAGGGTAGGCACAGGAGAGGACCACACCTCACACTAGCCCCTGTGGTTGCTGGTGTGCAGGTCTAAATAATATTTGGTGCCTAAGAGGTGCTCTTGGCATATAGAAGGAAAATGTTAGAATTTCTCGTTAGGATTAACTTTCATCTCAGGCTTTGGATGTGTTTTGTGCATATTTAGGGATGGGGTCCTATGCTGAAACATCTTTTCCTAAGGGGTATGTGTGATCAACATTATTTGACTGTGTCTCAGGGCAGGGTAATAGGATGGGGAAGGGATTTAGGCAAAAGGTCGAAAAAGCGGATACCAACAAATTCTAGGACTTCTTTGTGGATTTCAATGTTGTCATGTTACCAACTCAGGAATAATGACAATAAATAATAGTTTTGTCTCCTATCATGTACTGTTGGGTTTAGACCATGGTGGGTGAATCAGACAGATGAAGGGAAAAAGAAGCAGACACAGCAGCTTTATGTTGAGTTGTCTCTTTGCTTGTGCCTCTCCCACTGGGTGGGTTGCCACTGAGTGAACAGCCAAAGTGGAACTACCTGGGGTGGCAGAGAAGGTACCGAGATGGTCCTGCAGCTGATGGGTCCATTTCTGCACTGCTGGTTGCCCTTTGAAAGTCCTGCATTTCAGAGCTGTCTGCAATGGTGAGATCTGGGTAAATAGGACCCCTTTAAGTGATGGTGCAGAAGGCCACACGCCTTGAAGGGAAAAGACCACAGGGCACAGAATGTGACCATATGCCTGTCCCCCAAGCTGCCTTTCTGTCGCTAGGCTATAGTTACATTTGTTTCTCTCTCTCACTCTCGAATGCTTCTGAGAAGTTTCAAAGGAAGGTAAGCAGTACCTATCTCATTTACACGCTTCTCTGGTAGAACAGCTCGGGTTTCTGCTCATCCTGGGCAGGGGACCTTTCTAAGAACAGATTTGGCCCTACACACCCTCTCCCAAGGATGTTGCATGGCTGTGGTCACCAGTCTCCCCCTCGCCCATAGGCTGGCCACTCGCTTCTAGAATGAATTCTTGGGGAGCTTTGCAATGGGTCTTTCCTTTGTAGTCTGTCTTTCAGAATTCTTGTCCTGCTTTGCTCTAGAGGGGGCCACAAGCGGCCCGTGCTGACATTTTTCCTTGTCCTTCCCCACAGGCAGCACAAGGGGGTGGCCACAGGACCCTGCTATATGGCCACGCGATTCTCCTGCGGCACTCCTTCAGCGGAATGGTAAGCACATCTGGATGTCCACTTGGACCATTCGAGGAGGAGGAAAAAGATGAAGAAGGGAGGAAGTATAGGAAACCAACAAGCATCTAGATTATGTTAACACACAAGTAATTTGGAATTTAAATAGAGAACATTATTGCTTTGCATTTTCTTCATGTAAGTTACTCATTTTGCAATTAGGTATTTGCCTAATGTCTAACCACTCTCCTCCCCACTCTGGGAAGAAAAAGGACCTTGTCTTTTCTTTTTTTAATTTAACTAAACCTAACCCTATCAAGGACAGTGCCTCATACTAGATGCTCAATAAATATTTGTTCAACTGATGAAGAAATAAACCATGAAATAATTCGTTAAGCATATAAGGATAACCAACAGAGAAGAAAAATCAAATGAGATTTTTATGAAATTTCTACTCTTCTGCTAGCTAACGGAAATGGGATGGTATCCATTGCCTTCAGTCCTGGAATAATTGGAAGGTATTATGTTAATCCAGAGGCTGTAGGAAGATAAGGAGCAAAGCCGTCACAGAAAGCTCATTGAGCTGTAACTAATTAGGGGTCTGGAACCGGAACTAACCAAAATGGTGCTAACTCAGTGTAACATGAGAAAAAGTGTTCAAGTTTTAAGTAAATATAATTAGAAAAATCTAGATACTGTAGAACTTTTGCAGGGCACGTTAAGGAGACTATGGTGATCTCAGTCGAATGTAACACGTGCCAGCTCTAATCCTGCTTGCTTCCATCCCTGTATTGCTCATCGTCACTTGTATCAGTGTAAGGGAGGCTCGTCTTCTTTCTCTGGCCCAAGTGGAAAATGTTACATTAATTCAAGACTTCGTTTTCACACATTTACACCTGCAGTATGCTCACAGTTCATCTCAAAGCTTGAACTGTCAGATTGGCAGCAGGAGCTGCAGCTGGCTCTTAAATAATTTATTTGTGGCGGCTTTTTTTTTTCTTCCTGAGGACTGGTAAGAAGTTGACCTATTCAGCCTGAACATTCTTCTGTTGTAGTCTTTCATGGCAGAGGACAGAGAACAAAAGTGACCAAATGGAAGGTTATAGGAGCAGGAGATGGGGACATTTAGAGAGTGGGGAAACTTTGTATCCTGATGATGTCTAGAACTGAGATGGGATCATGTATCTTTCAGAACCTGGTGCTTATCCATAGGGTAAATAAAACCTTAATACCTCTCTTTTCCTACCTGAACAGACTAAACAAAACCTCAAACAGCAAGCCTCTTATGGCTTTGACAACTTGGGCTAAAAGCATGGTAGAGATGTGAAGGATTATGTGATTTATTATTATATTTACTGTCCCCCAGGCCCAGAAAAATTTGGATTCACAGTTAACATAAACTCTCTACTAGCTAGTTCTTTTTAGGAGTAGCTCTGAGAATGAAGCCTGTGACATAGGATTTTGGACAATGCAATGATTCTCCGTTTATCTGTTGCAGAGAAGTAGAAGTAGAACTCAGAAACCACATTTCAAGTGCATAGTTGCCAACCAGTTTGATTCTAAGATCAGCCACTGTGTCTGCCAGTAAAGGGGGCAAGGAACAGGCCATGGCTTTTTTCCATTATTAGGTTATTTTAAATATCAATGTTAAGTTTTACATGCATTTTTATAATCAGTGGCGGGGGTTTGGGGGGAGGGGGTCCCATACACATTGAGAAGTCCTGAAGCTCATAGAAAGTTGGAAAACCAAAATAAATAGAAGTAGGGGAATCATCATGGTCCATCTCACTGTCCAAAGAGAACTTCAGATATCATTTTGGTGTAATTCCTTTTAGCCTAGTTGCCAGACATTTAAGTATTGTGTACCTGTTAATTGTGCTGTTTTGCATATGTTCCATGCTATTACACACTCTGGATAAATACTCTTAATGGTAACATATTTCATAAAATGAAGGACCAAAGTTTATTAACTTTTGCATTATTGTTGGTTGTAGACGTTCCATTTATATTGTCTCCAATTTAAAAGTTTCTCAGTATCTTTGAACTAAAGCATATTAAATCTGTTTGAAATATTAATTTCAAACTTATATCTGTAGCATATAGTCCTAGAAGTTAAATCACTGGGTCACCAGAGAAGAACATCTTTGAGATTTTAAATATACTATTAAAAGTATATCTCAAATGTGTTATACCATTGAATACAGTAAACGAGCCCTTTATACAGTAGCTCAGTATTGAAATTGACAACTGGAAGCCAACTAGTGGTGAGATGCCAAGACCTGATAGAAGAGTATGACTTCACTAGCATCTGCTCTTGTTTCACAGTATCTAACATGTTTGACCACATCAAGATCCCAGACAGATAAACTTGCCTTTGATGTAGGTCTACGGGAACATGCCACAGGTAAGTCAACGTTCCCAGATCTCCTGTTCGCTTGGGTCTTGGGCTAAGGGCTTTTGAGAAGGATATTGAATAATAAGTTCTTCATTGGGAATTCCAAACCAAGCAACCAGTGGGGTCAAGAAATAGGTCTGATAAAATTTAGGGGAATAAGAAAGAAACAACATGTGATGGGGACATAGTAACTAAGAATGAAGGACAACATAATGCTTTCGCCACAGTCACGTACTTTGGGAAACATTGGCTTGTGTTTTGTTTTGTTTTGAGGTCAGTCAAAAATGCTGACAGTCAGGAGGTGGATCTAAGAAAGGTGGTGACCATGATGCAGATTCTCCCTGGAAACCAGAAATGAAGAAGAGAGGACCAACATAACTATACATACTTAATAGTTACAGTGTCACAGAAGGGTCTGACTTGCTGTGGGTTATTCCATAGACCAGTGGAGCAATGGGATAGAAGTTGAAAGGAAACACATTTCACCCCAATGAAAAAAACTACTTTGCCATATCTGCAATTATCCAGCACCATAGCAGCTGGCCCTGGGATGTAGGGTGCTCGGTGTGGCTGGAGATATTCATAGGTAATATGACCATCCTTCAAGGACAATGTATATGGAATATCTGCTCCACTTACAGGTTGGGCTATGTATCAGTCAGGATTCTTGGTTGCAAATGGCAGAAATTACTTCAGGTTAGCTCAAACTGAATGAGAATTTGCTGGAAGAAGGATGGGTAGAACCTGCTCTAAAGCAGAAACCCCAGGCCTGGAAAAAGGATAGGAACAAAGGCCAGAGAAGAGAAAACATCCTAGGTCACACTGCAGGAAGAGTCTAATTTGAATACAATCTTTCATACCATGACAGGAAGTTCCATTGTTGGGACTTTGGGTAGCCAAAGGGCAAAATTACATGTTGTTCCAAAATTGTGTCAGTTCATAAGGGAATGATCCAGATTGTCTGATTTTACAGATGATCTAGGGAAAAAAAATGAAGTTTTAACGATGTGTGCCTGCCATCTCTGCATTGTGCTCAGGGATGTCTGAGAATTCCTGAGGAGAAGCCCTGCCTCTCCACTTCTTCTCATTTTTGTACAAAGCACAAGAGTGGGCTCCATGATGCTTTTTCTCTTAAAATGAGATTATACTTGCATTTGATTTGAGGTTGCTTTGTTTTCAGCTAAAGTGTTATTCTTAAAATATAATTTCCTCTAAGGTATTGTCAACCTTTGCTGATAATTACAAAATGAGTGAAATGCCACACTCACTGATTGTAAGTTGGCCACTATATATAAACCAGCTGTCAGTCTTAGAGCATGTAATCGGAAAAGTCCTATACGTTCATTCTGCTGACATTGGTAGAATGACTTTAGGCTTTTTGAGAGAATCGTTTGCTTTATTTTCTGTGACCCAATCGCTCATTCATTTCAAACTGTTCTATAGAACTGAAACTTTCCCCTGATGGGATTCAATCATATTGGCTGTTCTATCAGTGTCCTCTTATAGAAACATCCACCGTCATCTAGGAGATGTCCTTGGCCTCTCTCCTAGATTCCATGTTTCCTGGATCTCCTGTTTTTCTCCCTCATTGGTTTACCACGTCACTTTGGTGGAGCCCATTATCCAGTAGCTTTTACAGAAAAGATCCATGGGAGGTAAATCATCATCTAAGAAGTTTAAATCATGCTTCACAAGTAATTCATAGTATTCTACATTGGAAATAAATTTTTCCTCTGCATCTCGAAGGCTTTCTTCATTTTCTTCTAGCTTAAGGCCTGGCTACTGAGATACCTACATTCAGATTCCCAATCCTTTGTGTATGACCTGTTTATATTTTCTGAGCGCTACTTAAATCTTCTGTTTTGCCCTTCTGTCTAAAATTCCACAGTGCTGTGTTTGGGCATTGATCCTTTTTGTTCCAAGTCTCACAAGAATGGACCCTTTTGTGGGTCTCTCTTCACTGTGGTAGGGACTCTGTGGGCTTTCTCAGTCTGAATGCTTGCCTTCCAGCTTTGGGGAATGTTTAATACTATTTCTTCATTAATTCCTCACTTTGTTTTCTCTGTTCCTGCTTTCTGAAAATCTGCTAGATTGGTTTTCTGATTATCTCTTTACTCCTATTTCTAATGTTTCTCTTCATTCTTTTTTTTTTTTAAATGTTCAAACATTTATTATTGAGAGAGAGAGACAGAGCATGCACAGGGGAGGGGTAGAGAGGGGGAGACACAGAATCTGAAGCAGGCCCCAGGCTCTGAGCAGTCAGCACAGAGCCCAACATGGGGCTCAAACTCGTGAACCACGAGATCATGACCTGAGCCAAAGTCGGATGCTTAACTGACTGAGCCACCCAGGTGCTCTTCATTATTTTTGGGAGAGTTTTTCAACTTTATCCTATAAGTCTCTTGTTTCTTTCTCTCTCTTTCAGGATACAAGGGTTTTTCTCCAAAGGGATCATTCCTGGACACTTTCATTGCCATTTCATGAATGAAATTTTTTCTTATCTGAGATGATTAATTATATGAATTTTTAAAAGTTTTCTTTGGCTCTCCATAATCTTTGTTTTCTCCAAGTCCCTTTGCCCAGTGTTTGTTTTGTTCTTCTCATTCATGTTAGTGACTTGGCTCAGATGTCAGGTGATCCTTGGTGTCCTTTCATGTTTAGATCAAGGCAGTAAAAGCTGACCGGAAGCCCTGAATGTGTGGCTGTGGCTTGCCATCTGTTAAGCCTTACTTTTGGGTAATCTCTCAAGGATTACGCATTTCACTGGAGATGCCCAGACAATAGTATTTTTTATCTTGGGTGGTTGGGCTTCCCTAAAGAGGAATCCTTGAATTTGAGGTGAGGAGAAGACTTAGGATCACAGCTGGTGTATGAGGAATAGAGGCCCAGGGAAAGGAGCTGGGGCTTTACTAATCAGGGCATAAAATGTTAACGATTCTCTATTTTTAGCAATAGTTTTTACTTTCTTGTTTGACAGTGCTTGATATTACAAAACCATAACTTTGGTGGTTGGTCATTCCATGGATTTAACTCTTAATCTTCCGTAGGGTAGAGAAGGAAGGGTCATCTGGCTGTGCTGGGTATAGAGAAGGATGCCAGGTGATAAAAGTTCCTTTATAGCTTTTGGCCAATTCTCCTGCTTTCAAGCCAATCTTCTGTTGGTACCTTCACAAGTAACTTATCTCCCATTCCAGAGACTTCCTGAGAAATTCGAAGCAGGAATGACCTTATTTCTTGAGATCAACTTCTCCCTTTTCTTACTTAAGGACTTGGGTGTTAGCTTGTCTATGCTGAAAGCATCTGTCTGCTTTCCTTTTGCCAAATTGTCCATTTCTCTTCTTTGCTATGAACTTCTCACCTGTTGTCTGAGTCTTTGTAGATTCAGGCCTTTTGAAAATCTCTGATGTTTTAAGTAGAATTACTCACGTTTCAGTAGAATTTCAGGGAGAGTATGGCAAAAAGTAAAAGTGTGTAAGTAGTCCGTAGACCCATGGAGTCAGTTCTTAAAGATTTGTAAGGACCTATGATGGAAACATTTTTCTATATGTATTAAAAATACTCAAAAGCTTCTGTAGTTTCTGGATTCCAGTACTCTCTCCCAAACTCTGTTTTCCTGTCACTGGAAAAAATGAAAATGATAAGACTGTCGAGCAGGTATGGGGCTAAATAGAAATTGAGGTCTGGAGTTTGTATGTGTGTGCACATGTGTGCTTGAGGGATTGTTCTCAGGAGAAAGGAGAATGAGGGACTGACTTAGGGACACTGGTTTCCATGAAGCAATGACTAACTCAAGGAGCATTTATGTAGGAGAAGCCTGTTGGTGGACCATACATCCCGCTTCCAAACAGAGATCTGAGGGAGAGAAAGTTCGAATTGGTGATGATCTCATCCTCGTCAGCGTGTCCTCTGAAAGATACCTTGTAAGTACTTCCTACCAGGCATCTTTTCATTTCTAGAATATTTTCCTTTAGGAACTAATGGCCAAGGCGAACTGAGCCACAATAGGATGGGTACGTTAAGAAACTTTTATGTGGTGTACTGGAGAGGTGGTTGGATTCTCTCCCTTGTCACATTCTCATGGGGCCTGAAATTTAACTGTTAGTTATCCTTTCAGAGTAAGATACTGGGCGCATCAAACTCTGCCAAAATGCCCTGGGCACTTTCTGAGAAAACCAACGTGAGCTACTATTACTCTGAATTTCTCACGTGGTTTAGTTCTTGTCCAGTGAACCAGCCAAAAAGAACAGGATCTAGGAAAATAAGCTTATGTTGGAGGAATGGAGAATTTAAAATGCTTTCGGCAAATGGGATGTCACAGTGGTTGAAAGATGCCGGTGAGATTTTGCACCTGGGGATGAGTGTTAGGCTCCCTCGGGTGTCTGAATATCAGAGAAGTGTCTAGAGGTAAGTTTTTAAGCTTCTCAGCACCCATCTTGCCAGCAGATTTTACTTTGCCTAGAACAAATGCTGGAGTAATTGTTCCCATTTGTGAATTCTCTTCTCCCAGCAAGAATAGACATTTTATGACTTCCTGTTGAATCGGGGATCGAGCTGAGGGGATGAAGTCAACACTTTTCTGCCTCCTCTGTGGCAGAAAACTTCCTCTTCCCTGAAGGAAGTGTCTCCCTTTGAAGCATGCTTCTGGATTGGGTGTAGCAGTCTCCCACAGGCTATGCAGAAAGAGCCTGATGACAGTGAGATTCTTTAACTCAATCCTTGCGGTTTTGGGTGAGCTGCTTCTGCCAGGACCAGGCCGGCTATTTAAAGGATGTCTCATTTCTGTTTCTGCTGCAGCATCTCTCCGTATCAAATGGGAACATACAAGTGGATGCCTCTTTTATGCAAACACTCTGGAATGTACATCCCACGTGCTCAGGAAGTAGCATCGAAGAAGGTGTGCTTTTTTTAATATGCATTCAGCCCTCAGCCTTCCAGTCTTTCTTGAGCTGTATATATTGACATTTTCTGCTGCTTCCCAGCTCCTACCTAATGCCTTGCTACACAGCTAGCATTATTTTAGTCCACCTGAATGTCTTTCTCTGATGTGGGTGTGGATTATTTTCTGTCCTGATTTCTGATTACATGGACATTCCTGACAACATCTTGTAATCCTTTAGAGCCCACCATTGTTTTAGTACTTATGCATGCAGGATTTGGATATGTACTTTTCCTCTCCTGCTGACTTCTCATTTTCATTTATGGTTACTACTTATCAGTGTATAGGCCCCAGCCACTTCAGTCTTGGAAGAGATTATTTGCCAAGAAGGTGATACTGTGACCATCTCTCCAGAGATAGTAGGAAGGACTTTCTCCATAATAAAAGTGTGTTTGGTCATTTGTTTCTACTTGTGTTTTTGCAGGGCCATTTCACAATAACAAAATGTTCTCAGTGTTTTATTCTTCCCTTGAAAGTAAGATCCTCAAAGTTTGTTCAACATATCCTATTTCTTGGAGCTGGCAAAGTCAATACACCTTTCAAGTTACAGAATTAATATACTGGCCTTACCTTATTCATGGGTAGTATTGCAGCTGAGCAGAATCATCAAATGCCAGTGACCCTGTAGGTTATCATATTACATTTTGGCACCTTACAGCAAGATCAGAATTTTAAAGAAATACTCCTACCGTGGCTTTAATCCGATTTTTAATCTTGAGCCCAGTAGTTTCAAACTAGGAATGCCCTTCTATGATGACATGTTTGAAAATAGAGGGAAACCTAAGGGTGTCAAGGCAATGCGCCAGTTTTAGAAGGCATCGTGTTGTAGCCAAATAGTCAGGAAATGACAGATTTTTAACTCTGTCGGCAACTCGTGGAAGGCTTTAAAAAGGCAGACTATGCTTAGCCCTCTTCTTTTACACCGAAACTAACTCACCACCCTGAGTCTGTTGTTATTGCCTTTCTGTAAGAAATCAAGAAACTGGGGTTCAGTCTTCTCGAAGGAAGAGTCTTGACTGACTCTTCTCCATATTTTTCGTTTTCACTGGAGGAATAAAATTCTTTCCCAGTCCCAACAGACAACTTGTGGAGATTAATTAAGGAGTGTTTGCAAATCACATAATAAAGGTCCTTATCGAAGTTTTGAGTGCCCTTGTAATTTAGCCTGGAAAGCTCATCACCTGAGTCATGTGGCCCTGCAGAAAATGCCCTCTCAGCATCCCCTGGTGAGAAGCCCACTTCAGCCCTGAGAGCATAAGTGATCCTCCTCATGACCCTTCTTTCCTGAATATTGCCCTCATAGATTTCAACTAGGAAGAGCCATAATGCACCAGCACTTGGCGATTTTCTGTGTGAATAGAATATTGATTGGAGGAGCCTGAGGACTGCAAAGGATAGATCCAAATGGGGCGTGGCCTCACCATCATGAGATGACCGAGAGGTTAATCAAGAGCATGATCATGGAAGATTTTAATTTTTCAAAATAAATTGGCTGTTAAGATTTCCCCTACAGTATATCATGAATCATTTTAATGCAAAAGAGGTTGTACAAGTGAAACTCTTAGTATAGTAAGGTAGAGGAAAATTGGGGAAGGATTTGTGAATATTCAAGGAAAGTTTAAGAAGAACTTGCCTCGCCTGGTTTAAAAAAAAGTGAACAATGGAATATCACACTGTCCCTGTACAAAATACATTAATAAACAGCCCTTTCTCCTTTGGCATGTTTCTGTTTTTTACTGTTAATTCAACACCCAGAACACTTCGGTAGTCCCTAGTATGATATAGCTGTGTGATTTTTTTTTTTTTTTTAAGTCCTGATGCAGACATTGAACATATATTAAGTCCATATGTCTCCTGAGATCAGACTGGCCTAGAGAATTTTTTTTACCCAAAGTGATAACAAATTTACAAATTTTGCTTTCTTCGTACAAGTAAACCTCAGACTAGAGTCCTGCTCCTAGTATGTTTTTTGAATTAAGGCTCAGAATTTATTTGAAGACTAATGGGTCATCATGCACTTGAAGCTCATTGTTTTCCATACATCCTGGAACTCTGTGGCTATTGAGATTCCTTATGCTGAAAGCTAAGTGCTTATCGGTAGTGGCTCACCCACTGTGGGATACTGGAATGTCAGTTTGCCTCCCCTTGGTGCTGTGGGATGGGCATCCAGGTTTTATCTGTGTCTGTTAAATGCATTTGAAAGCCAGCTTCCCCTAAGACAGCTCTTTTTTTATATATATATTTTTTAATATATGAAATTTATTGTCAAATTGGTTTCCATACAACACCCAGTGCTCATCCCAAACGATGCCCTCTTCAATACCCATCACCTACCCTCCCCTCCCTCCCACCCCCCCCCATCAACCCTCAGTTTGTTCTCAGTTTTTAAGAGTCTCTTATGCTTTGACTCTCTCCCACTCTAACCTTTTTTTTTTCCTTCCCCTCCCCCATGGGTTTCTGTTAAGTTTCTCAGGATCCACATAAGAGTGAAACCATATGGTATCTTTCTCTGTATGGCTTATTTCACTTAGCATCACACTCTCCAGTTCCATCCACATTGCTACAAAGGGCCATATTTCATTCTTTCTCATTGCCACGTAGTACTCCATTGTGTCTATAAACCACAATTTCTTTATCCATTCATTAGTTGATGGACATTTAGTCTCTTTCCACAATTTTGCTATTGTTGAGAGTGCTGGTATAAATATTGGGGTACAGTGCTCCTATGCATCAGTATTCCTGTATCCCTTGGGTAAATTCCTAGCAGTGCTACTGCTGGGTCATAGGGTAGGTCTATTTTTAATTTTTTGAGGAACCTCCACACTGTTTTCCAGAGTGGCTGCACCAGTTTGCATTCCCACCAACAGTGCAAGAGGGTTCCCGTTTCTCCACATCCTCTCCAGCATCTATAGTCTCCTGATTTGTTCATTTTGGCCACTCTGACTGGCATGAGGTGATATCTGAGTGTGGTTTTGATTTGTATTTCCCTGATGAGGAGCCATGTTGAGCATCTTTTCATGTGCTTGTTGGCCATCTGGATGTCTTCTTTAGAGATAGTAACAGTTTGCTGATCTCCTTCCCAGCTTCCTCTTTATTCCCCATGGCTGCAATTTGATTGGGATTTTGCCACAAAATGGACACATCAAGATTGTAAGAGCTTATCCAGGAATTTTGTGTTGGATGTATTTTCATCCTAAGCAACTAGAAAATCCTTCCCTTCCTAATAGTAGCAACATAATTTTCCTTGTAATGATGTGAATTGACACTTTTCACCCTACATTTTGATGTTGGACTTGCTCATCTCTGAAATTCTATTTAACTTTCGATGTTAGAATTGTTTTGACTTTCTTGGGGCGCCTGGGTGGCTCAGTTGGTTGAGCCTCTGACTCACTTGATTTTGGCTTGGGTCATCATGCCAGGGTTGTGGGATTGAGCCCCACACGGGGTTCTGTGCTGTGTGTGGAGCCTATTTGGGAGTCTCTGTCTCTCTCTCTCTCTCTCTTTCTCTGTGTGTGTGTGTGTGTGTGTCTGTCTGTCTGTCTGTCTGTGTCTCTCTCTCTGTCTCTCTCTCTCAAATAAAACAAAGAATTTTGACTTTGTTGTCTTTCCTTCCTGAGGCCAGAATTCATGGAATCTGCCATTTTCCAAATGCTTCTTTCTTGGTGTTTTCTATAACTGACTCAATGCTGTGTGAATTTATCCTTTTTAAACCTGGTGTTCTCATTATTAAATTTCCCGTCAGCTCATAGTAGAATATAATTCTCTCACAGGTTACCTACTTGGTGGGCATGTAGTACGTCTCTTCCATGGTCATGATGAGTGTTTGACGATACCATCTACAGACCAGAATGACGCCCAGCACAGGTAAGCCGATAGCATTATCCTTTTCCTAGGTGTTTCAGTCTCGGGTGACTCAGACTAATCCACAGATGAATTCTGTAAGCATTGGTCAGTGGACATCAACCATACCCAGCCGTGGTATTGTAAAACAGGAATGGCAGTGCCCTGGAGCTCAAGAACAGGAGTACCTGGCCACACCTGTTGCTTCTTAGGCAAGCAGTTCTGTAATGCTTCCCAGTGCCTTCATTTTCTTTAAGTGCTTCTCTGAGGAGTTTCTTGTAGCATTCATTGTAGATTGAAGCACCCACTAATCTTTCTAGTGAGTTTGTGCACTTAACTCATTCACCGGGCGCTTCAAAGGCAGATCATCTCTCTTTTTCCCCTCTCAGGTGCTAAGTAATTGAGGTGGAGTTTGGTGATTTCATTTTGCTTATTACTAAATAGGATTGGAGAAACCAAATAACAGTATCCAACAGGAGCTAGATTTAGCTGGGATGGTGCCAAGGGGCACATGTAGATGACACTTCTGAGGGTGATGCTTTCTGTGATCCTCTGCTTAACTCCTCAACGAATGCTTTTCAAAAATTCAAAACCAGGAGATAGATGATACTAATCCAGGTCTTAAATTCATTCTGCAGTGTCCCTTGGTAGCCTGTTGATCACCAAAGGAACAGAGCCCAAAAAGCTTGACCACTGTAACTATAGAAACGTGGTAAATAATTAAAAAAATAAAATTGGATCCAAATTAGGTGGAATTTGTGACAGCAGTGGGTGATCTCCCAGTGGTAATACATTCTATGTTTTTGTGAATTGCCTGTGGGAACCTTGTTAACTGCATTTCTTTTACTTCATTTGACACATGGGATCAAGTCCTCACACCTAAGAGATCCTCTAGCTCAGGCTCCTGCCAAAGGTCACTTACCGGCTGCTTTCAGGTGGCAGCTTAGAAGCCACGCTGCTGACACTCCCACCAGTGCTTGTTCCTGATCCGATGAGCTATAAAAGGACCTTCAGGAGCAGAGCAGTGTGCTCAAACATGTTAATGTGTGTCTTAGAAACCATGCATTGGCAGTATGTATCCCTATTGTGCTGAATCTCTTCCTACTTGCTCTGTCCTCTGAATATCTCTCCATGGGAACCAGATGTGACCCAGAACACTGTCTAGGATGCATGAAGTACAGACCTGTGGCAAGTGCCTAATTAATTCACTGACTTCCTCCCTGGCATTGGTCCAGTTAACTGACAGTTATCTCTGAGATACGGTGTTAGGCTGACCTAATTTCCTTAGAATTAAGGATTCCCTACTCTAAATAATGTCATGTGATTCTATGCAATGGTGATTTTCTTTTTCTTGATTTTAAATGGTAAAATGATGCAATAGCCCGGGTACTATCTTTTAAATATTCTGCACTAAAGGGAAGATTTGCAGGTGGGTAAAGACCTGAAATTTTAGGAATTTTGCAGTCAGCTACCTCTAAGATGGAATACATCTGAACTCGTTCTTTCTTCCTATTCCAGTTCTTCTTGAAAGGGCAGGAATTTGGAAAAAAAGAAATGATAACCTTGTGCATGACCCTTGACCCACCCTCCCCCCCCCCCTCACCGATCCCCAACACACACACATTAAATTTGAACCAAATTAGTAGCAGCCTGGGCAGAAACTCTGCTTGGAGAAGCCCACCTTTTGGTGGCCATTCCTGGCGAGTACTTTAACAAGAGACTGATGTAAAGGAAAGACTGTACAAATATTTGAAAGGAGGTGCTGGGAAGAGTGAAACAGATGGAGAGGAATTTCCCAAATGGCATCCTGAAGCAGGCATGCATGCCATCATTGAAGTAAGACAAAGGTGACCTTCTCTTGGTTGAGGATTCTACAGGATCTAATATGTATTTGAGGGGGGGGGGGATTTTACAGGTAAAATAGCCTTATCCCTTTCCTTTATAAGGAAGCATTAAGGGGTGAGTAAGCAGCTATTCATTATACTACAACCTGAGATTATGTGTCAGCGGGTCTCAATCAAAAGAGGATGCAACCTCGTCATTGTCTTGTGGTGTCAGGAAAATCCTCAGAACTGGCCAGGATGGCCAGGAATACTGAAATCTGGGAGACAACAAAGGAATAGGGAATCAAGAATGCACTAAAAGACACCAGCAGCCATGAGGGCTTGCAGGTGATTCCAGAGTCAGGGTGCTGACTTTCCAGAGGAAATCATTTCTATTCCTTCTAAAGCCTGAAAGCACCAGGCCGGGTAGAGTAACAATCTAGCATTCTGAGATCTGGTCTTTGGCTGTGCCTCTGGCTTGTCAAGCACCCTGGGGTAAGTCACTTAACCTGTTAAAGCTGAGGCTAAGCTGTCAGCCAAGCTTTCAAAGTGCCTCAGCTCACCACCCACTCTACACTTCTCCTTGGGTAATTGTCTTATAGAACAAGAACAGGTTGTTTCAACCTCTGTAACCGTACAAGATTAAATGGAGCAGGCTGCCCTCAAGTTTCCCAGGTGGGAGGGACTAACCTTCCAGAATTCTTCAGATGTCAGAGGAAGAGAATTCTGTAACTCTGTGACCTGGGGTGAGCTGCTCCTACCCTCTTCACCTGAGAGACACTTCCAGTCCTGAGTGGGGAGACACATAAATGAAAACCTCAGCAAGTGTGGGTGAGTAGGAGGTCAGCGCAATGCCATTACCATTCTAGGCTTGGCACAGAGACACCTGGGCAGTTAGAGCTCTCAAGTCACACAGGATTTCTTTCTTAATATTTACTGTGTGTTTCCTGATTCCATATACATTTGGACAAGGTTTAGAATGTGTTCTATAATCCCACCACCCAGAGGCAACCACTATTAACATAACATTTCAGTGTTTCTGTGCCATGTAATGTGTTATTCTATATTTGACATAAATATTTGTATTTAAAAAAATTTTTTAAAGTTTATTTGAAGAGAGAGTACACAAGTGAGGGAGGAATGGAGAGATAGGGAAAAAGAGAATTCCAAGCAGGCTCTGCACTGAAAGTGCAGAGCCCGAGGTGGGGTTCGAACTCACAAATCGTGAGATGATGACCTGAACCGAAATCAAGATTTGGATGCTTAACCGACTGAGCCACCCAGGCACCCATATAAACATCTATATTTAAACAAAATTTGGATGGGGCCGCCTGGGTGGCTCAGTCGGTTAAGTGTACAACTTCAGCTTAGGTCATGATCTCACGGTTCGTGAGTTCAAGCCCCATGTTGGGCTCTGTGCTGACAGCTCAGAGCCTGGAGCCTGCTTCAGATTCTCTTTCTCTCTCTCTCTCTCTCTCTCTCTCTGTCTCTCTCTCTCTCTCTGTCTCTCTCTCTCTCTCTCTCTCTCTCTCTCTCCCTTCCCCTCCCCCACTCATGCTCTATGTCTCTCTCAAAAATAAATAATTTTTTTTAAATTTTGGGTAAATTCATCTATGAATATTTTTGTGCATGTCCTTTACTTTAAAAAACACATTACCTTTTCACAACCTTTCTGTGACTAAAGTCCTGAATCAGGCTCATTTTATAGATAACAAAGCTCCGTACAGAGCTGTGAAGGGATTTGACAAGGTCACACACCTAAGAGAGTCAGACGGAGGTCTGCCCAACTCCCAAGCCTCTATTTTCAACCAACTCATAATGATCTTACTTATTCAGATAAAAAATAATAATTGCCCATTTTCTCCTCATCTCTACTGATTACCTGTTGTCTCAAAATCTAGATCAAGATCCTCGGGGAGCTTGAGTGATTCAGTTGTAGTATAGAGAAACCTTCTGTGGTGGAGGTGGGATTTTAAATTAGTGCAGTTAAATGCAATTAAATGACCAGTCTTGATCTAAGGTCACAAGATTCTCAAAAAGAGCCTGGATTCAGTATACCAGGTAATCTGGGACCACTATTCATGAGACATACTCTTCAACAAGGATAGTTAACTTACATGGGTAGGTCGGTCCCTATTGTATGGCTTGAAAAATAGAGTTTACTGATCATCAGATAAATAGCAAGCAAACCCAAATCAAGGGACATTTTACAGAATACCTGACTACTACTCCTCAAAATTGTCAAAGTCATGGAAAATAAGGAGGGACTAAGAACAGGCCAGAGGAAACAAGGGAGACAGGACAGCTAAATGCATTGTGGTATTCCTGGATTGGATTCTGGAACGGGAAAATAAATATTAATGGAAAAACTGCTGAAATCCAAGGCAAGCCTTGATTAGCTAGCGATGACATAGCAATGTTGGTTTGTTAGTTTTTACAAATGTAACATGTACATTTATGTGTAGTATAGATAACATTAGGAGACAGTGAGACTATATACCTCTTTCTACTATCTTTGCAACTTTTGTAAACCTAAATTACTCCAAAATAAACAACTTTATTTAAAAATACATCAAAAGATTATCTTTAATAGAGAAAAGGAGACAAGAGCACAGTGATAAAATTATGGACACTATAGCAATTGAGCATAAAGCTTTGTTCTGGACTTCCTAGAATAATGGAAGTGAATTCATACTGTACTGTATATATGTTTTAAAAGTACAAATACATTTTTTAAGAGATGGAAAACTACATCAAAGAGCTTAACCTAAAAGAATTGGAGCATTTGGTATCTGCTCTGATGGTATGTGAGTGATTAGGCTATTTTGACTGTGCAAATGGAGATGGTCCTTTTCATCATACCCCTGACGGTCCATGAGTGTCCATTATCTGTTGTGGTGAGCAGTTCCCTCCCCCATAGCACCTTTTTTCCCTCCTCAGAGGTTAAGACTGGAAAATTATTCTTCTCTTTGACTCAGCTTTTAGTTTTGCTGACTCTACGAGGGCTTAGAAAAGCGGCAGGGTTTGAACAATCTCTGCCGGGAGCTGTCCCCTCCCCGGTTCTGATCAGTGTCAAGCTCAGAGGAGCTAATCTCCAACTCTGCTCACAGGAGGATATTCTATGAAGCTGGGGGAGCTGGGACACGAGCCAGATCTCTGTGGAGAGTGGAACCCCTTCGGATAAGGTAATGGAGGGCTTGGGTGGTGCTCTTTTTGTGATTATTTTCTTTTCCTCTACTTTCCATTTTCTTAAATATTTCATTTGTTCCACATCACCTGGCAAACTCTCAAAAGTTCCTTGGCCCAGAGCTAAGTTTTGAAATTTTCCTGAGTTTGTTTTCAAACAACAGTAACACACACACACACACACACACACACACACACACACACACACACTCTGAAGCCAGAGGACTCAGCTGCCCTGAACCCAGCCCCCAGGTCTTACTGCCCTTGCAGTGACTGGCTTATAAAACGTGAGCTTGGATATGTCTGCTGAAAGTCATCAAAGTATTTCTCCCATTTGCTTTCTTGAACAGATTCTCTGAAACCCAGCTAGTGTTTCTCTTCTCAGTAGTATGGTTGGCTCCAGTGGAACATTAGCTTTAAATGACAGAACTAGTGGTTGTGATGGCAGGAGGTAGAGAAGACTAAAGCATCACTGCAAATGTAGCTGTGAGGAAAACTGTATTTACCGGACTTGTCAGAAACAATTTTGTATCTGGGGTGGAAAGAACAGGAGGCTGAGACTTGAGCTGTGTGCCTGAGTAAAAACATGTGGTCTCCAAACGTCAAAGTACAAAGCAGCATCCAGTAATCTCTGGGCTGTTGTTTTGCTGAGAGGGATTGCAAGTCAGGCTAGAGATGAACTGCTTGGGATAACAGAGGAGGGAAAGGTGTTTGGTTTTCCTTGTCAGCCTTTCCCACTGGCTCCCTGCTCAGTCTCTCCCTGAATATATGTTCATTGTGAAAGTCTCTCTTGTGAGGGTATATGCCTGCAAGGTGGTCTTCAAGCTAATCTGTAGAAATCAGAAGAAAATATTAGAATTTATGCACACAGATACATTTAAATTTTTGACTGAGATCAACTCTTTGGAATTTTCTGGTTTAAAGAATACTGGTTCTAAGGATCACCCACTTGTTAGCTGGCTCAGGGCATTTGTATTCTCTCCCAGCCCTGTTAAAAAGCTTGCAATAACATACTCACATTCTCGGGATATTAAGCCTTGGTTCTTACTTAATGGACTTCTTTAAAATGTCAAAATAGGTATGTATATATAGTTTCAGTTAAGGTTGTTTATTTCCCCAGAGGTCTAACCATGAGATTTTATTCTAACTTAAAAGATAATGAGCTCAGTTGTTCAGTAGATAAGTGCTCCCCAAATACTTACGGTGACTTTTGTTGAATGCCAACATTTTGATGTAGGTCCATCGAAAGGTTTCCACTCAAACATGAGGTCTCTCTTACCTTAATCATCTAACTTTGCTTTATTTTTTTCCACAAAATGTATCCCCTTCTAACACAAACACACACACACACACACACACACACACACACACACACACACACACACACACATGCTTCTTTATTCTCTGCCTCTCCCTGGCAAGTGTAAACTGCACAAATATTTTTACTATTTCTCTTAAAGATGGGATTCTTTGTGGTAATATAATGTTTGGGTTGAGATAGCACATCAGAGATGACTTTGTTTTCCCAGAAATGAGCTTTCCTTATAAGGTATTCTTTTCATTTGTTTTTATATATCAAGAAACTTCAGAGGAGTGAAGGAAAAATTGGAAGCCTCAGACTTCCATTTGCATTAAATTGTTGTCTTGTCCCAAGATCATCATAATTGTTGGTGTTCTTTTTTTTTTCCTTTTTTTCCCTTATTTTTATTGAAGTATAATTACCATACAATGTTATATTAGCTTCAGATGTACAATATGATTCAACAATTTTATACGTTACTGGATGCTCATTAAGATAAGTGTATGCTTAAACCCCTTGATCTATTTTACCCATACCCACACCCACCTCCTCTCTAGGAACTACCAGTTTGTTCTGGATTTGAGAGTCTATTTTTGTCTCTTTGTTGTTGTTCATTTGTTTCTTCAATGTCACATATGAGTGAAATCATAAGGTATTTGTCTTTGACTTATTTCAGTTAGCATTACACCCTCTGGATCTATCCATGTTGTTGAATATGGCAAGACCTCATTTTATATAGCTAAATAATACTCCATTTTGTGTGTGTGTGTGTGTGTGTGTGTGTGTGTGTGTGTGTGTGTGTTATTAAAAAGGTATGGTGTGTGTATATATGTATGATTATAAGTACACATACTTACTCATCTGTGGATGGATACTTGCATTGCTTTCATGTCTTGGCTGTTGTAAATAATGCTGCAATAAACATAGGGGTGCATGTATCTTTTTGAATTAGTATTTTTGTGTTCTTTGGGTAAGTACCCAGTAGTGTGATACTGGATCATTGGGTAGTTCTACTTTTAATTTTCTGAGGAAACTCCATACTGTTTTCCACAGTGGTTGTACCAGTTTGCATTCCCACCAACAGTGCACAAGGATGCCTCCTCATTGATGTTAAGAGAGGCCACAAGAGAAGTACCATGCTGAGTTGTCAGCAGACCTGAAATCCTAAAGCAAGCCAGGAGACAAGTGCTTTGTCCTTTAAGGAAGAGGGTTTAAAAGTCTGCTAGCATGTGGAAGAAAGCACAGGAGAAATATTAAAATAGACATAGTTTTGTGTAAATGCAGTTTCTTGTCTGTTTCATCTGCCCAGTTGGAGTGGCAGTAACATCAGATGGGGCCAGGCTTTCCGCCTCCGGCATCTCACCACAGGCCACTACCTGGCCTTGACAGAGGACCAAGGCCTTATACTGCAGGACCGGGCAAAGTCAGACACCAAGTCCACAGCCTTCTCTTTCCGGGCTTCCAAGGTAAGGTGTGATGAAGTCGACTTTGACCTCATTTAAGAGTGAAAGCTCTGAAACTTCCAGAAAGCACTATGGCTGAAAAGAAAATGGGCTGGAACAAGAAATTCAGCCTTCTGATAAACACTTTCTTCTTCCATCTTTTGAATTGAGTGTATAGAGGAAGGATCACAGGGATGGGCACTATTGCTCACAGGCTAATGAGAAATGTTGTTTAATATATTCTAAGTTGTTTTTAATACTTGGAAACATATGCTTCAGTCCTATAAGGCAATAAGAACATGGAAGCATGAGTTTTAATGCTATATTTGTTGAAAGCAAGGCGGCAATCTCTTTCAGAAAGATGCAGACAAGACATAATTCTGAACATGACCTCTTCTTGCAGTTATTTGTATTATACAAAGTCACCAGTACCTTCTTCATCTTTTTCCTAGGTTGTTTCTTCTCTCTGCTCTCACCCGTCCATCCCCAACCTCCATTAAAAGCAGACCCTCTGGTAGTTAGGTTAACTGCAACATGTAGCTTTGCCTTCTGATGTGTATATAGGCATCTGTTTTTTTAAAGACTTCTTTCTATCCTTAACGTCTAGCTAGGTTTTAACTCTGCATAACTCAGAGCTGGATCTAGTTGGATGGTCAGAATTGCATGCTGAGCTAACTTCTGACAGAGAGTTGGATGCTCTGTCACTTTATGATTATTCTGGAAAGATCGCGCAAGCATCAGAAAGGCTGTGCACAGATGCATGCCTAGTTATCAGGGAGCCTACACCTCCTAATGAGACAGTTCGACATCTCTTTTGGGGGTTTCATCTCTAGTTTTGTTCTTTGCTCTTTTCCAGAAATAGATCTTGATTTGTGTTCCCACCACGATTCCAGGAAGGGGTGGTTGATGATTCTGTTCACGTAGGACTTGGTGTGAAGCTGACAGATGAATTTTCCATGGGCAGCTCAACTTCTCAATGAATCAAAGGAAGACAGTCTTCCACCATTGCCCTTCTTTGAAGCAGGGGACTCAGACTCGTTTTTTCCTTCTTTTTTATGGTCCCAGAGTCTTTATAGGCAGAGAATCTCTTTGGCATATAGGTTTTTCTCCCCAAATGGCCATATATCAGAGTTAGGCTATTTCCACACCTTTATTTCAAACATTAAAATATATAAACTTCTTACCCTAAATTTTTCTCAGATATCACCTTCTATCTGCTTCTCCTTAAATGTTGTGTTGGCTCCTTGACTTCATTCTGGTTCTCTGACCATATCTCCTTTATGTTATCTTTATTTAAGTTTTTTAGGGTTGCCAGCAAAAGAAAGATTTTAAATATAAACATATATCTATGTAGCAAAACATTTTGGGCTCCAGGAAGTTGTTTATGGCGGTGTAACTTGCTAAAAACTCAATGAAACAAAGCAACAAAAAAAGTCTGAAGAACAGAGACAAGTAAGATCATATTCTTCCCTAAGACACAACTTGGACATGGGGTGTAGGGGGCAACAGCAGATGTGGGAAGTTAAAAAAAAAATCTGGGGGAAAAATGATTCATTATAGCGGATGACCAAGTAAATGCCTTTCTAAGAATGCCAGCTTGGCTTTTTCTCTCCTTGAGTGCTCTACCGTGATCCCCTCAGCCCATTCTAGATAGGCTGAGCTGGATTGATCCGTGACACTGAGGTCTTTACTGTTTCAGAAGGGGCTTTTCTTACTATAGCAGACATTCAGGTGGCCTTCCAGGCAGCTGGCAGAATCCTGTTCCAAGGGGACTCTTGCATTCCATTCCTTTCTTGGCTCAGCCTTGTGTAGGATGGCTTGGTGCTTTCCATGGTCTCTGGGGAGAGCCAGAAAAACTCAGAGCACCGTAGAGACTCCTCATAACACTCCTTCCACTTGGCACCCCTTCTGGCCTGTGAGCACATTTATCCTCAAAAGGCCCATTTCTTATCTCTCCAAGTCCCTCCATTTCTCTGCACATGGAGGCAAGCAGCTTATGGCTGAAAGTCATCGAGGTACCATGGGGACAGCCGGCCTAGCAGAGCTGGATGTAAAAGTCACCCATGAGTCACATTGTCCTATGCACTTGGCAACGTTGTTACATTTCGGTGGAGTCACTATGTTAAAGGTTTTAAATAACTCCCAGTGCAGCAGTATTCGGCCCAGCTATGTTCACTTTAACGTGGAAGGAGCTGAAATTAAAATGACCTAGGCTCCATGGCAGGCCAAGATACAGCCGTGCTCCTCCAGGAGATCAGGGCTTCCTGAGGACATTGTGTGGGCAGAGCATCTGGCATCTTAGAATGTGAAGCTACACCATAAGCAGGAATGTATGGAGCACGCATGGCTCTGCCATACACAATGTAAAGAACTCTTGGGAGAAGAACACTAGAAATGCCTTGATTGCTCTGGAGGCTCAATTCTTCCCTAGTAAACGTGGTTTTACCTTGCTTGGTGCAGGCTCTTCTCCCTTAAGTGCACGCTCCAGTGTGCTTGCCCTCACTGGGGAGTAGTGAGGCTCCCCACAGAAAGAGACTTTTGGCTCTGTTTCTGAATGGTGTGAGAGCCATTGAGCCGTCTTGCCAGCTCTTTCCTGCTATAGGTGCTGTGTGATGGAGCAGATGGCAGACAGTAGTCTCAGATACCATTTCAGGATCTGGGTGGTGGCATAGGGGTTGGGCGAACTAAGTGGGAAGGCTGAGAGGTGGAGATTCTGTGTCCTTTGTGCCTTTGTGAATAGGATTAAGAGGGTAATCATCTGATCCCCTCTGTATGTTGGAGAATCTAGGAAACAGAAAAAGATTCCCAGGAAGGACACTCTGGGCTCATGTGTTCAGGGAAGCACTGGGTTAGCTGAGCTGTGAGTCATTTGGCACTGATGGGCTTCCCACCCAGTGTTCCTGTCTGGCTTCATTAGCCTGTGACAGCTATGACTCCTAAATTGGGGACCATGGAACAGCTGCAGGTGCATGTTAAAATCCTTAGCAGGCTGCCCTTAGGAGGAAGTGGCAGGTACCCTGTGAATCTTGTACACATGGATAGGACAGGGGTGTGACTGAGCCTTCGTGGAAGGTGCTCAAAACTAACACCTGCTGCAGTCATTGGCTCAGATGAAATCAAACCGAGGCCTTCGAGCAAGCTCTTTGAGGCATGGAGAATAATGAGCAGCATGTGATCTTGGTCAGTTTCTCTCCCTCTCCTTCAGCAGCGTGATCCAAATCAACCTGGAGGTCGGGGATGTGTTGTTGCCCCTGAACTGCAGCATCACAACTTACTTTTTTTTTTTAACATTTTTTTTTAACATTTATTTATTTTTGAGACAGAGAGCATGAACAGGGGAGGGTCAGAGAAAGAGGGAGACACAGAATCTGAAACAGGCTCCAGGCTCTGAGCCGTCAGCACAGAGCCCGACACGGGGCTTGAACCCGCGGACCGCGAGATCATGACCCGAGCCGAAGTCGGACGCTTAACCAACTGAGCCACCCAGGCGCCCCAACAACTTACTTCTTTAATGTGGAAGTGGTGTAAGATGGAGAATGGCTTCCAGGTCACCGAGATCTGGCCTTGACTCCCGTCTGCTCTCTGTGTGGTCTTCGACACAGTCTTACTCTGGTTGCCCCTCATTTGAGGTCTGTCATAAAGGGTTAAGATCCAATCCCTGCCTGCCCTTCCATCTTATCTGCATCACTTGGCTCACAGTTGCCTTGAGCGCTGGCATACTAAATATTTACCAGTCTTTGAACATGTTACTTTTTCTCACTGCTAAACCTGGATCTAGAATGCCTTCTACCCCTCCTACACACCCCCGCTCATGAACTCCTCACGCTTCCAGACCAGTGTCGGATGCCTTTTACAGAAGGAGGGCTCTTCTGTTGTCCTCCAGTAGGGCCCTGTTCATGCTTCTGTAACAGCCATCAGTGCCTGGACCGGGAGCCCCTAGATGACAGGGACCACATATGCCCCCCTTTTTGCACCCCAGCACCTGGCACAGTGTGTAGCATGTGGTAAGTGTGGAGATGGCTTCCTGAAGGCATACATGAATGTGGTCACACACTAAGATAGGCTAAAATCCATTTCATTTTAACCCTCCTCATCTTCATAGAATTATCCTGCCATCACTGTGTAATCATTTTGGATCAGAATACTCTCCCTATAAACATTCAAGCAGACAGATTCATTATTTGGAACATCTAAGTCAAATTTCTGTGAACTTGATTTCACATCATTTCCCCATTGTCTTGACATTGCAAAGCCATTCCCCGAGGATTGTCAGATAATGTGATTTAATATTTTCTCTGGCACAGCAATACTGTCTATTTAGCTGTCATGTCTGCACATCAGTTTACAACACTTTATTCCTCATGGGGAAGAAGGAATTAGTAATGTTAAAGCAAGCCTTATCACATGTAGCCATTTATTTTAGAGTTATTTTTAATGATTGTACTGTAAATCTTGAATGGTCGAGATAGAATCTCAGTTTTCCTATTTTATTGCATAAGGAAACAAAACTACAATTGTTCCTGATTGGAGGAAAATTTTCCTCAGTGTATTAAACACTAAATTCAATTTAGTCAGCAACGATCAAATATCTATTAAGCACTGTGTTCTTGGCCAAACTTCCCTGTCTTTTATTTTTCTTTTAATTTTTTAATGTTTGTTTATTTTTGAGAGAGAAAAACAGAGCACAAGCAGGGGAGGGGCAGAGAGAGAGGGAAACACAGAATCCAAAGCAGGCTCCAGGCTCTGAGCTGTCAGCACAGAGCCCACGAACCGGGAGATTATGACCTGAGCCAAAGTCGGATGCTTAACCGACTGAGTCACCCAGGCTCTAAAAAATCCCTGTCTTTTAAAAACTGTACACTGTTCTCTCTGATGTGTATGGAAAGCATCTCTGTAGACTAGCCTCATGTGCCCTTTAACCTTGGTGGCGTGAATCAAGATGGCAGCTGGGCTCATGGCACATCCCTTAGGAAAACATTGACTCTGTTTATTCCAGCCCCTTTGCTTGCTCTGCTTCCTCACTGAGTTATCAGTAGGGGAAAGAGAGAAAAGGGCTAGGAGAAAACATCTACCTTAAGATTCAAATATCTAGAGACAACAGTTGTATTTCATTTCAAATAAACTACACGTGTATTTTTAAAATTTAAACCAATGATTTCTCAAGTCTTTATTGTTCAAAGTGGACCAAGTAGAGAAGCAGTCAAGGAAGACAGTGGGTGTGAAACACCGGAGTGTGAATCCTGGCTCTCCCGTTTGCTGTTCATCCTTAATGTCTTTTGTCTAGAAAATGGGGGTGAGGAAGTGTGGTTCAAACGGTTGTTGTGTGGATTCAGTGAGACAAGGAAAGTGGCCTGGGAGTGTCTCCTTATCCACGAAATGGCGGTAGTATTGCCTACCTCCTGGTGGTGGTGTAGGAATTAAAGGAGAAAGACAGAGGGAAGAGCCCCCAGGAGAAACGCACCTTCCCTAATGCAGCAGACAAGTCTGGTCCGCCCCCCACCCCCACCCAGCACACTGTAAAGTGGGAGTGAAGTCCTCCCACCCAGCCAGGTTCCAAGCAGTGTCTGAAAGTGTGTGATTTCTTTAAAGCCATTCTAAGACCTCATATTTTAGATTAGAAATTGAGAAAAGGACTCTGTTTGTGGACAAGCGAACCCAAAGGCTGTTTCTCAAAGTTTCTCCAGAGACGCCTAGGAAGGAGCCAGGCTAGCCAGGACTTTTTTGATGATATACCCCAGTATCCGTGGATGGGTCTCCTCTTCCCACATTTGCTTTTCCTCTGAAACATTTTTGGGTGATTACAGTCTGTTGGAAAGGTACTTTCTTGTTGTCTGTGGACACAGGCAGTTTAATTATGTCAAATAACAAATTTCACTCTAATTAAAAAACATGAATTAGGGCCTTCTCTGTTCCAGATATGCTAAATACTGATGTCATAGCTTAAAAATCACCTGTCTCTAGCCTTGTTTCTTTTCAATCTATAATTCACACTGCTGCTGGAACAGTTATTCTAAGATGCAACCCTGTGTTATCCCCCCGCTTAAAATTCTCAGTGGCTTTCCATTGCCAACACTAGCTTTTCCCAAGAGGTGTTCCAAACAATAATTTTATGAATTTTTTTTTGAAAAGCAGTTTGGCTGCATTACGCAGAGCTCAACAGATTTTTCTGTTGTTTGCTTTTTACTGTAAGACTCTTAACAGTCCATATTATGCAAGCACTAATGTTCCCTTTGACTCCTGGTGTAAGAATTAGAGCTTGTCCAAAGTCCTCTTTTCCTAGAGAAAGTCTGTTAATTTTGTGAGTTTGAGAAACATGTATACCTATGATAACAACGTTCAGAGTCCTTGTTGTTCAAGTCCCTTCCTGAACTTCAGCCACACTCCTTGCCACACTACACCCATCTTATTAGAATTCAGTCCCCTTATTTTCTTTCTTGCTTCTCACTCCTAGCCAAGCTCACCTCAAGTGTCATTCTTACATAAATTCATCCCTAACTCTCAGGCAGAATGGATTGTTCTCTCTCCAAAACTCCAACTGCACCTTCACTATAGACCATATCCTCTTGCTATCATTATTGGTTTGTATGTATGACTTCTAAGTTGTATATGAGCCCAGAGCCACTTTTTCACAAAATAAATGCATATATTTTCAACCTTTCAACCTTTTCATTATAATTACCTTTAAACAACTGAAACAGTAATACAATTAATACTTAGCTGTGCTAATGGTAACCATTCAAAAACTTATGTGCAAATGAGAAATCGGCTTTGGAATTATACTTGATTTTAGATTCTTTTCTATTACTTACTAGCTATAGAACTTTGACCAAATTGCTCAAATTCTGTAAGCTTCAGTTTTATCATCTATAGAGTAGGAAAAAGGAAAACCAAAGGACTGCTGAAAGGTTTAGAGAAAATGTTTTTAAAGTGTCATGGATAATACGTATCACTGTGTAGATCCTTGGTAAATTCACATGATGGCATTGCCATTGTAGGGTACTTAGCAAAATACTTTGCTCTAAGTAGGTGCTAGACAAACCCTAGTTGCAATTCCCTTCCTTGTCCTTCTAGCAATCTTAAATCATTCTGGAGAGCAGCAACTTAGTCATTTAAACCAGGTATTTATTCAACACTTGTGACGTGGTCATGGCCATTTCATTAAGAAGTTCTCAGTGGAGACAGGAGAAGATGATGATCCATCAACACCTCTTAAGCCAAGTAACCTATTCCTTCTTAGAATCAGCTCATCATCTAACACCGGGAAGGTTGATGGAGATCAGCAAATTGATGTCCACAGACCAATAAAACAAAAGGAAATTATTTGCAACCTATTTTAAGCACAGCATAGTATGGAATACAAAGACAAGCAAATCCAAGTCTTGCCCTTGGAGAGTTTTCAGTCTGGTAGGGGACAGGAAGCATGCCAGCAAAGGATTCACAGAATATTGTAAAGAGCCTTGACAGGGGAGAAAAAGTGCCATGAGGTCAGAGAAAATGCAAAGGTGGATCTGGGAAAGGCTTGATGGATGAGATGTAAAGATGCAGAGATGAAACGGGGTTGCCAAGCAGAAAGTGTAATGTCTGTAAAGACCCAGGGGAAGGAATCTTAATGTATCAAAGGAACATAGTCCAATTTGATTAAAGTATATGGTATATATGAACTTTAGAAATGAAAATTGTATCTTATAGGAATTAGGGAATTAATGCAAAGGAGTAATTGGATTAGCCCTGTCATTTAGGAAGAGTCCATTTGCAGCAGTAGATTAAGTGCATATGGGGCCATATTCCAGTGAAAACAGAGGGGGAGCATTTGCGCATGCTCACATCAGAAGATCACGTGAACCTGCTCTCAGCTGACTCAGGCATCTCTATCATGGATCACTCTCCTTTCTTTATTATATCCTCGGTGGCATTTATGGTTGGCTTAGGTTGGCTTTTACATTTATTTATTTTTGAGAGACAGAGAGACAGAGCACAAGTACAGAGGGGCAGAGAGAGAAGGAGACAGATTCAGAAGCAGGCTCCAGGCTCTGAGCTGTCAGCACAGAGCCCGACGCAGGGCTCGAACTCACAAACCATGAGATCATGACCTGAGCTGAAGTCGGACGCTCAACCAGCTGAGCCACCCAGGTGTCCCTAGGTTTTCTTTATTGTTGTCTTGTCTCCATGTCTTAGTTTTTCTTGTTGTTTCTCCTGTTTTTCTTCTAATTTAGCAGTGGCCACTACAGTGACTACCATAGAACTCTGGAAGTAGATGCTGTTTTGTAAAACCAAAGATGCAGAGAGATACCCTATTCTATAAATAGTTATGATGCATTGATTTCAGGCTCTAGAAAAAATAGATCCCAGTATTGTTCTTCTTTTGCAAAGTCATATTTAAATAAACAAAAAGTGAGAAAATGAATGAAGTGACCATAGTCATTGATAGTTTGGGAACATGCACTATTTTAACTGTGAGCTCTTGGCAGTCAGCATAATTACTCATATTTAACAGTTGTAGTGTATATTATTTTATTTTGCCGAATTATCTATGCTTTAGGGAACAGACTAGAGAGGAGAACTTTGCATCAGAATTAGGAATATTTCTGGAATGAAAATCAAGTATCCATTGTTTTGTAAAATAAATGAATTCTTGACCCCCTGCCCATAAAGAAGTCTTAATATATCAGATTCTGTTTTCCTATTGTCTTTTGTTATAAAATCAGAGATAAGTTCCTTTAGAAATATTCATTTTGAGAAATGTCATATTTAAAAATCCAGCCAGAGTTTCAACGTACCTTTAAAATAAGAGTTTCCTTGTAAAGTATTAACACTGCTCAAGATGATCCTGTAAAGGTATACAAAATAATTAATTTTGCTGTTAGGAAGGTTTGAAGGAAGAGAAATCAGACCAAAATGAAAAAATATATTTGAACGAAACATGACTTAGCAATATATATACGTATGTGTGTGTGTGTATATGTATATATTTCTTTAATATATATTAATTAATTGATGGGTGCTGGATTCTCTGTATTGGGAATCCAAAAGTAATTGAAATCTGGCCATGCCCTTGATTGTTTTGTAGCCTGGCAAAAATAAAGTGTCATATAAACAAGCATATTTACACTGTGATGGGCTTAAGTGCTCAGTAAAGGAATGAGACTGTGCTGGGGGAAATACAGCAGGAGAAACTACTTGACCCTCACAGAGAAGGTGGCATCTGTACAGGGTGTTGAAGGATGAGTAGGAGTTTAGAACAGTGGGGAAGAACGGAGCCTCTGGAACTGAACCTCGTGGGTTAAATCTTGGCTCTTTTCAGGGTACCTGAGTGGCTCAGTTGGTTAAGCATCTGACTTTGGTTCAGGTCATGGTCTCGCAGTTCATTAGTTCAGGCTCCACGTCGGGCTGTGTGCTGAAGGCTCAGAGCCTGGAGCCTGTTTCGGATTCTGTGTCTCCCTCTCTCTCTGCTCTTCCACTGCTCATGCCCTGTCTCTCTCTGTCTCTTAAAAATAAGTAAAACATTAAAAAAAATCTTGGCTCTTTGACTAGTTCTTGAGTGACCTTGGGAAAATTATTCATCTCTCTGTATCTTCGTTTTTTCCTCTGAAAAACTGGGATAGTATTTGTAGCTCCATCCAAAGCTGTTGGCAAGAATTCATACATGTAAAGAACTTAGAACACTGCCTTGCACTTGGTAAGAGCTCTGGACTTGTGTGCTATTTGTCCCTTCGTTAAGAAAGAGTAAAATTGTCACAAGCAGAGGGAACGGCATGCTGCATTTTTTATTTTGTAAAAAAATTCAAAATGCTGTCTAGCTAATGGCTTTTACAAATGAGCAATTTAACACAAGATGTAGAGGAGAAATAGAAGTCGGGTAGAACCATCAAGAGGCCTTGATTAATGAGGAGGGGACAGAGTTACCATGCACCCCAGGTCTGCTTCCTGACTCCATCTTTGACAGGCACCTCAGCTTGTCACCAGACAGATAACTGATGTGCAGCAACTCCTTTTTCCATACTGGAGAAAAGGCTGTAGTGAAACAGAGGTAATTGAAGAATGAAACCCATTGATGGCAACACACTACTGAGGAGGCCATAAGAGACGGATAATACTGATGACAGCATTACAAGGACAGCATAGTAGCCGCTACCTACTCCACGAATCTGCTTTCTCTGCTGATCTTTAGAAAAGACTTTTATAGGGGCAGCTGGGTGGCTCAGACGGTTAAGCAGCCGACTTCGGCTCAGGTCATGATCTCGTGGTCCGTGAGTTCGAGCCCCACGTTGGGCTCTGTGCTGACAGCTCAGAGCCTGGAGCCTGTTTCAGATTCTGTGTCTCCCTCTCTCTGACCCTCCCCCGTTCATGCTCTGTCTCTCTCTGTCTCAAAAATAAATAAACGTTAAAAAAAATTTTTTTTTGAAAAAGAAAAGACTTTTATATGTTGTTAACAGATACATTTAAAACCCTGACTTTGGGAATTTATGTCAGGTGACTATTGAAACTACAGAGGATACAACTTGCTGAAAATAAGTTAATTGGCCTGTAAAGTGTTGATTACTATTAAGGTGTCTAAGTCAGGATAAGAAAAGTAGAAAATATAGTGGAGAATTCTATAAAATCAAAACCAAAGAGAGACCCTACCAGCTGCCTCCTTTCCCCATGGATTTAAGTAATTACTAAAGTGGCTGAAACTTGGAATCCGTTGACTTTACAGTTAACAGCAGCTAAGGGAAGCAAGCCTTTCCCAAATCCTGGCTTGGACAGGCACATCATGATGATCTTGGTAATGGGTTCCCTGGCTGACAAATTCTGCATAGGTGATGTGTTTCATATATTGCATTTCTATTTAATCAGACATGCCTTTGTTTCATTTTCTGTGAAATAGGAAATCAAGGAGAAATTGGATTCTAGTCACAAGCGGGATATAGAAGGCATGGGAGTTCCAGAAATCAAATATGGAGATTCCGTCTGCTTTGTCCAGCATATAGCCAGTGGTCTGTGGGTGACCTACAAAGCACAAGATGCCAAGACCTCCCGCCTTGGACCTCTGAAAAGAAAGGTGAGGCTCACGAAGGCTGTCCAGAATTATTTTCCACTGAACTGGAAGCAAGTAGGCAAGAGCAGCGATCAGGAGAATCAGGCGAACATGATGTTTGTTTACTTCACACTGTTTTTGCTATTCTGAAGAGTTATTCTGTGACAGATTGTACTTCCTAATTGGTTATTTTGACCCCATATTCAGTAAAAGGGAAAAAAAAGTTAAATACATGGCAAATCTGTGATGAAGGGGGAGAGTTTGTTCAATGCTCTCTAAAAAACCTGAACTAAGTAACTCTTGGTGATATGCTGTTTGGGGATTACTCACACCATTGCTCTCTTCATTTAAGTGGATAATTGAGTTTCTGTGTGATTTTCATGATAGAGAGACTAAATAGAATTGCTACAGAGAAAATGCAGATTGCATGATAACAAGCCCACAGGAACCAACATGCAGAAAGAAGAGATCGTGTGCACTGATAGGGTATCCACAGAGAGCACTCAGATTGGAGTGGCCCATCACAGCCAGCTGCATTGGGAAACTGGCTTGGATACTCACCACATCTTTGTCCCAAAAAGTTGTTGTAACAGTTTTCTTTTGATAGGAACCAGAGAATAGATGCCAAGGGCATGAGTTTTCTTGGAAAAAACTCTTACCAGACACCTGTTTGGGTAGTCAAGGAACCCTAGAATGGGGTTCTAGGAGCCATTGTCCACTGTAGCTTGGGTTTATCAGCCAAAAGTGCAGGTAATGCAAAGCTTCCCAGAATGCAGGTTGTTGTAAGAGGGGAGGTTGGAAGCAAACCTTAAGGCAATAACTTACTTTGGTGTAAAGTAAAACATACCAAGAAGATATCCAGAAATGTGAAACTAAAATTACGAAGAAGAGAGAGAAAATTAAAAAAAAAAAACCAGCCACACTGAGTAGGTTATACTGACTAGGTTGTATAACCCAACAACAACAACAAAACCATTTGAAGGCTTCAGCAACCAGGGCATCCGGGGCATGAGTGCTAAAGGTCCCAGATGGAATGTGGCTATGCCAAGTGAGCCACACCTTTGTCTCTACTTGCCCCTCAGCATATTTTCTGAGTTGTGGCACCAAGGACGTGGGGGCTTGTGTTGGCCTCATTGGGCTGGAGAAGACAGATGAGACAGGAGGTCAGCCAGGGTCTCTGGGACTTAAGAGGCCAATGTTCTAGAATGGAGGGAACTCTAGAAACATGAACCTGAAATTCTATGTGCAGTTTCCCCTAAAGCTGACCATGGATGGGCTGTGAAGCTAGGACAGTAATAGAAGTCTGAAGCTATGATGGACAAGATAACAGCAGAGATGTCAACAGAATGACAGGACTAGGGAGGCCAAGGTTGGGGTTCAGGATCCATCAGATTGGACCAGGCCTTGAAAATACAGTAGGCTTTCAGTTAAACCCCAAAAGGGCTCCACCTCAGGAGTATGAAACTACCCTTGGAAGAAGGGCACCTTGAAGATAGATGCCAAAAACCTATCTATCCTACCAGCCTATCAGAAGAAAATTAAATCCTCTGTAGAGTACAATAATATTATCTAGAGTCTCCACAATTTTTCACTCCTACTAAGGAAATGATGGCATTTAAAGAGGGTGGAATTTGTGGATCTTGGCAATAGCTCTGGATGGGAGGAGACATACTGAAAGGACCCTGCCAACCAGGAGAGATCCCACCTTGAGTTGGTGACTTATCATGCCTCTCCTTGCCTTTCTCTTCCAGGACCATAGTGTGTATATTTATTGAACTGCTGCAGTGTGCATATGAATTTGGGAGGTCCCTTCAGAAACTCTCTAAAATGATGTCCTAATGTTCGGCCTCAGGCAGGGCTGCCCTACTCTATTTTGCGAAGAGCAGGTTACATTTCTTTCTAAAAATACAAAGGATATTCAAATCTGTGTTAAGTATTTCATAAAACAAATCGGGAACCTAGAAAAAACAGTGGGAAACAGAGACAGTAAAAAAAAAACCTAGAGAATGGCAACTCACCTTAAAGGAAGCCACCTCCTTCCCATTCCCATCTTGGGCTTCTGCTGTCTGTTCTTGGGTCATGGGATTCCTCCGGGAGAAAATGGGCTGCAGTGATCAAAAGGGCACATAGTAACAGTGTTCTAACAGCTGCATCCCCCCTATTTCTCATTACTTTCTTGTTTGGCTGGCCGGTTTGGATGTGCTATCTGAACAAGCAAAATCTAAGGATTTTGGTCTTTAGAGACCCGAATACTGGGACTGAGGCCAGAGTAAACCTAGTGGCAATATATTGCCGAATCGAAATGCTTAAACAGTTGCGGGGAAGCTCTGACAGGGTAGTTCTGAAACAGTTGGTGAATCCAATACTAAGGGTATCCTTTGCTAACACTTAAGCTAGATACGGTGCTAAGTCTTGTGTCAAAACTGAACATAAACTTTTGTAAGCCAGTATTCTACTTCCTGTGTGAATTCCTTATATTAGGTAGGACACAATTTCAGAAGAACAAATAATAAGAGATTTTCACATGGAAAGGAAAAGAAGTTGCTTTGAGCTAACAGTGAGAAAGACAGGGAAGCCAGGGTGGCTCAGTTGGTTAAGTGTCCGACTCTTGATTTTGGCTCACAGGTCATGATCTCATGGCTCGTGAATTTTAGCCCCATGTTGGACTCAGTGCTGACGGTGCAGAGCCTGCTTGGGATTCTCTTCTGTCCCTCTCTCTCTCTGCCCCTCCCCACCTCTCCTGCTCTCTCTCTCTCTCTCTCTCTCAAAATAAATAAATAAACTTAAGAAAATAATAAAAACGAGACCAAAATGCTTTTACTAAAGATATTTTATAGAGCTACATGTTCTATTTAATTGACCCCACCCCACACCCCAGGACCTACAAATGGTCTCCCTTCACTTACATCAAGAGGAAACTGGGGCGCCTGGGTGGCGCAGTCGGTTAAGCGTCCAACTTCAGCCAGGTCACGATCTCGCGGTCCGTGAGTTCGAGCCCCGCGTCCGGCTCTGGGCTGATGGCTCAGAGCCTGGAGCCTGTTTCCGATTCTGTGTCTCCCTCTCTCTCTGCCCCTCCCCCGTTCATGCTCTGTTTCTCTCTGTCCCAAAAATAAATAAAAACGTTGAAAGAAAAAAAAATTTTTTTAAAAAAAGAGGAAACCATGTCAGGAAGTTGAATTAGGATTTAACTCTGCCCCACACCCTAAAACCTTATAAATGGTCTCTCTTCACTCACATCAAGAGGAAACCATGTCAGGAAGTTGAATTAGGATTTAACTCTGACTTGACTCAGACTCAAACCACCCCAGTTAATATCTGCATACACTTGATCCTTTCAAGGGAAAATGCCACTGACTTCCATCTTCAAAGCTGCTAGTCCTGCCCCAGAATTGTATCCTGATGTCACTGGTGGTCAATATGTATATTTAGCTTTTAGGTAACTGATTTGAGATCAGTAATACACTGCCCTTTATAACAAGTATTCATTGAGTACCTCTTAGATTCTAGGAAACGTGCTACGTGATTTGCATGTAAATCATTTAGTCCTCAGAACCAACCCTATAAGTCCATTTGATGGTGAAGTTGAAGCAAAGAGAAGTTAAGTGACTTGCTTAAGGTCACACAGCTGGGAAGTAGCAGAGTAGGACTGGAACTCACATCAACTAATACCAGAGCCTATGCTTTCAAACCCCCTCCTTAGCCTCCATGAGAAGCAAACTACGACCTTGAGCTGCATCCCCATTTGTACAGTCACCTGTAGCTAGCTATCCTTCAGGAGGGGAATCTGAGCCTGACCCCAGTAGAGGATCTGTTAACCCAGTAGAGTTTTCTGTCTAACTTGTTATTCTTCCTCAATTTATCTCTGGACAAAAAGACTCTGAACAAAGTGACTTTTCCCATTTCCAAGGGTAAGTTTTTGTGTTGATTTCAAGAGAAAAATCTATTGTAAAATATGTTTTCACCTTTTCAAATTGGCCGTCCTAAGGAATTTACTGTAACTCATACCATAGTAGCACATAAAATTTTATTTTCCTCAAAGCACCGTGTCTCAGGAATGATTCATAGGTCAGTAATAGGGAGTATGGGCAAAATAACTTTGTTAATGTCCCATTTTCAAATGGACCCAGAGGAACCTGGTTGGGGGGAAGGAATACAAGGGATGAGGTAAATAAATACTGCAAGAAAAGTTGACTGTCCAGCTATGGAGTCACGTATAAACGGCCCTGGTTCTTTTGCTCTGCGGGTAGGTCATACTCCATCAGGAAGGCCACATGGATGACGGGCTAACACTGCAGAGATGCCAGTGCGAGGAGTCCCAGGCTGCTCGGATCATCCGGAACACGACAGCCTTATTCAGCCAGTTTGTAAGGTACATAAGCTTCTTCCCTTTATCTGATAGTTTCTACTCTGTGGCCATCCAGTCCTACCTACCCCCACTCCCTTTTCAATACTTGAAGTTTTCAGGAAATTATTAAACACCAGCAAAGAGTTTTACCACAGAGAGCTTGGGACTGAATCTTATTTCCCAGCAAATGACCTCCTACCAGCTTCGCCCTCTGCCCAACAGATGCTTGAGTCCCATTGGTTACTGAGGTTGGTGTCATGAATACCCAAGGTCTCCTCCAGAAAATTAAGTGACGACTGCCAAAGCACTTTAAATCCCTTCGGTATTAGTGTGTGAAGAGGGGAGAAACAGATCCACACCCTCCCGTGCTATTGAGAAAAGCTTTCTACATCATTCAGAATCGTTGCTATGGTTTTTGATCCAAGTAGATTTGCATTGAAAGCCTTGTGTTACCCACCTATGGCTGAGACCTAAATGGGAAAAGTAACTGAACTGCCTGCTTGGATCATAATCCCCTGGATGCCGAAACAATGCTGCCAATGCAGAACGCTGTGGATTGTGTTCACCAATTACCATGAGAAATGGATTCTGTTGTAAACAGTGCAGTGTTCCAAACCGTCCTTTTTTGTAGGAGAATATCTCTAAAGCCAGGGGGGCTTAAATTGTGTGTGTGAATTTGCATGAAATAAGAAAAAAATTTTATGCCTTTACTTTTCCTGTTGGAATAATGTGATCCAAGCAATGTGTGTCAGTTAGGATATAGGCTAAGCTGCCGTTGTAATTCAAGATGTACACTCACTTCTCTTTTAAGTAATAGTATAGGTTAGGCAGGGTCTGGCTCCAGGGGCTCAGGTTCCTTCTATCTTGCTGCCCTGAGATTTACAGGTTCTTAAAGTGCGTCCCTGACCCAGCACAGCAGCATCACCTGGGACTTGTTAAAAATGCACATTCTCAGGTTCCACCCCAGACATATTGAATCAGACACCTGGGAAGCGGTACCCCCAGAAAATCATGTTTTGATAGGCCCTCCAGTTGATGCTGAAGCATAATAAAGTTTACAAACCACTGCCCTGGAATAGAGGTCTTACCCTTGGCCACATACTAGATTTCTCTGGAGAGCTTTTACCACCCTGATGCCAAGGTGGCATCTCATACCAATTGGATTAGAATCTCTGTGGTGGGATTCCACCTCTAGCTTTTGACTAAAGCTCCCCAGGTGATTCTAATATTCAACACCATTGAGACCAACTGTCCTGCTATATTTTCTTCATCTACATGATCAAAAAAAAAGCTTGCTGGCACCATTTCTCAGGTTGCATACTGCCAAAAAAACCCAAAAGAATGGAGGGTGTGGGGGAAGAAATTGGAAGCGGCGGAGGGCAAGAGATTTTTTTTTTAATATAGGACCCAGAAATAGATCACGTTTTCTTTAACTCTACTAGTTAAAACTAGTCATGTGACCACACCTCGCTGCAGGGAGGCTGAGAAATAGAACCTCTGGTTGGTTGGCCATGTTCCCAGTACCACTCAGGGGGTCCCGCCGTGACTAAAGCAGAGAAAGGAAGGCAGACAGTTAGGTACTCCTACCGCAGAAGGGAGCTGAGGCCTTCAAGTCAGCCATTCTGTCTGCCCCTGCCACTGGTCTCCTGTGATCCCTGAGCAAAGTGGTTCCTCCCTTCTGTGCCATGTTACATGTCACCTGCTCCCCTTCTTCATAGAAAGGGTATAATATGAATGAATAGCTTGGTATAGGCAGGAAAACATACCTGTGTGCAAACAAGAGTTTTTTGTGTAGTCTGGACTGTCACCAGAACCATGACCCTAGAGGTTGGATGGCTTTATTTGGTTCTTGGTTCTCTCAAACCCTGCCCCTGTGTCTGTCTTAAAAGTCCCTGGCCTCTGCTTCATAGATATGCAAAAATTAATTCAGAATGAATCAAAGACCTAACTGTAAGACCTAAAACCATAAATACTGGGAGAAGAAAACAAAGGCTTGAATTTTTATGACCTTAGATTAGGCAATGGTTTCTTCAATATGACACCAAAAACAAAAGCAACAAAATACAGAATATGAAGCAACAATACATACAAAAAGTATGTAAACTTTATCAAAATGAAAAACTTGTTTACTACAAAGGGCACCATACAGAAAGTGGGGGAAAAAAACCTACATAATGGGAAAGAATATTTCAAATCATACATCTGATAAAGGATTTGTATCTAGAATAAAGAACTCTTACAACTCAACCTTGAAAAGACAATTGGGCCAATTTACAAATGGGCAAAGATCTGAATAGACATTTCTGCAAGGAAGATACACAAATGGCCAATAAGCATATGAAAAGATGGCCAGAGCCATTAGCCAGGAGGAAAATGCAAATCAAAACCACAGTGAGAGAACACTTTGCTCTCACAAGGATGACTATAATTAAAAAGACTTAATAAGAAGTGTGAGACAGGAAGTAGAGAAATTGGAACCTTCATACACTGTTGGTGGGAATGTAAAATGTTAAAGCCATTTTGGAATGCTGTCTGGAAATTCCTTAAAAGGTTAAACATAGAGTTACCATGTGACCCAACAGTTTCACTCCTGGGTGTATACCTAAGATATATGAAGCACGTCTACTGAAAAACTTGGACACAGATGTTCAAAACAGTATTGTTCATTATAGCCAAAAGGAGGAAACAACCCAAATGACAAACTGATGAATGGATAAATAAAATGTGCCTTATGCATATCTGTGCAATGGAATATTATTGGTCCGTAAAAAGGAATGAAGGACTGATACATGCTATTTGTGGTATGAGTCCATTTATACGAAATGTCCAGAATAGGCAGTTCTGTGGAGACAAAGTAGATCAGTGGTTGCCTAGAGCTAAGTTGGTTGTAAGGGTCAAGGGGAGTGACTGCTGACGGGTGTGGAGTTTTGGTCGAAGCTGATGAAAAAGTTCTACAGTTGATTGAGGCCATGGTTGCAAAACTCTATAAATACACTAAAAACCATTAAACCACTGAGTTATACCCTTTAAATAGATGATTGTATAATATGTGAATTATATTTTAATAAAGCTATTACTTTAAAAAGTCAGTGGGAGTTACATACCTGACAGTGGGAAAATTATTTTTAAGCAGCTTTATTGGGCTATAATTTACATATCATAAAATTCATCCTTTTAAGTATGCAACTCAGTGAATTTTAATAAGTTTACAGAGCTGTGCAACCATCACCATAATTCACTTTTAAAACATTCCAGTCCCCCCAAAAGATTGCTTATGCCCATTGCAGTGTATATCAGTTCCCACCCCCAGCCTTAGGCAACCAGTCATCTGGTTTGGGTCTCAATTTAACACATTTATAAGTTAATGTATACAATATGTGGTCCTTGGATCCAGATTTTCCCTTAGCATTACATTTTTGAAGTTCATCCCTATTGTAGTACATAAGGGTGTTCTGTTCCTTCTTATTGCTGAAGAGTGTTCCTGTGTATGTGTATCTCATAATACACATCCACATATAAATGTCTGCATATGTATATGTATGATTGTGTATATACATACACGTGTGTATAGAGAGATCTATCTATAGGGAGAGATGAACAGACAGGTACAGATGCACCTCACTTTCTGTTTGCCCTTTGAGGAACAGTGGATTTTTTTCTATTTTTGCTTATGATCAGTAATGGTTCCATGGATGTTTGTGTAAAAGTCTTTTGATATATATTTTAATTTTTCTTAGGTTAATATCAGGAAATGGAATTGCAAAGTCATGTAACTCATTTAAACATTTTTATATTTTTATGATAAAATATACAAAGCATAGAATTTACTTTTGTAACCATTTTTAAGTATACCGTTTAGTGATGTTAACTAAATTCAAATAGTTGTGCAACAGTTACCACCATCCGTCTCCAGAACTTTTACATCATTTCAAACAGAAATTTCATACGCATTAAGTAATACCTCCCTGGGGCGCTTGCATGGATCAGTTGGTTAAGCATCCAACTTTGGCTCAGATCAAGTTTTCGGGAGTTCGAGCCCCACATTAGGCTCAGTGCTGACAGTTCTGAGCCTGGAGCCTGCTTAGGATTCTGGGTCTCCCTCTCTTTCTGCCCTTCCCCAACCTGTGTGCATGATCTCCCTCCCTCTCTGTTTCTGTCTCTCTCAACAATGAATAAACATGAAAAAAACTCCCCATTTCCTCCCTTCCCCTCCCCCCTCCACAGCCCCCCCCCCACTTCAGCTCCTGGTAACCATTATTCAACCTTCCTGTGAATTTGACTGACTTAATTAGAATCTACAATATTTATCTTTTTGTGCCTTGCTTATTTCACTTAAAGTCTTCAAGATTCACTCATATTGTAGCATGTTAGAATTTCTTTCCTTTTTAAGGTTGAATAATATTACGTTGTATGCAAATACTACATTTGGTTTATCCATTCATCCCTCAGTGGACATGTAGGTATGTTCAATTTTTTAAGAAACTGAAAACCTGCCTTCCAAAGTAGACACACCATTAGACACTCCACACAGAAATATATAAAGTTCCAGTTTCTCCACATCCTTATTGTCTGACTTTTGATTGTATATATTCTAGTGGATATGAAGTGGTATCCCATTATGGTTTTAATTTGCGTTTCCAAAATGACTAATGATTTTTAACATCTTTTCATGTGCTTATTCGTATCTCTTCTTTAGTAAAATGTAATCAGGGCTTTTGCCTATTTTTTTAGTTGGGTGGTTTGTCCTCACGCTGACATTTGACTTTTTTTTGTATCTTCCGGATGCATGTTTTTTATTGATTCATGATTTGCAACTGTTTTCTCTTAGTTTGTGGCTTTTCTTCTCATTTTCTTAATGCTGTCTTTTGAAGCACAAAAGGTTTAATTTTGGTGAAGTCCTATATGGCATAACTTTTTTTCTGGACTGTGCTTTTGGGTGTCCCCAGAGTCACCAAGACTTTCTCCTGTGTTTTCTTCTGAAAGTTATATAATTTTAGCTCTTATAGTTAGGCCGAGGTTGCATGTTGGATCAATTTTTATACACGGTCTGAGGTAATACGAATTGAAATTTATTTTTTTAAGTGGATCCTGTAGATACCTCGTTGTCCCTGTACAATTTGCTGACAAGACCATCCTTTCCCCATCACATTGCCTTGGCACCTTTGTCAAAAGTCAAGTGACCGTAAATATAAGGGTTTATTTTTGGACCCTCAGTTCTATTCCACTGGCTTTCATACCTGTGATTATGCCAAAATGACGAGCATAGCTTTGTAGTAAGTATTGAAATCGGATACAGTGAATCCTCCAGTTTTGTACTTTTTTTGCAAAATTCTATTGGCTCTTCTGAATCCTTTGAATTTCCATATAAATTTTAGGGTAAAGGTGTCAGTTTTTGCAAAACAGCCTGCCAGTGTTTTTATAGAGAATGCTTTGAACCTTTAGACCAATTTTGGGAGAACTTTTATCTTAATTATCCTGAGGCTTTTGATTCATAAACATAGAATGTCTCTCCATTTATTTTTCTTGAATTCCTTTCAGCAGGGTATTACAGTTTTCAGTGTTTAAGTATTGGGCTGCTTTTGTAAAATTTGTTCCTAAGTATTTTTTTTTATGTTTATTTTTGAGACAGAGAGGCACAGAGTGCGAGTGGGGGAGGGACAGAGAGAGAGGGAGACAGAATCCAAAGCAGGTTTCTGACTCTGAACTGTCAGCACAGAGCCCCACGTGGGGCTTGAACTCCGTAACTATGAGATCATGACCTGAGCTGTACTCAGACGCCTAACCAACTGAGCCACCCAGGTGCCCCCTAAGTATTTATTTCTGATGCTACTACAAATGGAATTATTTTCTTAATTTCTTTTCAGATTTTTCACTGCATAAATAATACTGGCATATAGAAATTGAGTTTTTAAAATATCCATCATATATCCTGTGACTTAATTGAAAATTATTATTCTGGTGGATGTGTGTGTGTGCACACGCGTGCTTTATCTACATAAAGGGTCCTATCATCTGTGAATAAAGAAAGTTTTATTTTTTCCTTTCCAATATGGATGCCCTTTCTTCCCACCCACCCCCACCACCACGTCATGACTGCACTGACTAGAACATCCACTATGATGTGAAATCAAAGTGGAAGGAACAGACATCCTTGTTTTGTTCCTGATCTTAGCAGGAGAACATTCAGTCTTTGATTATTAAATATGAAGTTAACTGTAGGGTTTTTATAAATTCCCTTTATTGGGATGAGGAAGTTCTCTTTTTATCCCTAGTTTGTTGAGAGGTTTCTTTCATCTTGAATGAGTTAGATTTTGACAGTCTTTTTTTCTTTGTCTATTGAGATGATTGTATGGTTTTTGCCCTTCATTAATACAGTTCCATTAGAAGACGTTACATTAACTGAGAATAGGGTGTTTAATTTCTCACTAGTAGGTTGACTTGTCTGTTTCTCCCTCAATTCTCTCAACTTTTGCTTCATATATTGTGGTCTCTGTTGTTACGTGGTTATATGTTTATAATAGGTATATCTTCCTGATAAATTGACTCTTCCATAGTTACAAAACATTTCCCTTTTTTCTCTGTGAACATCTTTTATCTTCAAGTCTGTTTTGTAGAGCCACAGCAGATGCCTTATATGCAGATTATGGTTACTGTTTGCATGGTGTAAGTTCTTCAGTCCTCTTACTTGCAGCCTGTATCTTTGAATCTATAAAGTGGTCTTATAGAGAGCATACACTGAATTTTTATTTTTATGTGCTCTGACAAGTGTCCTCCTTCTATTGGTGTGTGTAATCCATTTATAGATAATGTAGTTATTCAAATTGTTGGATTTATGCCTGCCATTTTGCTGATTTTTATAGATCTCATGTTCTTTTTTCCTCTCTTCCTCTTATTGCCTTCTTTTGTGTTAAATAGATATTTTCTAGTTTACCATTTTCATTTCTTTAAGATTTTTTGGTTTGTTTTTATTTTGCTACTGTTTTGAGTTATATTCCTAGTGATTGCTCTAGGAAACTCACTCTGTTTTGGACTTCCAACACTCCACCTCGGATTAATACTAACTTACATAAAATAAAGCAACTTTGCTCCAGTATTACTTTCCTCCTCCTTGTGATAATATTGTCATGTATATTACATCCCCATATGTTATAAGCCCAGTTGTATCATTATTTTCTTATCCATTTGTGTTTTTTAAAATATAAGAACAAAAGAGAAATGAATATGTTTATACCATATTTTATATTTACTTGCACACAATTACCTTTACCAGTCCTCTTTATTCCTAGATGTGGATTCTGCTTACTGTCTGGTGTCATTTTATTTCAGCCTGAAGGGCTTCCCTTAGTCTTTCTTAGAAGGCAAGCCTGGTTGTCTTGTAAATATTTCTTACAAGTATTTGCTGATGGACCTGCTTGTGGGCTAGATGACACATTCAGAGTTCAGACAGTTTTAGGTCTGTCCTGGATTTTGCTTTCTGCTTGTTCGAAACCTCATAATCGGGCAGAGATGAGTAGATAACTAGGTCCGTCTCCAGTACTTTCTGAGCACGTGTGGCCTTGCTCATTGTCTACCCCACCTTGTTAGAACTTCTTTGGTCTGAAGCTGGAAGAAAGCATGGAAACAGCCTCAGACTGAAACACCATAGACTCCTACTGTTCTTACTGAGGCTCATTATTTAATAAATCAGTCAGTCAGTCGATCAGTCTCAATTTATTGTATGGCTTTGGTCAATTTCCAGAGTCCTAAAACAATTGTTTTAGATGATTTATCCCAAGTTTATCATTATTTTGCGGGAGAGAGGATTTCCTGAGCTCCTCACTCAGCTGTTCTGGATGTTTCCCTTTCAATGGGGGACATTCTGGATTCTCCAAGCCATAAGATTTTTTTTTTTTTGGAAGAAAGGAGGACTACTGAAAAACAAACCCATGCAGCAGCGAAGGGGGCTGCAAAAGCCATAGCACTTGAAATTTTCAAGAGCTGGGAAATGAAGGATAAAAAATCATTTGTGAGTAAGATTCTCCTCTCCTGTCTCTTTTGAGAAACCAACAGAACATGCTGTGTACAGTGGAAGCCAGAAGGACAGGGGGTGGCCTTCTGGGAAGAAGCACATTAAAGTTAAATTAATAGGGAAGGAAGAAGAAAGAACAATGAGGAAGAAAGGTTGGCGTTGGCTTGTGCTGTCTCATCATCCTCTGGTCAGTTGCTGGGAGCTGTCCAATAGGACAGATGAACAATGTGAGGGGTGAGGGAGTCTCAGAAATCCTGCTGACGAGTAGATATTGCCCAGCTGTCCTGAGTTTAACCTTATGATCGAAACAATACATAAATAGTTGTGTTATGGTAATAGTATGGTAAATATTCAGAATCCCTGGGATTGTACTTGAATTAAACAAAAGAAGTCCTTGGAAAGATCTGAGAAGGTAGTGGGGCAGTGGCTGAAGTAGGGAGTGAAAGATGGCTGGGATAAAGTAGGTACCATTGTAGGTAGTTCTGAATTGAGACATCATCTTGTCCCTATCCTTCTTGGTACATCTGGGCCTCCTCCCTAAGGTTCTGGAGTAGAACATGAGCACCCCGAAGCCATTCAGAGGTCGTGTCTGTTTCCCCACTGCCGGGCATGTGGTATGTGCTCTGTTTTGAGGGAAGGGGGGGGATCTGCCTTAGTCCAGCGGAAGACTATTATATTGAGGTGTCTCGCAAGAACAAGATAAAGCAATCAAACATTGAGAACCCACCGAAAAAATTAGACCCAGAAGGACCCTGGCAATAGTAGATAGTACCTTTCCTATTTTCCAGGGGGAAAGTGAAGCCCAAGAGGCTTAGAAGCAGGCACTCCAGATAGCACATGTTCATGGCATTGACTATAACTTGGGTTTCCCAAACCCCTGTAAGTTGCCCTTTCAAACTACAAAATGCCAGCAAACCTCTTGTATGTTTTCATCTTTATTTTAATCACACACTTTTTACTGAACTGGTGTCATTGTTTCTAGTAGACTTAAAATGTTTTTATAAAGGGGGGCGAGTGGGGCTAGGGGACTCTGCAACTGGACCAAACATACTGGGGAGACTGTGTTCATTTTTCTCTGAATCGAGAACTGGAAAGTCATTCCCAATTAGGTTTTGTAGTCTCAAACCTTCACCTCATGTCCTCACAGCAGGTATACTATAATATCTCAGATAGTCATTAGCATTCCTTGAGCACCTCCACGGTCCAGAGTACACACTCATGAGAAGAATCTCCCTGCCTGTAATCCACTGGTGTTCTGTCCTTACTGCATGCACTTGTCATTTTTTTTTTTATGTTTGTTTGTTTTGAGACGGGGTGGCAGGCGGGGGGGTGGGGAGAGCTCCCAACCAAGCTCCATAATGTCAGTGTAGAGCCCGATGTGGGGCTTGAACCCATGAACCATGAGATCATGACCTGAGCTGAAGTCAGATGCTTAGCCCACTGAGACACCCAGGCGCCCCAACACTTGTCATTTTTATGTACAAAATTGGAATTGTCACTTCATAAGCTGAGGGTTCTTAGGGCTTATTAAGCCTTTGCTTCAGGCCTAGATAACAGTCTTTTCTTAGCATGTGTCCAGGTTAATATATAACTAAATTCACTGTAAATTCAAGGAGAAGGCCTTAGAAATTGACCCAAGGAAAAGCCATGACGTTATTTATACCAATTCCACCAATTCCCAGTCCCCTGGGGCCATGATGCATTTACACGGGGGCTGGCTCCATTTCCCCCTTCCTCTTTTTTAGCCTTTACCTTCCAGAAGGCTCACCAGTGTACCTGCCAAGGACATGGGAAATTGAGGGCTTATTTTGCCATCTGTGGAGGTTTGTGGTCTCTCTGCATTGACAGGATTTAATAACAAGACATTTTGAAAAATTATGACAGAGTCAGAAACACAGATTCAGGATAGAAGGATCACAACAGAGAAAGAGCGATGGTGGGGAGGGTAACACTGAGGAGGGAGAGGGACATGAAGACAGAAGGAGAGAAGGATGTCACAAGATGGGGGCGGGGTTGTTGAGAATGAGGACGGAGGGCACACAGAGGAAGTCCGAAGGAGATAACAAATGAGGAAGGGGGAGCTGGTGTGTGAGTGCACATGCATAAAACCTATAAGAGAAAAACACATGCAGAGACATGAAAAATGTGCAGATAGAGAGACACATGGAGAGAGAAGACAAAAATACAGATGGAGGGAGAGACCCAGTGATAGAAGCCCTTCTGCCCCTATGTTTACCCTATTCCAAGAAGAATCTGTGATAGTTCCAAACAACCATGAGTGAATAAGTTTATGATTTTTAAATCTGTTTTTACTTTTAAAAATGAAAAAGTGTGGCAGACGGCCACAGGTCATTTCCCTTTATTTATGAAATAGCCTGAAAATCGAAGCAGGCGTTTTCTTCCGTTGTCTGTTGGTTGGCAACTGCCAGTTTGTGGTCATTCCCTGAGTGACTGCTGCAGGAAGCCGTGCGCTGCGCCCCATGTGGGGCAGGTAAGAGCCAGGATCTGGCGGGTGCTTGTCAGGGACACTGCCTGAAGGCCCATATCTGAGCCACGTCCACGTCCGTGTCCGTCTTGTGTTCTTTAGTGGAAACAATCGTACGGCGGCCCCCATCACCCTGCCGATAGAAGAGGTCCTGCAGACCTTACAGGACCTGATCGCCTACTTCCAGCCCCCGGAGGAGGAGATGCAACACGAAGACAAACAGAACAAGCTCCGCTCACTTAAGAACAGACAGAATCTTTTCAAGGAAGAAGTAAGTCTAGAAAATTGAACATCGCGATTCTCTTTGCGTCCGCCGCTAAAACATCCCTGTGATTGCATTTGAGCCTTGTGTGCATGCATGCACGTAGTTATGAAAGAACAAGAAAGGAAGGAAGCTGGGAAGAAAAGGATTAAATAGAAGCCAACCTTCCCTGTCCATCGCACCGGGTTACACTACCAATGTACGTTGTAACCGTGCACATTGGCACACTCAAACCAAACTGTATTTGAGAGCTTTGTTGCCACAGTGCATGTGTGTATCCCAAATCTATTGTTACTAAACCTCAACTGTTAGAGCATGCCATTGGCTGTGATTCCCAAGTTTTGGAAGATGTTAGAATTACCTAGAAAACCTGTTTGAAAAAATACACATGGCCAGGTTCTGCCACTTTGGAAATGACTGAGGAGCTGGTTTGAAAGGTAACAAGTAAAGAGCCAGGTCTGACTTAGAACCTGAGCATCTGAGTCACCAGAGATGGGACCTGGATGCAAGGAAAAACAAACCTGGGACTTGGCAGGGGCTCTGGCTCGGGTTCTGCCTCCGTCCTTGGTTAGGCGGGACCTTAGGTCACATGCCTTCTTTGAACACTGACGTGATGATTTGGCAGTAAGAGGCCATGGTCGCCCTCCTGCCGGGCCGCCTTTCCCAGGGACAGGGCTTATCCCTTGGGCATTTCCAAAGTCATTGGCCTGGAATATAAGACTGGCCCTGCTCAGTCTTCTGATCCAAGCAGACTGGCTTTGGGGACATTACGCCTGAAAGGCTACTGAAACTGTATGTCTTTAAGAACAACTAGGCACAGATGTTTTCACTGGGCGGCATAGTATTGTAATGTAGAAGAAAAGTAGTTAAAAATCCACTTTGATTTTATTGTCTCTTAACCCTACCCTCTTGCCAGCGGGAGAGGGAGGAAGCAAGCATGGTTTTCTTTGCGCATCTGAATGGAACTTCCTGAACTCACTTGACATTTGACAGGAAAATAAGAACTATACGTAGGGCTGTTTCTGGGTGAGTCAGAACTATTTCCCACCAGACACAGAGCAAGCTTTTGTGAGAGTCATTCACGCTCCCTCTTGTGATAGGTCCTTAGATTGAGATAATCACATGGGGGCAAACCTGCCACGAGGAAACCGCTAACTCATGCTCCAAATGGATGCCCCGTGTGTCTCAGAGGCATAAGAATGTGTACATTTTGTTTTTAGGGGGAAAAAAAGATCGTGAAGGTCTGTTAGCACATTAGCATTACGAGCTTTAAAAGGTGAATGATGTGGGAGGGAAAAGAACAAAAGGCTCCTGCTTTCTCAGGGGCTTTCACTCTTTCCCCCACTCTCCTCTGCAGGGAATGTTGGCCCTTGTGTTAAACTGCATCGATCGCTTAAACATCTACAACAGCGTGGCGCACTTTGCAGGAATTGCAAGGGAGGAGAGTGGCATGGCTTGGAAAGAGATCCTGCGCCTGCTATACAAACTGCTGGGTAAGCACACCCCCGGAGCCTCTCGCTGGGAGGATTTCCAAGGGTGTCTGTGCAAGATCGCCGATCCGGCCTCACTCCTTGGACACCTTTTGTTAACCGGTTGATTCCAGCCAGCAACTTACAGTACTTTCCACACTTAGAGCAAGAAGGCAGCAGCGAGTGGAAGGGGATTGTGATCAGCCCAGCCAAAACTACCTGTACAACCGTTGACGGTCATTACTCTCTCCGAACCTCAGTCCCTCCTCTTTTTTTTTTTAATAGTTGATTTATTTATTTAGAGAGCACGCATGCACGGGAGGGGCAGAGAGAGAGAGAACACACATGCGCACACAGGCACATGGGGAGGGAGAGAGGGAGGGAGAAAATCCCAAGCAGGCTCCTTGCTGTCAGTGCAGAGCCTGACCTGGGGCTCAATCCTAGGAACTGTGAGATCATGACGTGAGCCAGAAACCAAGAGACACTTAACTGACTGAGCCACCCGGGTGCCCCCAGTCCTTCCTCTTTAAAATGAGGGGGTGCGTCTGTGTGGCTCAGTCGGTTAAGTGTCTGACTTCAGCTCAGGTCGTGATCTTGTGGTTTGTGAGTTTAGGCCCCACGTCGGGCTCTGTGCTGACAGCTCAGAGCCTGGAGCCTGCTTGAGATTCTGTGTCTCCCTCTCTCTTTCTGCCTCTTCCCCACTCACACTCTGTCTCTCTCTCCTTCAAAAGTAAATAAACATTTAAAAAATTTTTTTTAATTTTTTTTTTAACATTTTATTTATTTTTGAGACAGGGAGAGACAGAGCATGAACAGGGGAGGGTCAGAGAGAGGGAGACACAGAATCTGAAACAGGCTCCAGACTCTGACCTGTCAGCACAGAGCCCGACACGGGGCTCGAACTCACGGACCGCGAGATCATGACCTGATCCGAAGGCGGCCGCTTAACCGACTGAGCCACCCGGGGGCCCCTAAAAAAATTTTTTAAATAAAATGAGGGAACAAGACTAGAATATGTTTGCAGTGCATTCCACTTTTAGACTCGGGCACTTGTCACTCTTTTCAGCTCCCTGACCTGTCCCTGACCTCTTGTTGGTTGGTCGTGATTCCTGCCACTTTGGCCTGTTCGTTATTTCATTTGGGGGGGGGGGGAGGGAGGGGAGACAAAGGCGGGGAGTAAGGAGGTTCGGCGCCCAGCCTTTCTTCTCACAACACCAGTGGGAGTGATGTCCTGGGGCCTGCTCTAACCAGTGCCACCACAGGGCCCAGCCAGCAAGCTACAGGAGGAAGGCAGTGGAAGACAGTATCTGCCAGTATGGGAAGGTAACCACCTGTAGTTGCTTGGAGATGGTGACAAGGCAGCATTTGAGGGTTTGCTCACAAGTGTATGTCCCGTTAGAGAAAGTCCATAGAAAGTTGAGCGGGCCAGAGGGAGACCAGCAACGTCAGGTTGGACCCATTCTCGATGTCGAGGGTCAGGCTGATTGGCCTACCACCATTCTGTGTGACGTTGTGAAGTCCCTTCCAACTCTAATACTTTCTACCGGTATGCTCAAACTCAACAGCAATTATACAAAAACAAGCAGTTATTGAGCTTTTCTGCCAAGCAGTAGAATATCTTTTTGATCCGCCCAACAACACCTTCAGGTGTAGGCACTGTTAACCGTTTAGTCATGAATCCGAAGAAACTGAGGCTCACAAAGTCGTAACGCACCCAAGGTCATACATGTAGTATGGGAAGGAACTACGGTGTGAGGCCGCCTGACTCCAGCACCCTGTGCCTAACCCCTTTGCTGCTGCAGACCTGAAAGTGGTTTGGGGGGTCAGGCTCAATCCAGCCCTCCTCTGACTACGGAGGAACAAAGCAGAGGTCCTCAGGAAGACTTTTCCCTCATCCAGGTATCTTTGAAGCATCTGTGAAACCTGTCTTTGAAAACCAACAGCATGAAGAGCATGGGACCGGTGGTTTAGGTGGATTCATTGCAGAGGCCTGTGGAGGGAAGGTTGCTTGGTCTAGTTTGGTGAAAATCTCCTGACAGCATATTCTCTCCCACCCTTAGCAATGTTCTCTACCAGTGGTTCTCAACTTGGAGCAGGCATCAGAATCAGCTGGAGGGCTGGTTAAAACAGTCTCATCCCCAGAGTTTCTGAATCCTTAGATCTGGGATAAGGTCAGAGAATTTGCATTTCTAACAAGTTCTCAGGTAAAGCATTCTGGCCTCCACAGACCACACTTTGGGAACCCTCATCATATGCTAATGTGTTTTAGGTATTTTAGAGTTTCCTGTTTTGCAGTTATTGGCCTGTTCGTTTATTTTTAAAATATTTTTTTAATGTTTATTTTTTGAGAGAGACAGAGAGTGAGCGGGGGAGGGGCAGAGAGAGAGGGAGACACAAAATCCAAAGCAGGCTCCAGGCTCTGAGCTGTCAGCACAGTGCCTGAGGCGGGGCTCAAACTCATGAACGGTGAGATCATGACCTGAGCTGAAGTCGGACACTCAAGGGACTGAGCCACCCAGGCGCCCTTGCCTGTTTGTTTCACCTACCTTTCCAGCTGTTTCACTGGGATGCCTCCCTTTAGCATTGAAAAATAGCAACTCTGTAGCTGGGTTTAAGAAAACAGTGCAAAGAATGGAGTTCTTAAACCAGTAACCAAGCAGGTATCTGCTGCTGTGTTCCCACTGCTCTGTTCCCAGCAAGTATGCTTGGTACATAGATTCTCTGGAATAGTTGAGTGAATGGTAGATTTTCACTTTGCTAAGTATAGGAACAATTGTATCAAAGGGCTTGGAAGGGGAAGATGGTTAAACACAGTTCCTTTTTGTTGCTAAGCAGGTGCTGTGCTTAACAGTTTCCCAAGTTCTTATGCCCATCCTCCTGCCCTTTAACCTACATGTTCCAATGTGTCCTTGTTTGCAGCTGCTCTCATTCGTGGAAACAGAAACAACTGTGCTCAATTCTCTAATAACCTTGATTGGCTAATCAGCAAATTGGATAGACTAGAATCTTCCTCAGGTAAGTGTTGACAGGAAACCACTGAAGAAGGTGGGGTTTTTCTTTCTGGAAAAAAAAAAAAAAATAAAAGTTGTATCTTTGAATAATTCTGTTTTCCCACTGAGGTGTAAGCAACCCTCAAGTGATTACTTCAACAAAGAGAAGGTCCTGAATCTTCCTGGTGCTGCTGTGACTTTATTTAACCACTCTAACCCAGACTTCAATGATTTCCTTTTCTGTTTCACTTTTCACTTTGTGTGTTTATCTCCATCCCCTGGATCCTTTCATTGCCCCCCACCCAGGCAGTGGTCTCCTACCTGCTGCTTGCAGTTCTTTTCCTTGGGCTTCTAAACCCTCTCTGAACATGCTTATCCTGTTGTGGTTAAAAGCAGACGGAAGGATGACATGGATAGGAGGAAATGAGGGTCCTCCGTCTCACTAAGTCACCCTTGACATCTATCTATAATGCTTCTTGATGACTCACAGAGAATTTGAGCCAAGAGAATGGTTGTTGTTGGTAAGTTAAGTGACTGGGCTGTGAAGCTCAACCATTGGCTTCCTCAGTGGTGAGAGAACATGACAGCTGCAGACCCCTCTCTGGAAAGCTAAAAGGTTTTGATGCTTTTTTCATTGTCCAGAGGTGGCCTGAACTTGGACAGGCCAAAGGAAGGCTCCCCTAAGGTCTATCCACCTACACCTATGTATTCTCAAGCCCCTGTTTTTTCTTCAGTGCCTCCTCCATGGGCCATATTACATTTCATAATAATTTATGAAAACCTTGAGAAAACCGGAACCAAGGGGAGTGTTTTCAATAAAACCAATAAAGATACTGGCCAACTACTTCCCTTATATTTTCATCATGGTGTGTTACCCTTGGAGGTGCCAGGTTGCAGGGGCACAAGTTAGTGTTTAAGTCTTCCCTTCACAGAGAAAACCATCCAGTGTGCTGAGTAAAGAGGCAAAGGTAAACTTTATTTAGTGAGTTTATAGTTTGCTTGGTACACCAGTACATCTAAAATGAAAATACTTTCTGGGGTGGTTCCTAGAAAAACTCTTAGGCGAGGAACACTTAAAATATTTTCTAAATTATTTGGAAGGACCTCTAGAATTGATACTAAACTGGGCATCCGCCATTTTAATTAAGTATTGCTTGGTCTGACCAAGTGAAGAATTCCATTTTACCGCTGCTCCTCTACAGTGTTTTCTTTTTTTAACTGAAGTGTAACCAACATACAGTATTCTGTTAGTTTCAGGTGTACAATATAGTGATTCAGCAATTCTGTAAATTACCCAGTGTTCATCATAAGTGTGCTCTTAATCCCCTTGACCTGATTTCACCCACCCCCCACCCACCTCCCCTCTGGTAACCACCAGTTTGCTCTCTGTATTTGAGTCTGTTCTGTCTCTTGTTTTCTTTGTTTTGTTTCTTAAATTCCACGCATGGGTGCAATCATATAGTATTTGTCGTTCTCTGACTTACTTAACTTGCTGCTTCTCTGTATCTTGACATAGAAGGATCATGTCTTTGTCTAAGAAGGAGGAAGGTGAAGTTAGTGCCTAAGGAAATATCCTCTCTAAATCACAGACTTCTTAGGCCCCAGAGGCTCCTGAAGTCTATCAGAGATGGCTACAGTCTTTCTTCTGGCTGGAAATATTTAATACATTCAAGGAGCTGATAATATTCTGTCCCCTCAGGATGGTCCTTTCACTTATAATTCAGGTTTCTGAAGTACGGTCGGTTCTGCAGGTTCTCTTTAACATCCACACGATTTTTGTGGCATTTATACAGGTATCTTGGAAGTTTTGCACTGCATCTTGACTGAAAGCCCAGAAGCCTTAACTCTGATAGCAGAGGGCCACATCAAGTCTATCATCTCCCTGTTGGATAAGCATGGGCGGAATCACAAGGTGGGTACCAGAAAGAAGAACCCGAACAGGGATGGGCTTCTCCTGCTGCTTAATCACCAGTGTGTGTTACTGAGAGCATGTTGACTAGTCTCTTTCTTGGCTCTGATTTGAGGGTAGGGAAAAGAAAAACACCTTGGGAAACTGAGGTTCTGAAAGACACTTCCTGCCCTAGGAGCACACTCCAAGACAGACTGTCACACTGGGTCTTGGAGGTCCTCTCTCTCTTCCCACCAGCTTCGCAAGCCCAGCTCATCCATCACCTTCAGCCCTGAACATGGAGCCGACCGCATAAGGTGCTGGGCTGGGGTGAGTGCAAGACCTACCCTGGGGTCTAGGAACTTAGTAGTGGAACAGCTAATACCAAGCTGTAGAAAGAAGATACACAAAAATCAGATCAAAATAGCATAGAAAGTCTTGGCAACTGGCTTGTTATTAAATGAAATCAGATTTACCCTGAGCCGCACCAAGCGAAGGAAGTGAATCTACTTTTTTGCTCATGAGCAAGCAAGAGCACAGATACAAAACAGCTGTGTGCTTTGGGGCCTCATTTATATCATCTGCGCAATGGAGACAGTGCTACCTCATTTGCTAAGGTAGAAAGCTCCATCAGTTTTTTAGGGGTCTTAAAGTTCTGTCATCTCTGTTTTTATGGAATCATGTGTTGAAGACACCCGATTTGCAGGGAAAGTCTATTAAAATATGCTTTTTCCTGACTCTTCAACATCAGCCCTGTGGATGGGGATTTCCTGCCCTAATTAGTGAGCAGGCAGGTACCCCAAGGCCGAGAGGGTGTATTTCAAGAGCAGATGACATGAGCGGCCACGGTTGTGCTCCTGCAGTGACGAAAACTGAGCTTGGTCACTGGCCCTCTGTGTTCATCATCATTGGGGGGCGCTGCTTATTTGAGACACGTTTCAGGGGGTCCAGGAGAACAAGCCTCAGCAGCATTGCTTAGCTGTGCCTTCCTTAGGAAGCAGAAAAGCCATGGTCCTTAGCATCTGTGAAATGGCTTGGCAAAGAAGAGAAAGAAATATGTGGGGCCTGGAATTGCTTTCCCAAATGGGGTAAATCAAAAGCAGGCATGAGGCTCCAGCGTCAGACCAGCGTCTGTATGCTCCGACATGTTCTCTCATGTCAGCAAAGCATAATAAGAGTAATTGATAAGCACCCAGGAAACACATGGTCTGGGCCATGAGCTACATGCAGATGTCAGGAAGAGCCCTTTGGCTAGAGAAAAGCTGCTGTTGTTTCGTTGCTCCTGGGTCATCTTTATGGTCAGACCATATAACGCACTTCACGAATAACCAGCTTTGTTATGGCTTCTTTCAGCCAAGAGCTACAGAGCATTTAATGGATGTCGCTTGGTGGCGAGTTGATGACTATTCTGCCCATTCCACAGTTGAGAAATCTGAGGCCAGTAAGCTGAAGGACTTTGCTACAAATCACTACCTGCTCTGATAGGTTACCCGAGTGTAGTAGCAGGGCGGTCTTTAATCTTTGGGAGCCAAGGCACTGAGAAATTCCGGCAATGTTAGAAAAGTTCAGGCAGTATGTTCCCGGTACATAAAAGCCTCCTCAAGGATATCCCTTTTTTTGTCTCTTGATAGATTTTTGGATGAAGGTTGGTTTGCCATGAATTCAGGCCTTCCCTTAGAAATTATCTGGATAACTTTTATTTCCAAAGAGAAATCTGTCTCAAATCATCAATAAAGCTATCACAAATAGAGCTATTTGTGGTAGCTTTATAAAGAATGTGCAGAGTGAAGGCCAGACTTCTGCTGTGACGTTTTCTTTTTGCTTGGAAAATGTCAAGGTAATGTTTTGCTCTCCATGCTGCTCTTTTTTTCTCCAGTCGTGGGTTTTCACATGTCTCTGATCTATTCACTTAGTTTTCCATGAAGATAGTGGCTGAAAATACATAGAATTAAAAAAAAATGTTTTAATGTTTATTTATTTTTGAGAGAGACCGTGTGAGCAGGGGAGGGGCAGAGAGAGAGGGAGACACAGAACCCAAAGCAGGGTCCAGGCTCTGAGCTGTCAGCACAGAGCGCGACGCGGGACCCAAACCCATGAACCGCGAGATCATGACCCGAGCCAAAGACGGACACTTAACTGACTGAGCCACCCAGGTACCCCAGAAAATACATAGAATTTTAGAAGCACAAAGCACCTCACAGCTCTCCCAATAATAGCAACAGTAATTATGGCAACAACGATAGCTAACATTTGTTGTGCATTTGACAAATGCAAGGTGCTGTCCTCCACATTCCCATGCATTTTCTTTGTCCTCAGTATGACCCCATGATGTAGCATTGTTATTTCCACTTGTCAGTGGCAGAAACAAGGCTGACACGTGGGCCCTGACATGTTAAGCCACGTGCCAGAGGCCACACAACTCGTTCACGACAGCCCAGGACCAGACTTTGAGTCTCCCCCTCAGCGTTTAATATTCTTTCCAGTGTTTCTCAAACTGCCGTCTGTGAACATGTTCTTGGGGTCCACGTGTTCCGGGAGAATATTTTTAATTGCACGTTCTTATTTTTATAGTTCTCTAAAAACAAAACTGCACAGTGAAGAATTCATAATTAGAAGGCATTTTTAGACCAGTAAAGGTTTCTGAGACTGGAGTTTGCACTCCCCTGTGGGCCCATCTGTGGTCTTCAGGGTCATGACATTTTTCTTTAAAAAAAAAAAAAAAAAGGTTTGTACATCTCATGGGTTTGATGAACCCCTTTTTGTATTGTTCCAGCTCTAATCACAGGTTTAGGATGGGAGTAGATACAGTGGTGGCAGTAATTAATGCCGCCTCTAAGATTTTTCACTTGTTAGCTCTCTCCCTGACGTGGAAAGCATTGCCACTCATCTAAAGCATGATCCAATGGAGGTCAGAAAGTTCGAGGGAAAGAACACAATCTCTGGAGTGAAAAGACCATTCTCCGAATGCTCTCTGCCCCTCGACCTCTTAGTGCCTTGACTCGTGCTGAAATCTCCCCATCTCCTCACTTCTTAGTTTTCCAGCACCCATGAAAAATTCTGTCTGCCCTTCAAAACTTACCCAAATGCCACTCCTCCTTGAAGTCTTCTTTTTTTTTTTTAATGTTTATCTTGAGAGAGAGCAAGTGAGAGAGTGTGAGCAGGGGAGGGGCAGAGAGACGAGGGGAGAGAGAGAGAGAAAGAGAGAATGCCAAGCAGACTCCACACTGTCAGTGCAGAGCCCGACGTGGCGCTCAAACCCACAAACCGTGAGATCGTGACCAGAGCCGGAGTCGAGAGCCTGACGTTCCACCATTTGAGCCACTCAGGTGCCCTGAGGAAACTTTCTCTGATACCAGTTGGATGTGATCTCCTCTCCTCCATCCTTCTACCACTAGCCCTCCATTCCTTGGTGGTTCTGCTTCACCTATCACTGTAGTCATGTTTGCACAGAGATTGCTCTCACAGACGCTACGTTCCTTCAGGGCAGGGACCGACTTTTCATTCCTCACAGTGCCAAGCTCATACATTACACACAGCAGGCATTTAATACGTGTTTGTTGAGGGTGTCCTAAATGAATAAAAACAATGAATGCAGCCAGAATACATTCCCATCTCACCTTGGGTGGAAGCTCACCCATATGGACGGGCCTTGTCTCATCCAACAGATGGCTGGCTTATCAGAGCTAAGAAACACACTATGTTAGTAGCACTGGTTTTTCTTGTTTGGTGAAAAGAACAATTGGAACATTTTAAGTCGCCCTCTAATTTTCCCATGGACTAAGCATCTAATAATAAAAATAAAATCTGCCCTTTTTACTTGCCCCCAAGCCTATCTTATGCCAAACCTCCTCAGTAGTCACAAATACATTTTATTTTTATGAGGATTTCGAGCCCCCAATGAGAAAAATATATGGTAAAATGTAACAACTTTGGTCCCAAAAAAGTAGACACCAGAATTGGAGGTTTGGCCTGGGTTATGGGGAAGATAGAACACAGGGAAGCATACCATTAACTCCCACGTAGTTGCTATAGTAGCTCCATGAAATTATCTCTGAGCCCCCGGGCAGCCAAGGCAATAGAGAAGCCTTTCTAGAAACCCAGTTTGCCTCTGCAGCAAGAAAAAAAAAATCTGTTCCTCAGGGGCTTCAAAAATCTTCATTTTTCAAATACAGGACTCAATAAGAAGAATCACAGAATAAGTACCATTAGCATTTTTACAGCTTTTATACAGAATAATTACATTTTAGCATGGAGCTGTTTTTATAGATACAAGCTGAAGGGCAAAATGCAACAGCCAACTGATGTTTCCATGGATATATGATAGGTGTTTATTTTTGAAGGAGAATTTCCACATAAGCCTCTGTTTGGGGGTAGAGACTAGTGGAAATAAAAAGCAGACGGAGAGGATCTTGAATGATATGTGGGGTCTGAAAAGGAGGACAGCCAGAAGCCAATGACCTCCACAACACGAGCCAAGGACAGTCTCCAGTTGGGCCAGTGTATAGATTAGAGAAGCCTAACTCCTATGACAGCCCAGATTCTTACTAGGAAGATTTATCTTTGCTCCCATCACCACCCTAGGCCAGTCAGTGGGAGGGCTTCTGGCTGTGTGGCCACTCAGGGGAGACACGAGTTCCTTCCATCTCAAGGCTTCGCAGAAGGCAGTGTGCTTTACTCCTTGTGTTCAAATGAAGACTCTCAGCTGGTGAGTCTGGTGTCGGGAGGAGTGGAGGGGAACAGAGGAAGTGGTCCTAAACACCTGCATTTCTGGCAAGTTGCTAGGTGATGCCCTTGTCATCTTCCCCGGGACCCCTACTTCTGGCTGGGAGGAGAGTGTGAGTGCGCAGAGGACTGTGTAGAAGATTTTTAGGGACCAGGCCTGAAAGCCATGTAGGTCATGTCCATCTGCTTTCCATTGCCCACAACTCAGTCACATGACCCCACACACTGCAGGGTAGGCTGGGAAGTGGGGCCTCTGTGGGCTGTGGAGTAGAAGGAATTGGAGCTTGGTGACTACTCGTCTGTGCCTGCCACATCTAGCCACGTTTCTCAGAGGCCACGAAAATACTCCCTCTCCCTAAGTACAGATGACCTCCAGGCACAATGCTTGTGGGTTCCCTGTGGTGGGCTGGCCTTGTCTACGTTCCCGTCACCTTGACAGGAACCCACTTAAACCTTTTCATATAGGCAGTCTGGCCACATTGCCCTGTTTTACCCCAAGAAAGGCCTGCTAAAACAAAGCCTAAACAAGTCAGCCCTGTTGCTTTCTGGCATTGTTTATTTAAAAGTGAGACATTATATTAGGCAGGTCCTTCTCACAGAGCCTTTTTTCTCCTTGCTCTTCCTGCTGGATGTGAATTAAGCTCTGCTGTCCCTCTAGCTATGACAGCAAGGCTCCCGCAGCCGTCACTCGAAGGCAAAACCGATGAAAATGTCTGATAGGCTGGATGATAAGTATTTAATTTCCTGGCCATCTATGGCTCTTTCCTTAGAATGAGAAATTATCCTCTGGATTTCCAGTTCCACAGTCGATATGTTTCACAGAGTGGGAATGGTAAGAGTTCTCCATTAAACTGCCTTTGGGATTCTTTTCTGCTTGTCCCATAAATGTGCTTTGTATTTATCTGGAACGAAATTGACATTCAGGGAGTCAGGTAGAAAATTGGTTTGTGAGAATTATGGATACTAATGCCAACAACCTGAATTCATCCAACCCCACTAAGCATCGGGTCTTAGTGGCCACTTTGAAAGACTGAAATGTGGCTGCCACAATCTTGTCGGTTATTATTTATCAACTGCCGTTTGCACACACCTCCCTGTAGGGGGGACAGGGGAGAGCAGTGCCTGGCCCAGAACAGTTTCCTCTGTCGATCTAGGCACACAAAATCTGAATGAGAGAGGATGCGGCACAAGGAGACTGTGGCTAGGAAGCCAGGGGCTGGGTTCCCACTTCCCACGCAGCTGGAAAATGAAGAGGTGCAGTGGTGGCTTGGTGGCTGGTCTCATAGGTTCAGGGAACACTTGGGCTCTGGAAGGTTTGCTCTCACTCTAGGAGAGAAGGAGAGCGGGTGAAAGGTTGTTGAATACCATTAGTAGGAATAGAAGTGTCTCTTAACGAACTTTGAGGATATCACAGCAGGAGACCCAGGAACTGAAATCTGCCCTACTGTGTTCTCTACTGACCTATGTGAGGTTCCCCAAGCCTGCTGCCTGTGAGGGACCTTGGTCAAATGGAAAGCTGAGTGCTGTTAGATAACAAAAATTCAAGGAGATTTTAAAGACCTGATTAGCTTTGTTAATCGATTCATGAATCGGGCAGCAACCCATCTAGCAGTAGAGGGGAGCTCCATAGGGCTACAGGAAAGGAAAGTCTTGGAAAGGAAGAGAGGAGGTTGGGGGAAAAGGAAATTACTAGGAAAGAATCCATTATTTTAGGCAAGGTCACCCTCCTATTGGGAACAGAAGGGATCTATCAGTCAATTTCCTATTGCTGACCGGGAAATCCCCATACTGACTGGTTAAAGGTTACATTCCTAGGGGTTCGAAACTACAATTAGATTAGGTATTAAGTCTTGGCTTACTGACTTGGGACCTTAACCCAAGTGATGCCATTTGGGGCCTGTGGCTTTCTCTTTAATAGCACCTTTCATGAAGAGCTATGAGTCCCTACTGATCATAGTGCAGGGGGTTTCCAAGGCTGGGCGGGAGCATAAACTTAGCCTTGATGCCAATGAAGGACCTTCCAGGTCCTTCTGGGTCCATGCCCCATTCATGCACGACTCCCAAGAGGGTGTCAGGCCTGGATTTTGTGCTCCAGATGCCTCATCTGACCCTAGTCCTGCCATGGCTGGATATTAACCCAGATAGTCTGTCTTCACAGCCCATACTCCCACCTGTTTTCACAGAACAGTGATCACAGGTCACATGCATAGTTGAGAGGGAAGGGGCCTAAGGTGAGGGCAGAGGGGCTAGAAGGAACCCAGCTTCGTGTCCCCCAGGGGCAGCAGGCTCCAGCATTGCTCACTGATTTTCCTGGTGAGGAAGGTGTGGTGGCCTTGACTCTGAATAGGTCCCCCCACCTGCCACCAGCCTCCCCTCACCACTTCACAAGGCCCGCTTCCTTCCTATGTCTTGGCAATCAGGTCCTGCCCACTGTGCCCTCCAGATGGTCCTAAGGCTTTGTGGGTTGTATCCTGCTGCAGGTTCTGGATGTGCTGTGCTCCCTCTGTCTCTGCAATGGGGTCGCTGTGAGAGCCAACCAGAATCTGATTTGTGACAACTTGCTGCCCCGGAGAAACCTGCTCCTGCAGACACGGCTGATTAATGACGTGACAAGGTGAGGCCACTATCATCATGCCACAGTGTCCATCTTGTTTCCAGACAGGAAAGGAAGAGGGCTGATCTGAACTCCCGGGCTGCGTCCCCATGGTTTCCATGGCGAAGCGGGCACATAAGATGAGACTGGGCAGATGTGTACTTTTTCAGGGCCCTGTACACCAGCCCTTTTCACAGGGTTTTAAACGTTTCCCCTGAAGTAGCCGACAGTGGAGAGTACGTGTTCCACCTGAGGGCCAGAGCATTTAACCCAAAGTGGTCTACCATGTTTCATGTTACAGTTAAGTACAGATCTTGTACCTTCTTCATAACATACTCCCTTTTTTTTTTTAAATTTTTTTTAACGTTTATTTATTTTTTGAGACAGAGACAAAGCATGAATGGGGGAGGGCAGAGAGAGAGGGAGACACAGAATCTGAAACAGGCTCCAGGCTCTGAGCTGTCAGCACAGAGCCCGACGCGGGGCTCGAACTCATGGACCGTGAGATCATGACCTGAGCTGAAGTCGGACGCTTAACCGACCAAGCCACCCAGGCGCCCCCTCACTTTTATTTTAATATACCACCTTTTATTTTTTTAAATCTTTTTTTTTTTTTTTTTAAACCTAGCTCAGCTCCTGGATACTTCCAGCACTATTGCGTTGGTCCTGCTTTTATTTTTTTTTTTAATTTTCTTTCTTTTATTTAATGTTATGTTTATTTTTGGGAGAGTGCAAGCAGGGGAGGGGCAGAGAGAAGGGGGACAGAGGATCCGAAGCCAGCTCTGCCCTGACAGGCTGACAGCAGCGAGCCTGATGTGGGGCTCACAAACCACAAGATCAAACCTGAGCCCAAGTCAGAGGCGCAACTGACTGAGCCACCCAGGTGCCCCTCCAAGTCTTATAATAGAATGGATGCCCCATGTTGATACTGTGGTTTCTTGCATCCTCTGGCACATGGCATTCGAGGTTATCTGTGAAGGCCACGATGAAGAGCATGGGCTCACACAGAATCCTAGCCTGCTGATCCACACGTGCAGCCACATGTGAGTCATGTGAACTCATGGGACTTGCATTAGGCAGGCCTAAGTTATTGAGCTATCTTCTACCCAGGCCCACTCCCTAATCTACAAGGTGAGGAAAGAACTGTGGCGCGTAGAGCAGAACTGAGCCATCCACACAGTTTCTTTTGGTACCAACCTGGTTTTTCCTGGCTCACCCAAAATGGGATGCAGCTCCAGCCCAGAACAGTGGATATTTAAGAATAGCACTCCAACCAGGAAAACTCTAAATGGTTTGTCCCAAGCTTTTAACCATCTTTCTGGATACATTAAGTCCTCCAGCCCTTATCAAAGTTGGCTAAGAGTGACTTCTCTTCCCTTCTCCCTTTTTCTGCTGTCTTCAATTGAATTTTTTCAGCTTTATTCATTGAAGTATAATTGACAAACAGTTAAAGGATATTTAAAGTATGGAATAGGATGATTTGATATACATTGTGAAAGGATTTGCCCCATCAGATTGAGTAACACATCTGCCACCTCACATATTTATCCTTTTTTTGTGTGAGAGAGCCCTTAAGTTCTTCTGTCTTGCCACATTTCAATTATGCAATACAGTGTTACCAACTGTAGCTACGATATTACACGTTGTATCCTCCTATGATATGCATCTTATAAGTGAAAGTTTGTACCTTTTTTCTAACCTCTGTTTTTGCCACCCCCTACCTCTGCCCCTGGCAACTGCTTTTCTGCTCTCAAGAAGTTTGACTTTTTTTTTTTTTTTTAGATTCCACCTGTAAGTAGTTCCATGTCGTTTTCTTTGTCTTGCTTGCTTGTTTAAGAGAAGGAAAGAAAAGGAACACAAGTGGGGGAGGGGCAGAGAGAGAGAGGGAGAGTATCTTAAGTAGGCTCCTTGCTTAGCGCAGAGCCCGATGCGGGGCTTGATCCCACAAACCGTGAGATCATGACCTGAGCCAAAACCAGAGTCAGATGCTCAGCCAACTGTGCCACGCAGGTGCCCCTGGTCTGGGTTATTTCAAATAGAGGTTTCTTAATGCTTTCAAGAGGCCACTGCTACTGGTTATGTTTAGGTGACAAAGCTGCCACTGTGGGAATAGGGGGAGCTTGAACCAATTTCCCAGGAGATGGAACTTGATTAAGTTCCTTCTTCCACTTACAGAAAGACACAAGGATTTATGGTTATGCATTTCTATGACGTTTTCATCATCTTTTACCCATGGTCGGCACTCAGTAAACGCTGCTTGCCTTGAATGGAACAAGGAGACGTTCTTTATATTTTTAAATAGAATTAACATTGTCCTGACACCTCCCACTGCGAACTCGATCAAGTGTTAGAGGCTCTAAGCATTTCCTATTTTAGAATCCTATGAAAAACACAAAAGTGCTCTTGCCTTCAGTTGACAGTGCGTCCTGTGGCCCAGTTCAACCTGCTTGCTGTTGTTTATCTCTGTGCTTCCAAGTCTGTAGCTGCCACCTGTCCCGTGTTCAATTTCAGCATTCGGCCAAACATCTTCCTGGGAGTTGCTGAGGGCTCAGCACAGTACAAGAAGTGGTACTTCGAGCTGATCATAGACCAAGTGGACCCCTTCCTAACAGCTGAGCCCACACACCTACGGGTGGGCTGGGCCTCTTCCTCAGGCTATGCTCCGTACCCTGGAGGTGGAGAAGGATGGGGAGGCAACGGTGTTGGAGACGACCTGTATTCCTATGGCTTTGATGGCCTTCACCTTTGGTCAGGTGAGTACCTTGCCAGAGCTTTGGCCCCTTTTCCCTTGCTGGAGATGATCGAGGCTTGAATTGTTCAAGCTGCGGTGGTCACTTTCTGTCAAAAGTATGCAGACTCAAAACTCTCAGCTAATTAGAGGGTTAAGTGGAAAGCACATCAGATCTGAAATGAGACTGTCCTGCTTTGCCACCATGACTCCAGCACTTACTTGCAACTGCGTGATCTAGTGTGGCTCAGTTAACAGTTCCCAAGCTCAGTGACTGTACCTGTAGCATCACTATTGCCTAGGATGTTAAGGGTTATATAGTCAAACAGGGAAAGAGACTCAGCGTTTGTTTACTGGACAGTGAGCTTACATACCTTTTGTACATTTTTCCCCTCACTTTATTTATATAATGACCCCTTAATGTAGATAATATTGTTTTTAACATGTACTTATTTTTGAGACAGAGCGAGCAAGCAGGGAAGGGACAGAGAGAGGGAGACACAGAATCCAAAGCCGGCTCCAGGCTCTGAGCTGTCAGCACAGGGCCTGATGCGGGGCTCGAATTCACGAACCGTGAGATCATGATCTGAGCTGAAGTTGGATGCTTAACCAACTGAGCTGCCCAGGCGCCCCAGTGTTCATAATATTGGCCTCATGTGACGCATGTGGAACCACCACAAAGATGTTTAGGTAGTTTATTTACAGTCATGCTGAGAGGGATCCAGATCTGACTACAAGTCCATCATTATGTCAGTGCAACATGTTGCTTCATGATACACTTCACAGAAAGCCTGGATCGGTGCCGGGCACACCCTAAATGCCAATTGCTTAAAAAACAAAAAAAAAGTGCAACTTCCTTTTTAAAACTCCACTGATCCTTTCCCCAAGCATATCCGTGGCCTGTGCCCGCAGGAATGGGTTAGCTTCTGCCTAGACGAAAATGCAAGGCTAACTTTTAGGCTTTCCCCCAGAACTAGAGCTTTACCTCTTCTTTCTGTTGTCCCCAGCACATCGTACCTGTATCTTTTGTGAGACTGTATTTGGAGTCACTGTGTCCCTTATAGAAATCCCTTATGTAAGCATGTCTCTTACGTAAGAAACGATGACACGCATTCTTCCCCAAATCCAGTATTACGGAAAAGTTTGTCTCTAAACACAAACCTATACATTTTCTTTTGTAACTGGGAACTATGTAACCTATCACATTTTCCTTTTTCCTGCCACTCTCGGGCCAAAACCGTCACCTGGGGCTCTGATTCCATATCTTACAGTTGGTATGTATTTTCAGCGGGTCAGCATGGGTTGGTTTTTTCATTTTTTGTGCTGTTGTACGTTCAGTATAAACATTTAAAAACTTTTAGGAATGGTGTCCGCTTACTTATTGATAAATGTATCCTGGATCATTTGTGGGAAGAAAAAAAAAAAATCTCTGTTTTGTGTGTCCCAGGGGACAGTGTGGTGCAGACAAAGGCAGGTGAAAAACGGCCGAATGATGGGTGATGGTGACGTCAAAGCCCTGTCCTGTCGTTCTCTTATCCTCCCAACTTCCCTTCGCCAGTGCCATCTTCATGGGGAGTGACCGTGCATCTTCCCTTCTTGGGTCACGGAGCCACTGTGTCTGTGGCTGTACAGACTGTGGCTGTGATGTGGGTTAGCCTCACATGTCATGAAGTGCTCAGAAAGCTGTCTCCGAGGAAGTGAGTGAAAAAGAAAGAGTCTTATGCCTACCCACATCTACATCTCCTGAATTTGGTAGGGTGGAATCTGTGAGGGGGCGTGAACGGGATTGGCTTGACAACATCATTCCCCTACTGCCTGCTGATGGCTGCTCCTCTCCTGCCATCTCGTCACCATCACCCAATCTACAACTGCATCCCAGGTTACACCTGAAGGGAACTCTGCCTGGGGACTGGTTAAGGAAATCCGGAGGACACCTAGACTGTTGGATGAGGCAAACTGGACCCTTGTTCCAAAGAGACACTAACCGTGCTCCAAGGAAAAGTGTTACTCAGTCCTTCCCAGATTTTGTAGCACTGTGTGGGGCACTTAGGGGATCCCTTCATAAAATTTGCGGAATGAATACATCGATGAGTCAAGAGACAGAGAAGCCAGGGCATCCGGGAAAGGTTGCCATTTGCATTTCAGAACTCGAACATCCATCTAATTGTGTACCATTCCCGGAGCATGCCACATGCTCGTCATCCCTCTTGTCCTTTCTCAGCAGAAGACTGGGAAGCCAGATGCGCCGAGCCCACACCAGTCATCACGAGCAGTGGCCCTTCTGATTGGTAATAGATGACAGGGGAAAGGGACTTGGGACTCTGCATTTCAGGAGCTGATTGTGGCTCTCTGAACGTGACCCACACTTAGTAATACAATGCCGTATAGGTACATTCAGAGAACCTCACCCCCTCAGTCCTCAGCATCTGATGAGATGTGGAGAGACCAGTGTCAGCAAGATTGACACGTCTCGTGCTCATTAAAACACAAAGCTTCCTTGGGTCTGGCATCATTCTGAATTCCCCAGCCAGCACACAGGGAACATATATCTGGCAGAAGGCACTGCGGGTAAATATGCCAACATGTGTTCCAGTTGAAGAAATAAGGTTTCTGTTAATGACTCCCACCAGGACACCACTGTATCTCGGACTATCTGATGAAAGGATAATTGTTGGATGAAGAAATGAAATGGAAACAATACTCCAACTTACTGCAGGATGTAAGGGAGGGTGGCTAGGGAGACCTACTGGGAACTCCTCCTGACAAGTTTTCTCCTTTTCCTTGAGATATAAATGCCCAAGTCCGTTAACTTTAAACTCATCTGTATGTATGAACTAAGCTACTGCCTCGAACTGGTCTTTAATGTACTTATTAAAGCACAGTAGAGGGGCGCCTGGGTGGATCAGTCGGTTAAGCGGCCGACCTCGGCTCAGGTCATGATCTCGCGGTCCGTGAGTTCGAGCCCCGTGTAGGGCTCTGTGCTGCCAGCTCAGAGCCTGGAGCCTGTTTCAGATTCTATGTCTCCCTCTCTCTCTGACCCTCCCCCGTTCATGCTCTGTCTCTGCCTCAAAAATAAATAAACGTTAAAAAAAATTTTTTTTAAATAAATAAATAAAGCACAGTAGATACTGTCGTTATTGGTAGGAATTATAGTGCCCCTGACATGTAGTCGCTGGAAAGAGTCAAGAAGAAACAGCATGGCTTTGGAGTTGCACCTGGGTTTGAATCCCAGCGCTTCTGTTTACTGATTTTTTTTTGATTCTGGGCTCAGAGACTTGGTTTCCTCAGATAAAATGAAGATACATAGGCTCTTATGAAATTTAAATGAGGTAAGGAACATGAAGTTCATGACACATTAGCTACCCAGTAAATGCGATTTCCCATCCCTCGTTGTCTGTGGGGTCCACTGTAATCATAAAGACCATGTCCAGAGTTGTGGGTACCTCACTGGAGACCAGCCCATCCTCAGGGGAACTACCTGAGTCCCATGCTGAATGGGAAAGGATGTTTCTTTTTTTTTTTTTAACGTCCATTTTTGAGAGACAGAGTGCACATCGGGGGCAGGGGGAGGGGGTGCAGAGAGAGAGTGAGGGAGACACGGAATCCAAAGCAGGCTCCAGGCTCCGAGCTGTCAGCGCAGAGCCTGATATGGGGCTTGAGCTCACAAACCGTGAGATCACGACCTGAGCCAAAGTCGGACGCTCAACCCAGTCACCCAGGCACCACAGGAAGGGAAGTTTCAGGTGACCTCCTGGGATGATGAATGAGCTTTTTCTCTATGTAAGGAAAAAGCAGTCTTCATGGGTCTTTTTAGCCACCAAAGTCTGTGAAGCCACTTTCAAGCATCAGCTGTAGATCTATCCCCCATCTTAACCCTCCTAACAGGCTCCTGAGTCAGCTTAGCCACTGGGAGTTTCCTTTCTGAGGATGGGTTCTTTTCTGGTCCTGGCATTGCTTTCCCTCTCCTGACAGCCTTCATGTAGCCTTTTGGGGCTGCCGTTGGGATGAATTCGACTCAGAGCTTCCTGTAGTATGTTCCTGGCTGGGGGGACAGTTTCACAGAAAGAAATCTGTCTACGTTTCCCTTTTAATACCTTTTCCCCTTGTGCAGTTGGAATAAGCAGAGGTATCTACCTTCCCGAGTGATAAGTGATGCAGGAAATGAATGGAGTAAAATTGCATTTCCTGATTTATTATGATGTCTGGCTTTTTAAACTTTTAAATCATTTAGCTCAACAATCACATTTGTATGAGAGGGTCTTTACCTGTCTCCCTCCTGAGAGGAGTCCCAGCACTGAGCTGTGGAGGCACACCCCACTGTGACTCAGACCCTTCCAGCCCTGCTGCTGCTCTGTGAAGAGGACCCAAGGAGTGGCTAAAGAACACCAGCATTTCTACGTGTTTGGATCCTCTCTCCTTCCGAATGCCAGAGTGTTTGTGTGATAGTGCCAAATTCTGCAGTGCCTGGGGCAGTGGAAATGCTGATCAGTTGCCTACATTACTCATCAGAAGAGGCTTAATCCTGCAGGAATGTGTCCTTGGGCCTATTTGAAGATGTGCAGCCTATGATAAAGTGAGATTTTCCTTTATCTTACAATGCTGCTTTGGAATGGCCCTTCTGATCTTCCCGGGACCTTAAGGTAGGCCCAGACCTCTGAGCCAGGGGCAGTTTATTCAGACAAAGAGAGGCTACAGGACTCCCCAGCCTGTTTGGGTGGGCTGTGGCTAGGATTATAGAGACTTAGACTTTGTAACTCCTTTGCTTTCCTTTCTATGGACTAGCCCTTCTGTTGGTTGTTCTAAAGGGTCACATACGTGAAACATACTTGAAAGTGACTATTTTTGAGCATTCTCTTCACCAAAGGGTCTTACTCATTTTTATTAACCCAATACAGTGACTTTTCGAGTCTCTTTCTGGACTCAGCCTTCAATGCCATGATTCTCCATAGTGTTATTTTTTCATTATAATACCAAAGACATTCATACAGTGTTCTGACATTCTTCTCTACTGTTAGCCTAGTAATTAAAGTTTCTAGAGCTTCAGAAACAAAAGCAATAATAGTACTTACTGTGGGTTATGATGTGTCAGGCACGCTTCTAATCCCTCTTAAGGGAATAATTCATCCAAAACTCAAACAACCTCATGACGCTATTTTCACTTGACAGATGAAGAAACTTGAGTTGGCAAAGGTAAGTGATTTGCCCGAGGTCACACAGTAAGTGACAGAGCCAGGACTCTAGCCCAGAGAGTCTGGTTCTAGAAATGCCCAGTTATTGCTACATGCTAAACCTTTTGAGTGGCATACAGGACATCAGTCATTTGTTTCATTGAAGTCCCGGGAATAATTACAGTACCTTACAAACAACTCTTAACAACAATAGTGTGGGCAACACGGTACCCATTTTATAGAGGTGGAATCTGATTTTCTGGTAAAATTACATGCCCAGCTTCAGGTAACAGACAAAGACTTGGAATTGAACTCAGCCCTCTGTGATCCACTTCTGCTCCCTGCCACAATGCCACCTCACTACAGAGCAATTTAAAGGACAAGTATGTTGTTTAAATGTGGGGTACAGGACCCTTCTGAATCATTTGGAGCCTGGAAAGCCCTCATGGGGCTAGAGATTTCTTCTTGTAGATGAGAACAGATTTATAGAACAGTGTGTAAAAGCCATTGCACAATTCCCTTGTTTTCTAGCTTGAGACCCTTCACGCTGCTCCCATTTTAAAACTACATATACCTTATCAGATGATATTTTACAACATGAACATTATATGAAATGAGTTTTTTTTATTCCAATAGACTTCCCAAACCACTGCTCTAAGTAATCACTAAGTACATGCTTCCTATCCAGTAATTATCCACTGTCTCCCTTTAGTTTCTGGATAGTATCAGTCCCAACTCTGTATTCTGCATATGTTTTAAAAATAGGCTCAAACCATGATTTCACTTGGCCTACTGATGATCTTCTACTCGGTGCCCATTCTTTTAGAATAAAGGAGTTTTGTAAAAGGCAGTGGTGTTTACCACAAGGGTATAATTGCTCATCCTGGTTGTTGTTTTCCACCAAGGGAGGGAACTAGACAGGAGAAATGCTCTCGGCTGCCATTCTTCGGGAAGGCACTTGGCAACTATGGCATCTTAAGGGCTAAATAAAGCTTGGAACTCAGCTTCCGATGGCATCAAAGCACTGCTGTAGATGAAGAGTATCCCTCGTGAAAGCTGCTCTCTGTCTTTACTGGCCGAGGTTCTGGCCGGCAGGGAAGCCAACAGTGCACTTTGAGCAGCTAGGACGAGCGGGCGCTGGCATCACAATTCAACACTGTCAGTTTGTCCTAGTTTATGTGAGTCTCAGAACAGTAAAGGACCTTCTCATTTGTATTTTTAGCCAGCAAGGATCTGAATACCTTGAAAGTTAGTTGACCGGGGCGCCTGGGTGGCTCAGTTGGTTGGGCGTCCAACTTTGGCTCAGGTCATGATCTCGTGGTTCATGCGTTCAAGCCCTGTGTCAGGCTCTGTGCGGTCAGCTCGGAGACTGCAGCCTGCTTCAGATTCCATGTCTGTCTGTCTGTCTGTCTGTCTCTCTCTCTGTGCACCCTCCCCCACTCATGCTCTGTCTCTGTCTCTCTCAAAAATAAACATTGAAAAAAATAAAGCTAGTTGACCAACCGAGCGTTTCAGTGGCTTCTTGGTTTTCCCAAATTCACAGAAATCTCTTGGGATTTTTTTTTCAAATGACTACAGTGATATTATCCAGAAGTTAAACTAAAGGAGAAAGAAACAACTGAAGCAGAAAAGATTGGTTTCTAATGGGAAAATAAGAAATACTGAGAATGAGACCGTTGTAGCAAGATTGGCTGAGTTTTACTATCATAGATTCCTTTCATAACAGACTTGATTATGATAAGGGAGAAAAGATAATTGGGACCTGGGATACCTCAACTCCATAAAAGGAACCAAGGGCCCTCGGTCTCCTCAGAGAAATTGGAAAGGTGTCAAACCTCTGCAGTCTTAGAATTTGGCTTAGATTGCTGTGTTTCAAAGGAACCTGTTCCTCATTCTCAGGAATGAAGCAAGGTTACAAAAACCGAGTCTGGGGCTGTCTCAGGCTTATGTGCCTTGTGTACGTTATTTTGTGTCATTGCACCTGGTGTGGTGCAAACAGTCCAAGTTGTGTGTCCAGTCCGGCTGTGTTCTGCATCTACTCCCCAAGCTCCTATCCGTCCCCACACCTGCCGCACACAGGTAGGTCTCCTCCATCCTTCTGTATAAACTATTCTTCTGTAAGAAGTAGTCTTTCTTATATAGTGGATCTTTGACTCTTGTCCCATGCTCCTGGGCTGATTTGGCACCTTCCTGTATCTTAGAAGCATCACCTTGTGTACACCTTCATTCCATTAACTAGACTGAATGGTAATTCTTTATTTGAATGTTTATTTCCCACCAGATTATGGATTTATTAGGAGCAGGAACTGGGTCTTCAGTCCTTGATCCCCAGCCCGGTGTCTGGTACCACGTAGAGCCTCGTTCACGTTTGTACAAGGGTGGGGGGAAATACAATATGGTTTTGTCAGTTGCCCACAATAACCAGAAGGGGATACTTAATATATTTTTTTTTATTAAGGATAGTGTAGTAGTTTCACTATTTAAAAAAAATTTTTTTAATGTTTATTTATTTTTGAGAGAGACAGAGATAGTGACAGCTGGGGAGGGGCAGAGAGAGAGAGAGAGAGAGAGAGAGAGAGAGAGAGAGAGAATCCAAAACAGGCTCCAGGCTCTGAGCTGTCAGCACAGGGCCCGACGCGGGGCTCAAACTCAAAAGCTGTGAGATCATGACCTGAACCAAAGTCGGCCGCTGAACCGACTGAGCCACCCAGGTGCCCCTCGCTATTTTAAAATCCACCACTTAATTTAGAACCTACTAGAATAGCACTACCCACTGGAAACATTAAATAATTCATAGCTGAGATTAGAAAGATTATATAGCATAGATGTGCATACAAAATTTATAAACAACTCACATACCCATCATAAGGGGGTTTTTAATTACCTTATGGCATATGATGAAGCCATTAAAATGCAGTTTCTAGTGAATATTCCATTATACAATCAAATATTTATAATACGATAGGTAGAGAAAAAGTCACAAAACCCACAGAATCCTAGTTTGGATGAAAAGTGTGTATGTGTGTGTGAAAGTGGAAGCATTTTTTATTGAGTTAACTTTTTTTCTTTGTTTATATTTTTGTATACAATGAACATTTATAATGAATATGTATTACTTCTGTCATCAAAAAATAAGATACATTTTTATAATTTTTGTTGCCTGAAAGTCCATTTTAATACCTAAATTCTGCCTCTTCATTGCTCTCTTGCCAATAGAATTGTAACCGTGGTAGGGAGATGGGTGAGGGAGTTAGGATAATTTACTTTTAGAACTTCCAGAATGAGATGGTGTGACACAAAAATCCCGAGAGGTGATTTTCTCATGACTGTAAGTTAGGTCAGGCAATGATAAATCATCCTATTAAAGAGATACACAGTAATGACAAAAATCATCAACACAGTGTACAACTGACCCTCTGTTTCACTGCTTATATGAACTAATAGAATTCTTTAAAACAAGTAAACTATGCTGCATAGTTTAATGGCTGGATGACCTTGCTGTTACTCACTTTGATGGCTCCTGCGTCCAGTGCCAGAGTGGCCATATCTTTTACAGGAAATGGAAGAGGGTGAGATCTTTGGGCATCTGAGAGTAAACCCACGCACACACGCGCACTCACACTGCAGGACCCACAACCAGCAAAGCAATCTGTTCGTTAATTTAGACACCAGGCCAGAATCTGAACACACACTGAGGGGGTTGAATTCATGTTTGTTCTCATTCCTGGCAGTTTGAGTTTCCTCTGAGACTCCTCTCGTTTTGGGCTGCCCACTCACAAGCTCCGGAAATCATTTCTCACTGCTCCCCTCACACTGGGAAAGCCAAGTTGAATTGCAAATGCAGGAGCATATCCAGACCTCCTGTGTGCCATCATACCTCCCCACCTCCCACTGTGAGAGCCTTCTCTAGAGTCCCACAACACCTTCTTGTTCTTTGCTCACCAGGCCGCATACCCAGAGCCGTGGCCTCCATCAACCAGCACCTCCTGAGATCAGACGACGTGGTAAGCTGTTGCCTCGACCTCGGGGTGCCCAGCATCTCTTTCCGCATCAACGGGCAGCCTGTGCAGGGGATGTTTGAGAACTTCAACACAGATGGGCTCTTCTTCCCTGTGGTGAGCTTCTCAGCAGGTGTCAAGTAAGTGATGGCTGTGATTTCATGGGGAGTGGCTGTTAGCCCACCTCCCCACCACTCGTGTGAGCCAGGGAGCAAGGGAGTGTCCCTCATGACTTCCACATCATAAGCCAGACTGCCCCCCCCCGCTCCCCCTCCCCCGCCAAAATGATGTTGAAAGCAGGAGAGCAATCCAGGATCACTAACTCCGTGGATAGTCATTGAATACCTACCTACCACCAAGGGTTTTGTAATGTCTTCAAATAAGATGAATAACATCAATCTTATGTAGATCCTTGCTTTAATAATTGTTTTAAAAATTACATCCTCGGGGCGCCTGGGTGGCGCAGTCGGTTAAGCGTCCGACTTCAGCCAGGTCATGATCTCACGGTCCATGAGTTCGAGCCCCGCGTCAGGCTCTGGGCTGATGGCTCAGAACCTGGAGCCTGTTTCCGAGTCTGTGTATCCCTCTCTCTGCCCCTCCCCCGTTCATGCTCTGTCTCTCTCTGTCCCAAAAATAAATAAACGTTGAAAAAAAAAATTACATCCTCATTATTAAAAATTTATGAGATATAGTTCTAAATAAAACAACGTCACAATCCCAACGTGTAACTATAATCTCTGCTATTAGTTTCAAGTCTTTAATTCTACACATTTTGGGAGCTTTTTTTTTCTTTCTTTCTTTCTTTTTTTTTTTTTTTTTTGAGAGAGAACGTGAGCAGGAGAGAGGGGCAGAGAGAGAATCTTAAGCATGCTACACGCTCAGCACGGAGCCCAACGTGGGGCTTGATCCCACAACTTTGGGATTGTTACCTGAGCCAAAATCAAGAGCTGGACGCTCAACTGACTGTGTCACCCACGCACCCCATGAGGCTTTGTTAATTGACATCACACTCAATATGAAGTTTTATGTCTTCATTATTTTCCATTCAGCCATACATAATGAGCCTTTTCCTGACTCCTTAAGTATCCTCCTCACAAACAATTTTTATAGCCAGTCATTTGGTTGTCCCATAATATAGCCATTACTTTATTGTTAGACTTTTGTGCTAATTCCATTTTTATCTTTATAAATAAAATTATGATGGACATCCTTGAGCATAACTCTTTTGTCTGCATATCTGTTAAGTTCTTCCTAGAAGTAGGTCAAAAGTTATGAAGTTTTTAAAGTCTAAATTTGTAGGGGTGCCTGGGTGGCTCAGTCAATTAAGTGTCTAACTTCGGCTCAGGTCATGATCTCACGGCTCATGAGTTCATGCCCGGCATCAGGCTCCCTGCTGTCAGCTCAGAACCTAGACCCTACTTTGGATTCTGTGTCTCCCTCTCTCTCTGCCTCTCCTCCACTCATACTCTGTCTCTCTCAAAAATAAACATTAAAAAATAATAAATGTATAATCACATAGCCAAGTAGATTTTCAGGAAGATTGTATGGAACAGTTCAGAAATAATTATCAACAATTTTGGAATCTCAAAAGTTCTGAAACCCATGAATTTTTTCATAACTCATTTCACCACAGAGTCTGACCTAAACTCATTTTGTTGTCAAAACTGTCATCAACAGAAATGAGGTTGCTTTTAATCTTTCATTTATTCCTCTTCTTTTGAATATTTACAAGCTTAACTGCAGAAATATTAATGTGTTTGATTAAGGGGTACAGCCCCTCACCTGTCTAGAGGTTGTATTTAATGCATAATATGTATACTTTCTTTAAAATCTAAAGAATTCTGAAGTCTGAAACACAACTCCAGATTTCAGATAAAGGATTTGGGCCTTGTAGTATCATTTAAAGCAACATATGGGAATGCCCAACTGATTGAGTCTTCATTAACTTTTACTGTTATGGGTTATTTTTAATCTTTGCTAATTTGAGAAAATTGTAACTTAAAGTTTTAATTTTCTATTTATTTGATTACTTGTGTGGTTAAGCATTTTTAACGATTACTGTTTTTAGATAGTATTTCAACCCAATATTTTTTATGTTCTTTGCCTATCTGGTATGAATTTCAATGTTTTGTATGTTAAGACTATTTAAAATACTGCCTTACTCGTTTCAAATCTTTTTTCCCAGTTTACGATTTACATTTTCACACTTAGCTTTATTTTCCTGTCGTTTCTTTGTTTTTCCCTTTTACAAAAATAATGTAAATCAAGGAAATAACCAAGAACCCAAAATTGCACAACCTGGAGACAACGCTATTACCTTTTTATTCATACATCCGAATATTTTTACACTAAATTGGATTTATACTGTACAAGCTGTTTTCTACATACTATGGCTAACTAGTGTGTTTGTTGCTCTGCCCCTTTCCTTATACCAGTTGGATGCTGTATTAATTATTTTAGTCTGACAATATATTTTAATGTCAAGACAAGACAGACCCCATTAATTTAATGTCAAGACAAGACCCCATTGTGACTCTTCTTCCCCAAGACTTTCTTAATCATTCTCGATCCCTGCTTATTAAAGAGATTACAATAGAATGAGTGGAAAACTAGAATCAACACAGTTAGAATCAAACTGGTTTCCATTGGAGCCCTTGGAAAGGGCCATAAAAGGAGGGGAGTTGTAGACAGCAGACACTTAGAGCTTGGACCACAAAGATGCCATCTCAGAGCTGCGAGCATCTGAGGGATGGATTTCCAAAGTGATAGCACTGTGATAGTCCTCAGCACCTCAGGTAGACTGATAAAGCAAGACATGTTGATATATTATTTTAATGGATGAAATTTCAGCTCTGTTTCAGTTAAATAATTTAGAAATAAAGAATTATCCTTTGGAAATGATATTGAACCTTGGGAATTTGACACAGATATGCAAATACACATAGTATATATACACATACATAGATATGCAACATGTACATAAACTAATGTATGTTTGTACACATAGTGATACGTATACAGTACATATACATATTTATAAATATGTTGATGTCGATGGATATAATAAATTTAAACATTATCATTGTTTGAGATTCTTTTAACAAAAGGACAACAATGATAGTAAAACCTTACTAGGGCTGCAAATCTACTCAGCACTGTTGCAAGCCAACGAATCTTCTGTCCACCCCAGGGACTGTATTCTAGAGTTGTGAGTTCTTTATCTGTGTTTCTGTCTGCTGAGGACATACCCATTAGAATTTCATTCCAGGTCTCCCATTTTAAGCGTGGCATAACATCCCATTCTTCGTTGATATCCATAAGAAGCATTTAGAAAACCAGGAGCATTATTGAAAGACAGAGACACTGTAAGCCCAAAGAGAACTGATTGGAACAGAGATCCCTGGCAGTCGGGGGAGAACCAGCACATGTTCCACTATGCATCCTCCCCACTCGATTGCCCAGGAAGAAAGAGAATGAGCAGAAATCTACATATGATGTAACAGCGTTTGGGTCATCCACCTGTTGACTCAGTACCTTCTTCGGAGAAACAAGATCACTCTGAGCAGTCGCTTCCCAGGACCACACTGGCCTAGGTAGCTAATGGCCTTGGTCACCCAGCATCACTGCCCTTCCCTTCTCTGTTGGTTTTGACCACATCCCACTCGCTGGGTTTTACTTATTTTCAAGGCAAGTACACCTACTTCTCAAGCATCTCATCTGAGACAAGGGCCTAGCTAGAAGTCAGATCTCTGGAGAAAAGGACCTTTTTTAGTGTGCCGGCTTAATGGTATCTAAGTAGTTTGTGTTTAGAGATCAGTACATCCAATCTTGTATGTTGCCTAATGGTTTTTAATCATGAACTCATCCATCCAGTCTCCTTCAGAGAAATGAGATAGGATTTTTAAGTGTGTGAATTTATTTATTTATTTATTTATTTATTTATTTATTTATTTGGTGAGGACTTAAACTGAAATCTCTTGGCAAAGAACTGCAGCTGGCAGGTAAAGAAATGGGCGACTCCACCGTATCCACATGTAGAAGATGCTTCTAGCATCTCCTGTCTGGGACAGCAGGGCATGCAGCCTTCTGAGTGCCCAGGAAAAAGAGAAGCAAAGTTCCAGGATAGGAAAAATGAGTTGTCTAACCCATTTATAAGGCACAAAACTGGTAAGAGAGTTTAAGAAACTGAAGGATCCAGATGTGTTGATTTGAAAAGTTGTTACCTTAGCTATGAGAGCCTCTTGCTTAAAGCACCTGAATTAGTGGTAAGCTAATGAGTGGGACTTGATGTCTTTCAGGCCTCCTTTCTCTCAGGAAAATGTCACCTCTGACATATTCCTGTCTTTGGTTCTCAGAACATAGTATGATCTGAGGAGAGATGGAATTGCCTGCACATTTGGGAAATACATTTTACTGAAGTACATTCAGCCCCTTATATGATGTCTTCAGTCGTTCCCAGTGCTGGTCTTGTGTTGAAGAGTAGCCAATGGACTGATTTTTATTTGTGAGCAAAGAGGATCAGTATACCAGTACTTACTCTTACATCAACTGGTAAAGTATGATTTGGTGCTGAAACCCAGAAGTCTCTCTATACTACTTTCACTCAGCTGTGCAGAAAGCGAGAGAGAAAGCAAGAGGTTAATTCCAAGTTAATTAAATATGAGTTAATCTCACTGAAATAGGTTGAAGAACACAGTTGATCAGGCAACTGAGTCCTCTGGTCCTCGGTCCCGTGCCAAGTTCCATCGTGAGTGGTCAAGGTGAGGAGGGCAGAACAGAAATGCTGAGACCCTCTGAAAGCAGTGCTACATGTTGAAGGATCATACTACCCACAGTGTAACTCCAAAAACTACAAGAACAAAACTTTATTTCTCTTATAAAATGTGTGTGTGTGTGTGTGTGTGTGTGTGTGTGTGTATTTATGACAATTGAAAAGAAATTACTATTTTCACCAATATAGTAAGTAGAATACTTGCTTGGTTGTATTGTGTCTCTTCCAGCAGGGTACAAGATTATGCCATTCTAGAAAGAGGTCCTTCTCCTGTCATAGAAGCATTCAGAACTGTCTCTCGTGTTTATTTTCAACTCTGGTGTGGCTTCTAAATTCGATTTCTCTTTTACAGCCCCATTTCCTCCTATTCACTGGTCTTTACTGAGGTCACAGTCATGAATTTGTGACCCCATAATTATTTGTATAGTTACAAACTATGTTGTTAATAACACCTGATTAAGATGTCCCTGTAAGTAGTCACTGAAGAGCAAAAAATCTTTTTCAATTAGATTTATCCACAGTGAAGTCAAAGGCAGCATGAGTAATTACTAACAAAATCCACAAATCAATATGTGCTCTCTTTTCTAACTATTACGAATGTGCCTCCTTAGGTTTCTTCTCCGTGGGGTTTGTCTGTGGATACTATTCATGCAGTAGGCCCTTAGTGTGACAACACAGTTTGTTATAGGACAGAATTTAGGATGAGGCATGTGTACCTTGGAGACCACCCAAAAGGTTGAGTTACTTAAATGCCAGCAAGCCCTCATTAAAAGGCAGTCTCACCCAGCAATATGGCGTCATGGCGTGAAGCACGGAAGCCACGACGTATAGTGAAACGTATAGTGATATAGTGATTTAGGTGATACTTTTTGTTTCTCAGAAAATGGATGAGTTCATCGCTGTAGTAGAATATGTTTTATAGACATAGTTAAATTTCCCAGAGATCTATTTTAACGGCCTGACATAGCTCTGTTACCGGCCCTTGCTAATTTATAACAGCAACAATATCCAAAGGTGGTTGGTATTTGTGGTTGCTGTTTGTTTTCTGTTGGTATCCACCAGCCTTGGCTAAAATTCAGGTAACCAACAGCTTAGCTATTTCCAGCTTGCTGTGGTCAATGCTGTGGAAATTATTACTGAGATAAATATACTTCTGTGGAGAACATGATGATTGCCCTGGGCTTTCATCAAACACTGGCCAGAAGGAAAGATGAATGTGGGAACATACATAACTCAGATTGTTTTCCCGTCCTAGCGAGAGGATGCGGTTATGAATCACGACTTACGAGTTGAATTCAGGTCAGCCAAAGCTCATTAATTCTTTGTCCTCTTAACCACAGCCTGTATCCTTTTCTTCTTTGGAACACCTTCCCCGCTGTCTGGGAGAGCTTCACTAGCAGATGAGAGTAATGAGATATTCAGGAAGAGAGACTCAAGTGACGTCACATGTTTGCTAGTAAGCCGTGGATAAGGAAACCTAGTCATCCTTCTGGAGCATAACAAAGCCGTGTCTTGATTTTTACTGTGTTGTTTTTATTTGTGGATCCGTCTTTCGAATCTGGGAACTTGTAATAGGCAGTCTGGTCCCTTCTGCAAATGGGAAAGCCACAATGTCTAAATCTCAAAAGGCTGAATTGAAAATGCTAGCAGGGATTTTTCAATACAATTTTCTCTGTTTTCAAAATCAGTCAAGTAAATAAAAAATTCCCCCACATCTCCCCAAAAAAATCTCAGTACTCCCTGGAGACTCTTATGGGAGCTTTTGCTCATCTCGGAGGCAGAAGAATCTAAGGACCCACTTAACTCTAATCACTTTAGGAGGAAAACCGCCCTTAAGAGCTGATGGAATGTCCTGAGTTCTAGGAAGAATTCCAGAAGATAACAGGTGCTTTAGTGGACGAGATTAAATTGATTAATTAAGTTGATTTGAAAATCCATTAATGTAGAGAAAAATCCAAGGATCAAGAAGAATGAATCTGAATGAACTCAATTCTCAAATTACCTTTTTATTTTTAAATTTAACATTTTCTGAGGCTGGGAGATGCAGTGGAACCCAAGAAGCAGGGAAGAATAACACCTAGAGAAGAGAGATTTACATCCTAATTGGAAAAAGGATGTAAATGATAAACCTTCAGCGCCAGATGCCAGATTTATGAAAAGAAATAGACTAGTTATTTGTCACTCTGTTGTTTCCTTGCTACCCTCTACATCCATGCTCTGGACTTCTGGCCCTGGATAAGCCCTTCTGCCCATTCTGTAACCTTTATTGCCCCTTTTAAGAATAAGAACAGTCTTCTTGGCCATATGAAAATCCCATCTATTTGACTAGAAGGTAACTCAGATTTGTATGCAGTTGATGTTTGAGGCCTTTGTGGTCTCCTTGGAGCCTCAGGCTGGAGCATCTCGAAGCGTCTCGCTGCAGTTCTTTTTACACAGGCTTCACCACCTGTGCTGGCTGCTTCCTTCTGGCTGACCCCAAGCCCTATTCTACATACGTTTCCCTCCCCGCACACAGGGCCTCCCACCTCCCCTGCTTACCTCCTTTCTGATCTCTGATCAGTCATTTGCCTCTCGGGGCATACTTCCTTTTGAGATGACTGACAGCTGACTCATTTGTGGAGTCTGTCTGGCCTTCCAGGAACACAGTCCTTGGCCCCGCCCTGAGCAGAAGGGAGCTCTTTCCCTTGAGATCAACTATTGCTCGCTCACTCTCCCGCTCGTGCTCTCTCTCACTCTCTGTCTCCCTCTCTGTCTGTCACCGGGCAAACATGTCCCTCACTAGATTCCAGGGGGACACTTGAAAGCTTCTGAATAGTTCTTAAAGCACTCTTCATTTGACTTCAGATAGGAGAGAACTCCCTGCCTTTTCTCCCTGACAGTTCTCTCCAAATGAATTCTTTACCTTTCTTATCAGGGTGCAGGCACCTGGTAGACTACAGCTGCATTTGTTTCATAACTTTTTGGATGGATCTTCGTAGTGGATCCAGCATCTCACTTCAGGATGTGAAAATACTGGCATCCTCTGATTTATCTGCCTTTGGGACCTCTGCTAAAACTCTAAGAGGGGGAATCCCATTTTAATATCTTCAGATAATTAAAGTGGGTTGCAGGCATTTCTTTTGATTATCCCCTTCAAGCCTGCATTTTATCTCTGGGTATTTCCTTTGACGTGGTCAGTCTGGATCTCGCGGAGAGAGGTATGAGGAGGACCACCACTGTTAGTGCTTGTTTGTTGGAGCCCTTCCCAGGCACTGCGGGTAGCGAGGGAAGGAGCCACAGACCGCGGGTGTACCTGGCACAGGTCTTGTCCAGTCCCTGATGGAGAGCAGGGCTTCTGTCTGGCAAGTCTTTGGAAGCAACCCAGGACCACTCCTTCCACCCACTGATGACACTGGACGTGACGTTTGGAGACAAATGCTTCAGTGAACAGTACACACTAATTTCTGCTTACGTACATTTTTCCTTTTACAGTTTTTGTGGCCATCAGAGGAGATGAGATGAAGATTTATAACCAAATTATTCTCTTTTTAATAACAGAATATAAAACCAGAAATGATGGTTTTCCTTATGTTCTCTGTGCTTTCTTGATTTGCTCTCTATCCAGAAGATGATGGCAGATTTTAAAATGTAAGAGAAATTTTAACACTAAACAGAGCTGGCAAGACAGCTCATGAATAATTAAGTCCAGCCAGAAGACCTCATAGGAGATCATTTACTTGTTCTTGGAATCTATTCACTAGTGAGTAACAAAGAATACTCATACCCTTGCTGTACAAGCTCCTGGGCATTCAGCTTCTCACAGGAAGGATGCTCAAGGAGAAGAGGGAGGCAAAAAAAAAATGTCCTACACTGTCTTTTTTGCTCAAAAAGCTCTAGTTCTATCCCACAGTTTCAATATGTCAGTAACACAATCTGCTGTGTTTCAGTTGAATCGGGAAGTTCTCAACCAATAATTTCAAGGCTTAGTCATTATTTCCTGAAGGTTCACTAAATTAGTAACATTTCAGGCTAATGACTCAATTTTGTCTTAATGTCATCGTTCATATTCTTAATACACATATAGCATGCCCCGTTGCGTAACATTTAATGTAGGAACATCCACAAGGGACAATTGTGGTTCTAATTCTATATCATTGTTTAGTACTTGAAAATGGGAAAGTGGGAGATGTCCTATGATTTCTATAATTAATTTTAAAACAGCATTGTTTAAAATGCTATTTGGATAAAGAATTTGTTTGTATTGGGAAGGAAAAAAAAACTTTAATGTCTCCCACTTGGAAAGAGTTTTATTTTCCAGTTTCATAATTAGGCTATTTCCACAGTCATGATTACTCAGCCAACACTGAGACTCTCTTGCAAGGCTGCCCTACCAGAACTTTCTAGTTAAAGAAAGTGAGGCCTGGTGGAGAGTCTTGCTGTGAGTGCTTTGCTAGGTCATAACCCTTCGCCACATATCTCAGCCCCCTGCAAACGTGCCCTCACTCCCTCAGCAGTCCCTAACTGTCCTCATTCCAAAACAAAAATGGGATCTGGCTTTTGCTTTCCATTTTGTCCATCATCACATTGGCTCAACCGATTATCCTCACCTCCCACCATCACTAGTTGGGTGTCTGGTGCCTCCAAATACTCGCTGAATGGTCTGCTAACCTGTCCACATACAGCAGCTAGAAGAGTCTTGTATTTCTTCTTAAAGTCTTTCAGAAGCTTCCTGCCTGGCATACAATCTCATCTTCTTGCCATGACTCACAGACCCTACCTGATCTAGCACCGCACCCTCCCACCTCACCTCATGCCCCTTGGGCTCTGCACCCAAGCTCTTTCCTGCCTCAGGACCTTGGCACATGTCATGCCTCTGCCTAGAATGCTCTTCCAGATTTTAAACTCCTTAGCTCCTCTTTAGTCCACAGGGTTAACTCATGTTTCTTCCTCAGAGAGGCCTTCCTTGACTGCAGTCTAGGAGCCTCCCCTCTTTCCTGAGTTATTTCACATCGCCCTCTTTATTCCTTCCTTGATATCTCCCAATCAGTAATTATGACTGTTTTTCTAGTTGGATCCCTGTTCTGTGACACCAGGGGCACTGTAGTCTTTGTTCATTGCCGAGTCTCCAGTGCAAAGAACAGCAAGTCATATGGGTTCGATCACTCGTTAAATGGAGGGAAGAGGGTGTGAGGGTTGCATGCAGAGGCTATGTGTATATACTGATTTTTCCTGTGTGATATTAGTGTTGACCCTGGAGGGCTACATATCTTTTCATGCTTTTTTAAAAATTTTTTTTTAACATTTTATTTATTTTTGAGACAGGGAGAGACAGAGCATGAACAGGGAAGGGTCAGAGAGAGGGTGACACAGAATCTGAAACAGGCTCCAGGCTCTGAGCTGTCAGCACAGAGCCCGACGCGAGGCTCGAATTCACGGACCACGAGATCATGACCTGAGCCGAGGTCGGCCGCTTAACCAACTGAGCCACCCAGGCGCCCCATCATGTTTTAATTACTTAAAACTGTGGTCATATTTTCTCATTAAGTTAAAGTTGATCTGCAAAAGCTCTCTTTCTTGTTACAAACCTAGGAGAATATAAAGTATCGTTTTGAAATAGTTCGCTTTCACCCTCTCCTCCTTGCAGGGAAAGCTTTGGGGTGTACCTATAACCCTAACCGAACCTATATATATATAAGGCTAAAATGCAGCCAGATGCTGAATTAGCATATTGAAAGACTTCAGTATACTGGAAATTTAGTGCCTGCATCACTTGTGAGCCCCAAGTGTCTCTCCCCCTTCTGGGAGGTCTCTGTAGGCACTGCTGGAGTGGACTAGAGTGTCAGGCCTGGATGCCAGCAGGGTGGTGGTGCCCCTGAGAAAGGCACTGGTACCCTGGTGTGCAAACACTTCATACCTATTTGGCTGCCTATGGCTATGACCGCCTGCTGTTGCTTCTTCAGAGTCGCCCTCGTATGGCTGTTTAGGGGAACTGCAGCCTCTGCAGGGTATCACTTGGCATATATACCACTTGTGCTTAATATTCTGGTGTTCATCTTTTGCCTGCCATCTTAAAAATTGACGTGTGAGTGATATCCCTCAAGTAAAAAGATTTGAAGTCCTTATGCTGTAGTTTTAACATGATCTTGTCAGAGAATAATGTCCTTCTCACCACTGCTACTCTTTTCAATAGTCTAGTAATATTTATAATGATGATTTGTCTACTAGGGTAAAGAAAAACATGATTATTTATTTTAGAGAGTACATGAGCAGGGGACAGGGGCAGAGAGAGAGCTAGAAAGAGATAGAATCTTCAGCAGACTCCATGCTCAGCTCAGTTTGGAGCCTGATGTAGGGCTCAGACCCATGACTGCAAGATCGTGACCTGAGCTGAAATCAAGAGTTGGATGCTTAACCAACTGAGCCACTCAGGCACCCCAGGAAAAACATTATTTTTAAAGTGTAGTGTTATTTATGTATGAATTAACTTTTTAAAGAACTTAGCTGACATGGGTCATCTGAGGATCATAGACTGAGAGTTTTCCCCAATGCTTTATTGCATACTTCAGGATGTTCGTTGTACTGAATCAGAGTTCAGGCACTTTCCCACAAAATAATTGCTGGGGGTGGGGGACGGGTAGTTTATCTTGAATGTTCTCATATCGAGGCTGGGATTTCTCTTTTTAACCTCTCTCTTCCTGGTCTTTCCAAATGGTACAGAGTACGTTTCCTGATGGGTGGACGTCATGGAGAATTTAAGTTCCTGCCTCCCTCTGGCTATGCCCCTTGCTATGAAGCCTTACTGCCAAAAGAAAAGATGAGATTGGAGCCTGTCAAAGAATATAAACGCGATACTGAAGGAGTTAGAGATCTTTTGGGTACCACTCAGTTCCTCTCTCAAGCCTCTTTCATCCCATGCCCCATAGACACCAGTCAGGTAGGTTCGAGCAGGCAACCCAGGCAGATGAAATCCTAGGGCTAAATCCTTCTCTCTCTGTTGTCTCTGAACCATTCCTGTCATGCATTCAGTATTATTATCATGTGATGTGAACAACTGTTGTTTTTCATGTTTCCACCATATGCATACGTTGAGCTCTTTCAGGATTTCCCAGACAAGTTGATCACTTGCTACATGCAAGGCCCTGTGAGGTACAGGTGCAAATATGCAGTATTCTCTGGGAATTCACAACCCACTTAAGGAGGTAAAAAGCAAATGTGCTATTTTTTAAGCCTGAATGTAATAAATGCAAAACGAACAGTATGCACAAATAAGTGCTAGAGACACCTGTTAGGCTACCATATTTCTAGAAGTCTAGTTAGTGAGGCTAGAATTCCACCAGGGCCTTTAATAAGCTTAAACGGGGAGGGATCCAGATGTGAAGTAACAGGAATGGGGTAAGGGTCTAGAAGTAGAAACACAAAGTAGGGACAGGTGGAGAGCTACCCTACCACCCAGCAATTGCACTACTAGATATTTACCCAAAGGATACCAAAATGCTAATTCAAAGGGGTACATGCACCCTGATGTTGATAGCAGCATTGTCTATAAGAGCCAAATTATGGGTCATTATTCAGCCATAAAAATAATGAAATCTTGCCATTTGGACGGCTGGATGGAGCTAGAGAGTATTATGCTAAGGTAAATAAGTCAGAGAAAGACAAATACCGTATCATCTTACTCATACATGGAAATGAAGAAAACAAATGAATGAAGGGGGAAAAAGAGAAAGGCAAACCAAGAACCAAATTCTTAACTACATAGAACAAACTGATGGTCACTAGAGGAGAGGTGGGTGTGGGCATGGGTTAAATAGGTAATGGGGATTAAGGCTTACACTTGGGGTGAGCACCAGGTGTTGTATGGAAGTGTTGAATCATTGTATTGTACACCTGAAACTAATATTATGCTGTTAACTGGAATTTAAACTTCAAAACAACAGAGGTGGTGATAAATATTCTCTTGTGGCTGGATACTTGGAGGAGGCGGAGTGTGTAGGAGAAGAGTTGGAAATAAAACTGAAAGAAATGAGGTGGTATATATGAGGGGAAGGTGCTGATAAACGGACATTTTCTTTGCCTTTCCAGGGCCTCTTTTGAGAGGGACACACTCACAAGCTTATGACATGGGGCATAAACAACAGCTTTGAATATTTCCTCCACACTGGTGCTATTCAAATCACTATTCTCATTGTTAGGGAAAAATAAATGCAATGGGGTCTTGTCTCTGAGGCACAAGGGGTTAGTAGTTTTTGGAAATATAGCTCTTTTGACCTGTAGAAGGTCTCCAGCATGTTATTTTCTCATAATATTCATGTGACCCTATTACATTCAGCTATGCACGCATGTTCATGAATTTGCTTCTTACCTCCTGCAGCAAATTCCCATGTGTGAATTCCCATAAAAATTATTGTAAAGCAGCATTTCTCTGCCTGCTTCACAGAGCCTGGTGCAGCACCTTGAAAGTAGTTGGCGTTGAGAAGGTTGATGGGAAACTGGGGAGGAGTTTGTGAGCCAGAGATGATCCTAGAAATCAGATCCTCTGGTTCCTATGTAATCTAGATACGAAGACTGAGGGCCAAAGAATGAAACTAGCTTTTGCATGGATGCAAAGCCACTAGGGCCCTAGTGAGGAAAGAGCATGAACGTGGTACCTACTTGTCTGTGCCACCCCTCACTAAATAATCAGAAATGTGCGGGCCTTTCAGAAGCCCTTCCAGAAGGGCTTCCTGGAAGAAGTGGGCCTCAAAAAAAGGGGGGGGGGTGTTTTGATGAGGGTGGGAAGGAGGGCTTGACCAAAGAGTGGAAAGAGTGTCTAAACGTGCAGAACTGAAGATTTAAAAATTGAAGATAGCAGACAAATCAAGAGGCCAGAAAAACCTTTGATGTCAGGACCCAAAATTGAATTTGTATGGACCTTGGAACTAGGGACTTGTTCCCAGGAAATCAAATCATAGGGAAGTTCTCTTTGGAAAGGTACAATTTATTATCTCGAAGGAGACCTTACAATTTTTTAGAACCTACTATTCTGTGAAATTATTATCAAAGGAGAAGTTAAACATATATATGGAGAATCAACTCCATTTTCCCTGGAGCATGGTAACCAGTTTGTAGACCAAATATTGCTGACTGGAACCCTGTCCTTAGGCACTAACAGTACCCAGGGCTTGAAGCACCCCAGCCCCTGGCTGAACACAGGCAAAAAGGAGTCCGACTCCAGGCAGCCCAATCCCAGACACCCTAAGGCAGTTAGCAAGCCAGCATTACTCTGCCCCAGGTAGTAACCAATTGAGGTCACTGAAACTATGATTTGGGGTACTTGTGGAGGCCTTGTTCCACACTGTCTCCCACATTGGTTCCTCCCACATGGAAATCCCTTTGCAGTCCATGATCTCCTAAGGAAAACCTAGTTTAAACAGATTCTCTGGGTTTACCAACAAAGCCCAAATACAGTTATAATTTGCTGGCTAATAATTTTCCCCATTTTGTTCCTTATTGAAACATTATGCCACTTATTAATGTTGCCCCTTTGATAATTGCATTAAGTTGATTTTTAATGGCTTTAGTTGAAAGTCAAATAGTGATTATAACACATAGTTTAAATATGTTACTGCAATTTTCCTCCATGATCTCATATACATCACTTACTTGATACACGTTTGTTTTTTTTTTACCAAAAGCAATTTTTATCCAGAAGCTACCGTGCCTCAAAAGAAAAACAAAATCAGTATTTTTGTAAATAGTGGAAATACTAATAACCATTGTCATAGAGGGGGCATTGCAAGGGCCAGGCAGGTGATACAGAAGTGAAGTATGTCAAGTGCACAAGCCCTCAGAAACTGCTTCTCAGCTCCAGCTGATGGTTACCAGGCAAAAGTGTGGGTCCAGTGTTTGTGATCTTCCAAGCAAACTAGATATCTGAATTTTTATATGAAATCTCCCATTGCTTTAAAGTTGTCAATGGATAAACGTGGGAATAAGACCTATTATTGTTATTGCTGCAGAAGCAGTAATAGTAAATTTTAAAACATAGGAGGAAGGAAAGGAGAAAAAACTTGGGCCCCCAGTGTATGACCTTTGTGGAGACATATGAGCAAAGTGCCAGGAAAACATGGAGAAACTCTCCGTGAAGGTAATTGGGGAAGACTTCCCAAAGGTGGGACGTTTGAGCTAAATTGAGAAGGATGGATATTGAGGGTGTTGGGATTAAAACCAGAGCTGGACAGCAGTTAATGCAGTAAAAACAGATTTTAGTTAAGAGCTACATAAATAGGGGAAGAGGATCTCCAGTGTAGATCTGGGCTCGGTTCTAAATACAACAAGAACAACCGGGGCTTTAGAGCCAAGGAGAGCAAGATGGGGAGGTGGTTGAGAGCCAATGGAAGAGAAATTACTAAGAGAAGCATCAGCGGTTGGGATGGATTCTTATTAAACTGACCTCCCGGGATTCTGTCTTTAGGCAGGCCAGAGTGATCTGATATCACCTGGAGGATGGTGAGGGAGAAGGAAATTCCATCAGACAAGGAAGTAGGTGGAGGGCTGTTCCATTATCAAGGGTGGTGGATTCTCACCAAACTGATTTAGCAGGATACTTTCTCCAACTGGGGTCTTGAGACTAAGGCCCAAGGATAGAGCCTAGCTGGAAAAAGGGCTAAGAGACCCCCATCTGGAGCCTGGTCTAGGAGAATGTCTTTGTCATCTGCTCTGTGGTGTAGAGGGGTGTGTGTGTGTGTGTGTGTGTGTGTGTGTGCGCACGCACATTTTATGTGTATCATTGGGAAAATTGATAAAGGTGAAGACTGCATATACAAAGACACAACTGTGAAACAGTGTGATCTTTTGCAGTAATTTCAAAGGTTGGCAAGGATGTGTTTGTGAGGACATGGTGGAAAAACTGAAGGAGGACACTCAATACTTGGTTAACACATCTAGTCTGTGTTTTAGGAGTTCAAGGAACACTTGCAGACACCCAGGAAGTGTTTTGATGTGATTTTATTGTTGTAGACTCTTCACTCTGGTCACAATACGGAGGGTAGATTGGTCAGGAGTTGGGGGGACCCAACTGTGAGGGTCTTGCAATGATCCAAAGAGAAAATAATGAGGTTGAGTGATTAGAGGTGGGAGCCTTTCAAAAAGATGCTTCAAAAATTAACATGATCAGAGGCATTTGTGTGGCTCAGTCAGCTAAGCGTCCTACTCTTGATTTCAGCTCAGGTCTTGATCTTCAGGGTCATGAGTTCACACCCTACATTGGGCTCCATGCTGGGTGTGAAAACTACATTAAAAAAAGATGAACATGATTGATTTTGTGATTGATCCAATGGTGCTGGGGGTCCAAGTAATACCCCGGAGGGAAGACACTAGGATGACTTCTAGACTCGAAGCAATGGTGGACCACTGAACAAAAAGAGAAAAACAGAAAGAGAAAAGGTTTTGAAGGAAAGAAATGATTTCAGTTTTGAATGGTATATTGGGTTTACTTAGTGGGAAAATCCTGCAGGCGGCTGGAACTGTAAGTCTGAACTTCAGGAGAGACCATGACTGGAGACATACGCACTTAAGAGTGATCATCTGTGGCTGGGTGTGATCTCCCAAGGAAAGAGCATAGAGAGAGGGGAGGTGAGGCCCAGGGAAGCATTCACATGTCAAGAACACACAACACAAGTATCTCCAAAGAAGACTGAGAAGGGATGGACAAAGGAAGCCCAGAGAGGAAGGAATCTCTGGAAGCATCTGGGTCAAGCAGAGTGGTTTGGAATCGTACAGCCTCTCTTGGGAAGGAGCCTCTGCAAGCAGCCTCTCCTGGGGGACGTGTAGGGAATTCAACTGCGGCACCTCATCCACATAGATTTTATGTTAGATTTCAGTACAGCCGGTTCGTATACTGCTGATTTCACACTTGTTCCTTTTCCTTTTAGGTGGTTTTGCCACCTCACCTAGAGAAGATCCGAGACAGACTGGCTGAAAACATCCACGAACTTTGGGGAATGAATAAAATAGAGCTTGGCTGGACTTTTGGCAAGGTATGCATTCCAGGGGCCAAGCTGGGGAGGAGGATTGGATTGCCTGGTCACCTAGGGAGGGTTCTTGAAAGACTCAAATGAGGAAGGGAACCGCATGAGCCCAAACTTGCTCCTTCTTACTGCCGTCTGTGTAGCTTTTGCTCCAAGATTTACTCAGTTATCTAAGCGCAGTCAAGGGTGTGGGGGAGGCCAGCTCTGAGAAGACAGAACTGGGGGTTCACTTCCCTTCTTACTTGAAAATGGCTTCCTTCATTTGGGGAATATCAGGCACTGTCAGGTGCCTCCTTCAGAACCCTCACATCCCCTTTTCCTCTTCAGAAAAAAGCTGTCCTCTCTTCATGGGGGGGGCGGGGGGAGGGGGGACGAAAAGAGGCTGATTCATTGTTTTGAATAAGAATTTGTTTAATACTGTTTTCAGACATATCACTAAGATTAATAGGCACTCAGGTTATAGAATCTCTTGTGCTAGAAAGCATTTTTCAAAGAGGATGTAAACTGACTTTGTGTTGGGTGATTTGTGTAAGGTCATGTCTGAAGGCATAAGGATAGGTGAGTTCTGAAGCTGCCTATGACCCTGACACCCTCAAATTATGAACATTCCAGCTTAGTTACTGAAAGGGTCCCTGCACTCTAACACTTACTGGTATCGATATAGCTACCGTAAAATAGTCTCCTTCTAGATGACTACGTCTCTGCTGTATGCTTTTATAACACCACAGACCTCTCCTTTAGAGAACTACTCACAGCTGCAATATTACATTTATTATTATGGTTATTTTATTACTATCCTCTACTCCATTATACTGTATTCTTCATGGGCCTGGGGCTATCCTGGCTCACCACTGAACTCCTAATGTCTAGCTCAGTGCCTACCACATAGCAGACACTTGACAAATGTTTGTTGGATGACTTAATTAGTTAATGTCTGGATCTGTTCTATCCAATACTATAGTCGTGAGCCACAAATGCCTACTGAGCACTTGAAATGGGACTGGTCTGAATTGAAATGTGTCGTAGTTATAAAATACACTGGATTTTGAAGACTTGCTGTGAGAAACTACTATAGACTGTCTCAAATGATTTCTTATACTGATGGCTTGCTAAAATGGTAATATTTTTTATCGTGGGTTAAATATATTATTTTTCTAAGTTTATTTATTTTGAGAGAGAGAAAGTGCATTTATTTTGAGAGAGAGAAAGGGGAGGGGAAGAGAGAGAGGGAGAGAGAGAATCCCAAGCAGGCTCTGTGCTGTCAGCAAGAGCCCAATGCAGGCTCGAACTCACAACCCCATGAGATCATAACCTGAGCCAAAATCAAGGGTCAGATATTTAACTGATTGAGCCACCTAGGTGCTCCTAAAATATATCATTAGGATTAATTTCACCTGTTTATTTTTGCTCTTTTCATGTGGCTGCTAGACAACTTGAAATTATAAATGTGGTTCATATTTGTGGCTGACTTTATATTTCTCTTGGGACAGTGGTGTCTCCTGGACAGATTGTGTAGTCCCTTATAAAGAATGCTGTCCTGCAGCAACATTATGGTTCCATGAATTTGGGGTAGGCAGGAACATGGCTACCATGTGTAAAATTGTTTCTCTATGAGAGTATGTTCTGAACGCAGACACTTGAGTAGAAACAATCCACAGAGCACAAGCCGCTGGCAACTTGGGGACGATGTGTGTCATTTGCTAGAGAGAGAGAGATGGTCTATTTGCCTATCAGCAAATAACTGTGTTTGTCTTGCCCTATATGGATTGCCTGGGCCATGTTTCAAAGTGTGTCCTTTTCTGTTTTCCGGGGCAGTGCCTGTTGTCAAAACTTAAATTATGTTTTTCTTATGTTGTCACCTAGACACGGGATGACAATAAAAGACAACACCCCTGTCTTGTGGAGTTTTCAAAGCTGCCTGAAACTGAGAAGAATTATAACCTACAAATGTCAACGGAAACCTTAAAGTGAGTGCTGAATTGAATCGAATGTGGACTAAACAGTGAGTGGGTGATTTAATGCCTTATAACTACACTGTAAAGGTATGTCTCTTGCCTTGAAAACATGACGCATTCTGATAAATGAGTGGAGATGGTGATTCTTCATGCCACTGAAGGACTTAGCATAGTAAATAACACATACACCATGGTTGTTGATCAGCTCAGATGCAGGTTAGGGTTCTTGCTGTCTTTTAGCAAGTTGACCCTTCTCCTCTCCCTCTGCTACATCACAGAACCCTTCTGGCCCTGGGGTGCCACATTGCTCATGTTAATCCCGCTGCTGGGGAGGATCTCAAGAAAGTCAAGTTGCCTAAAAAGTAAGTGATTTTTTTAATGATCGAAAACTTTCATGCTTCAGTCTGAATTTTTTAACTGGGAGGATGGGAGGCCCGTGGGCAAAGGCAGGTGATGGCCCCAGATCCATGCCTGCACTGGCAGGGCACGGTTCTCCCAGTTGCTTCGACTGTACTGTAAAGCCAGACAGAAGTCTGCTGAAATATGAGTGTTTCCAAGCTTTCCCTCTTTTTGCTCCTTCACCTGGGACCTACGCTACTATTGTTACTTCTAAGCCGGGAGGTGCGACACTCAGAAGGTTACACAGCCTTCGGTCTGTAAGAATAGCAGTTGGCACAGGAGCTCAAAAATGGTTGGTAGCCACAGAAAAGACTCACTCCTCTGGCATTGGGCCAGCCTGATAATTCCTTTGTGGAAACGGTTGTCTCTGCCAAGATTTAATTCGGCCCCTAAATCTGTCTATGTCCTATGCTCTCTCTCACCTGTACATTCCTGGAGAGTCACATGTTCTCACACATTCAGATACGCGCTCATGGCACATTCTCGCGCTCAACTGCTTGCTCACCCTCACATGCACCAGCCTTGGGTGCGTGTGCATTCACACACAGGTGTCCCAGTTACTTAGGAGCCAAGGCAATGCCAGCTTTAATCAAATGCTTCTCTTCCCCGTCTTCCCTGTGAAACTCCCAAGCTGCCAAGCCTCACTCTCAAAGGCAACTCCAGGTACAGAGCCTGCCGACCAGATTGCTGGGGTCAGTGCTCAACAGCCAGCACATGTTGACTCTGCCCAAGATCGGGCATCCCAAGAAGGTAGATGAGGGGCAGTATTTAATGCCTGTAGCAGACCGTGCCTCTCACATTGCTCAGCAGTTCCTGTGTAGAGGAAGTTCCTGGTCTATAAGTCATCACATTCAGGTTCTGGCTTTGATCTGGGCATTCGGTGTCCCTGGGGCCATCAGTGCCTCCAGACTCCTGTTCCTACGTGGCTATGATCAGCTGTTCTCCTTGAGAGTCACTCCACCGTGTACCCTGGTCCTCTCCATTCATGCCACACATCTACCGGGCCTCATACTCCGCTTTTTCCCATCTTCACATTATCTACCAAATTACAGACCATTGAGGCTGTGGCTCCTGGACCAAAGAGCAAACCATGAAGGTCACCTCAAGCTCTCACATTGTCTGATGTCCTGACTTTTTGTTTAATTCCCAAAGTAAAGGTTTAGCTTTCTAAGATGGAATGATCATTCTCTACTAATTTATAAGAAACCATTTGGCTCAAGGTCCTGTCCTTGCCAATCTAGTTGTAACCCTTTCTGTTTTGGAAGTGAGTTGAAGGAGCTGTCGGTAACACCACGGCACACTGAATGTGCCCCTCATTTGTAGCCCCTCATTTGTAGCTTTCTTAGAAATAAGGCTGGGTTTGCACTGACGATCCACTTTGCCCAGCAGTTTGTGTCATCTGCGACGTGCATTGGCAAAAAGGGTGGTGGATTAGGGGCTTCATCTAAGGACTTGCAATAGAGCTGGACACTTCATTCTACCAAAGGGTAGAACCTGAGACTGTAGCCTTATTTTCATGGCATTCTTACCATGTGTTGCTGGTCTAAAATCTGGTATGGGTCTAAGATCTGGAATATACACACATGTGTATATATATAGAAGTATATGTTTTGTTTTGTTTACTTATAGCTATATGATGTCCAATGGCTACAAGCCAGCCCCTTTGGATTTGTCTGATGTGAAGCTATTACCTCCTCAAGAAATTTTGGTGGATAAGCTTGCAGAAAATGCACATAATGTTTGGGCCAAAGACAGAATAAAACAAGGATGGACCTATGGCATCCAACAGGTGAGAAGTACTGAGTAAGCCTGCTGGAAAAACTAGGAGATGTGATCATCCATCAAAATGCCATTTTGCGTTGGTGGGTATTAGATTGGAAGATGGAAGTTGCCCTTGCACTCTGTCCGTCATGCCTCAGTGCATTCGTTATTTATAGAATCACGGGACTGGATGGGATTTGTAATGGTCACACTGACATTAACTCCAGGCATAATTCCAATTTTGTAGAAATGAATAGGCTTACCTTTCCTTTGTTAATCTGGCTCACTTGCGATCATGTTCCCTGTGTGTGTGCCCACTGGCTGCATCTTGCCTCATTCCCTATCTTTTTTGTTGGCGTTGTGGAGAGCTGAGCTTTTATGCCAGTCTCCAAGGCCAAGGTAAGCTTTCCACAATTCAGCATTACAGCTCAGAAGTGTTTCTGGGTCAGTCCCAGGCATCTACCACTGAAGGTGAAAAGGAGGGGAGCCCAGCTCAGGAGAGGGGCAAACCAGCCTGCCAAGAAGCCTGTGCCCCTTACCTTAGCCTCTGCCCACAATTCGTGGGCAGAGTCCTTGGCTTGCACAGGAGATAGCCCCAGAATCAGGGCCTGGCAAGGAATTAGATGGAGTTTAGAGACAAACCATCTCTCCTTTAGTGTTCTTTCATTTCCTTAAGTATCCAGGGTACCATCACGGAAGGTCAGGGGTAGTTGTATGTACACGTGTTTATTTATGCCTGAGTCTCCAACTCTGCACATGTCTGGAAGCCAAGAAGACCACAACTATGGAAACCATGGCCGAATGGGGTAAGGGAGACTCAAAACAGCATGGGAGGCATATTTGTTGATGATGACTTATCACTGCAGTCATTGGCCATTGTGTTCTTAGTACTCCCTAAGGAACTGAGGAGGTCTGCAATACAAATGTGTGCCTTCTATAATGACATGGACCCACTGTGGCACTGCCACCTTTTCTGATGCTTCTCTGTGAACATACGTGTTTATCTATCTTGTTTCTCTGTTAAGAGACTGTTGTGAGGAGACTCTAATGGTTTGAATCAAGGCATGATCTTCCACAGGGGAATAACTAGGTGAATCCCCACCTGCCTTGCCTTGGGAGTAGAGGTTTCTAACCAATTTCAGGATACTTCACTTTATTCACAGCCTGGCATTATTAAAATGTGTTTTTAATAGCAGAAACTTACCATTTATATTCATTTAATCCTGAAGAGAAGTAGTAAATGAGTATATTGCTAAATATCAAGGTGCTGGTGGGAGGGCTGGTGGACGGATATGAGGAAGCCGGGATGGTGGCTCAGAACATATAAGGTGGACAAGCTCTTGGTAAAGACGAAATGTATTTTCTCAGAACCTCTTTTGTCTGGCTTCATGTAGGATTTGAAGAACAAAAGAAATCCCCGGCTGGTGCCGTACGCATTACTGGATGAGCGTACGAAGAAGTCCAATAGGGACAGCCTTCGTGAAGCTGTTCGCACATTTGTTGGTTATGGCTATAACATTGAGCCGTCAGACCAAGAACTAGGTAACGAGTTGAGATTGTTCATTCTGGTCCCAGACGACTGAAATGTTACTTCTGCAGAAATGCTGACTTTGAACAAGTCTAACATGTACTCTTAGAAACGATATTGGTACCAAAGAGCACTAAACAGAATGGTGTATTTTAACAAGAGAGGGGAGGAGGAAGGAGAAAGAACCATGTTTAAACTGTGTGATGAGTTTGTATGGTGAGCACTTCTGTGACCCAGTCCCAGAGGGAATAAGCGATCCTCCAGCATAGCTGAGCTTTTGGGGATATTTAGTCACAAACCGAGAAATCTTTATTTCTCTTATTTACCAAACATGTGACTCTCAGCTTACTTTTGGGCCAGGTCATCTCATCTCTAAATTGACTTCTACAACTCATTAAAATCACCAGCCCACAACTGATGAACATGTCATTGGGATCCCAAACCCAATGAGGGACTAGAGGCAAATTAGGTCACTATTATAAGTAATGAAGAGGATGGGTTTGGAGTAAGACAGACCTGGGTTCATATCCCTACTTTCCTCCGTTTATTGGCTCTGTGACTTTGAACAAGTAAACCTTTCTAAGTCTCAGTTTTTCATCTGTGGAATGAAGAGTGTATTAACTGACCTCATAGAATTGTTGCTGGATATCATTTCTAAAGGATCTACCAGAAAGTAGTCACTCAGTGAATGTACCTTGTATTCTGATTAGGATATGATGATCATGGTGATGATTGTATTATGAACAAAATGCCATGTTGGGTAGCAGGAGGTCTGTCTTTGTTGTTGTGCAATTCTTGTAAGGAATGCTACCTAATTATTAAAGGCCTGTGTTCTCTCTTTACTTCCTGTCCCCTCTACTCCTTTCCTTCTCACAATAGCTGACCCAGCTGTGGAGAAAGTCAGCATAGATAAAATTCGATTTTTCCGGGTAGAGCGGTCTTACGCAGTGAGATCTGGAAAGTGGTATTTTGAGTTTGAGGTGGTGACCGGAGGAGACATGCGCGTTGGCTGGGCCAGGCCGGGCTGTCGGCCCGACGTTGAGCTGGGAGCCGATGATCAAGCCTTTGTGTTTGAAGGCAGCAGGGTGAGTCTGGGTTGTGTCCACATGTCCCCAAAGTTTTCTTCTCCAAACATTTCCTTAGCAATTGGAAGTTCTGAATATCTGAATCTCTGGCTTCAAAGTGAGTCACCACCGTCACTGGCTAATTTAGGTCATTGAGTGATCATTACCTAGTGATCGTCACTTTGCTTTTTGCTCTGGTATAGGGGAAGACTATATGCCCAAGTCCTTTCTGTAACTTCCATACCTGCCCTTGAACTTGAGCCCATTGCCTCCATTCTGAAGGAGGTTCCCAGAACACACCGCAGCTAGTATGTGAGGAAATCTTACCACTTTGTCCTCGAGAGAGTTCTGTTTGCTGTCATAGCTGATTGGGTGTTGGGAGACTCTGGCTACCTTTTCTGATGAGCCTATGTAACTCAGTTTCATTTATTTGTAAGACAGATCATTCCTCCTTGTGAGTTGTCCCTGGTAGAGAGGTGAGTACTTTGTAGAGACCAGGTACCAGTTAGGAGAAATTGCTCATGGAGGCATTTCTTTAGCTGCATGGGGCTTTTAGGACCTCCAGTTCTCTAAGCTCTGGAGTCTTATTTCCTAGGGCCAGCGTTGGCATCAAGGCAGTGGGTATTTTGGACGTACGTGGCAGCCAGGAGATGTGGTTGGATGTATGATTAACCTTGATGATGCTTCAATGATCTTCACACTGAATGGGGAGCTGCTGATTACCAACAAAGGCTCTGAACTTGCCTTCGCTGATTATGAGATTGAGAATGGTAAGTCTACCATCTACCCCCCTCCCCGTTCCAGCTCCATGAGTTCAGGGAAAATCCAGGGAGAGCTGGGTGAGCTCATCTGCCTCCTTATTTAGGGTGGGCCATTCTTTACATATTTAAAACCCTGGTGGTGAAGACTAACCCATTTACTGTCATTTTTGAAGAGTCAAGAGCATGGCAATAGTTGGTATAAATATCAGTTCTGAACTTCCAGATAAATTAAGAAGCTCTCCTGTGATTCCCTGTCCTGCGGCATGGCATGTTAAAGTTTCCCAGCGTTACAAATGAAATGCTAATTGCGTGTGGACTCATGTCCCTGGCAGAATAGAAAACACAGTGAATTAAAGAATTGTCCTTTCATTCTGATTTGAAATGTCAGTCTGCATGTTTGTGCAATTGAACTTGATGCTTTGATGAGAACCATTGAAACACAAAAGTTGGGCGTAGCTGTTCCCTTGAATGAAATATAATTTATTTTGAAATTCAAACATGCTCTGAAACCCAAGCACAGTTGTACTTATTAAAGGCCCTGAATAGACGTCAGTCAGAACGGCGCTTCCAGCTACATAAAGGATCAATTGGCACTTACTTCCTGTCTGTTTCACTACGTTATATGCAAACGTTGGCTGCTTATAGGAGAAGGAGCACTGGACTCTGAGTCAGCTGACTCGCTCCTAACAAGCTGTGGCTCCCAGAGAGTCTCGGCTTGACGTCTCTGGGCTTCGCTGTCTTCGTCTATACCAGACAAACAGACGGTAAGAAGTTCCAACATCCTTCCTGGATATAAAATTCTACAGCAGTGACTTAGTGCCCGCTGTACGTACATCCCTATGCTTGGCGCTGTGTCACTGCCATCTTCATGACAGATGGGGATGAGGTGGAGTAGTCGAGAAGGTGGGAGGCCACTCTCCTCTCGTCTCTGCTGCTCTCCACTTACGACATCTTGGGTGGACTTAAACTTCATCTCCCTCTCTCTAAATGATGAGGGCTCCGGCTGGCTCTAAATTTCCAACACTATACAAAAAGAAACCTTTTTCACCAAGAAAGCTAAAAAGAAGAGAACTACATAGGTGAGAGCAGCAGAAATATGTGTCACTGTATATATATAATAAATAAATATTCTCTACTTGCAGAGTTTTTAACAATCTCTACTAAGAGTTTTTTTTAAACAATTCTCTACTAACAGAGTTTCTATAAGTCACTTTCATGATTTTTTATGGACACCTCTTTTCTGTACATAACTGTACTCTAAGAGGACTTCAAAGATTTTTCTAAGAGCCACGTATTTAGGGAAACAGAAAGCTTGCAATTGAGTGTATTTTCCTAGAAAGACAGGATGACTAAAGCCAGGTGGGGTCACATTTTAATGCCTGCCAAAAAGATTTAAAATCAAGGCCTTAAAGATTCGTGGTTTTGGAGACATTTGGGAAAGAGGTCACCAGCAGAAAGAAATGTTTCTGTGCTGGTTCAGAGGCAAAGCAGAGGAAATGGGGACGTGGACCTGAGGGCAGCGTAGAAGATCTGCCTTCTGACATGGTTCTTAGAAAACAGATACCTGCCTGGTACCCACTACATGCAGTGCTCTCTTCTTGAGGCCAGGAGGAAAAGGAAGAACTAGGAGATTGAGACTCATCCCCTAGGAAAGTAGCTCCCTAAGGTAGACAGAGTCCAAGGATGAGGAAACTTGTCCTGGCTCTACTGTGTATGAACTAGGGGAGTTTACTTACCTATGAGGCTTTGGCTCCACATAAGGAAGGGATAAGAATCTTGTGTGTTGTGCAGTTAGACGTGAAGTTCAAAGCCTCGCCACTCAAAGTGTGGCCCACTTGTTAGATATGCAGGATCTCAAGCCCCATACCAGGCCTAGTGGACCAGAAACTGGTGGCAACAGACCCCAGTGGTTTGCATACAAATTAAAGCATGAAAACCAGTGGTCCAAAATATATAAAAATGCAAGCCATAGCAGTGTTAAGGGGCTCATTTTCTAGTTGTAACAATAAATAACACATAACTCTGAAAAGATAATAATTCAAGGCAGTAGGTTAGAAATGGCAAACGACTAATACAGATGGCAATTCCATAAATGCAGTATTAAAACTGGATGTTAAATAAAGAATATGACAGATGCCCACCTCAAAGGAGCCAGGGTGTTCCCCTCTGGGAATATAACTGCAGTAATAATAATAGTGTATGAGTAGTGTGAGGAATAGTGTGGGATCAGGAAACTTCAGGAAAGGGTGGGAAAGTTTGGAAGATTTGTGTATGGAATTTATAAAAGATGAAACTGGAAAGATAGAGAAGGTACAGAGGACAGTCTCAAATACCAAGACTTGGTATTTACATTCCAAATTCCAAAGAAATTTGTGCTGTCTAATCTGGGCCACGCACCCTTGGACTTCACTCTCTGGGGCATAGGAGCTATTGGAGGCTTTCAGCAGAGGAATACTGGAAAGAAGAGGGATGTTTGAGGGTAACTTTGCTTTTAGAGATCATCTGTGTTGTATTGAAAAAAATGCCTCCTGGACCCTTTGTGTACAGGGACATGATCTGACCTTCAGAATAACAAAGTCTATTATTAGCGAGCTATTTTATAATAGAATTGTACATATTCACATATTATGCTGTATTGTATTGCACTTTAATAACACAGAGACAAGGTTAATTGGAAGGCTCTTTCACTTCTGTGATGGCTCAGGAGTCTGAAGAAGGACAGTTGAAAGGAAGTCGCCATGCCATTCTTTGATAATAATAGTCCAGAGGCCTAGAATAGCCCTTATAGCATCTCTCTGCTCTCTGCATAAGGGGGAAATAGGCAGCGATTCTTGCCTGGAGCTGTTAGGAAAAGCATCTGTTGAAAACAAAGCATTTTGTACACAGTATCCCTCCATAAAGCAAAATCCCCTATATGCTTCTATTCTGGTCACCAGCATCCCAGCCTTGATTTAGGCCTTTCCCGAAGTGAGAGTTGTGCTGGTGGGAAGTTTCCAGTCCTTTGGCGAAAGAGTGGGGACAAGCATTCTAATTCATGGCTGTTTTCCTCTGGCTTATTTATAAATTGTTACCTCTGTCCTCTTCTGCATCCTAAGAGTTGATATACTCTTATCTGCCTCATTAGAATTGTCCTCATCATTGTTCCCTACTCTGATCCCTGCCTTGGACCATTACAGCTTTCAGCATTGTCACCTAATAGCATCTGAAAGCTCAGAAGCTTCCCTGGTGAAACCTTTGCGATCAGTGTTCTCTTTTATTCCATTTAGAGGAGAAGAAAATACAATTCTGAACGTCCTGTTAGACCTCAGAATGTGGCGTCTGAATGAGGCTTTACTGCCGGTCCCCTGTGCTGCCTCTCTGCCAGGCACTCCCCTGAGGGACAAACTGCTCCATTAGAGCTTCGGTGTCTGCAGGGACAGCCTCCCAGGCTGTTCCTGCCATTGGCCCGTCAGGATTTAACAGATCCCCCAGCTCTGCTGGCAGCTCTTTCCGTAGGTGGCTGATGAAACCTACCTGCAGGAGGCGTCACTGCCATCCACATGCAAGCCACATTGGTGCCAAGGGGCCCCTGCCATTCTCTCTCCAGATGGGTGCTATGGTTCTGAAAGTGGTTGGAGCAGAGAACATGCAGCATTTGCTGCAAGTCTTGTGACTACCTCCGAGCTGTCCTTGGACTCCATCTTCAGGAGGCTTAGCAAGAAATGAAAACGAATGGGTAAAACACATGCTACTGTGTTGAGACTCTCAGAAACACCCAGGAGGGGCCTGGGCACTCATCTAACCAGCTCTTTCCACGATCTCGTTTTTCCTTTACTGTTAGTGAGCTGCTCTCGTGTCTTTCCACAGCTTTAAAATGGATTGACACCGGGGCCATGGTTTAGATTTTCTAGGGAACCAGTTTCTTTCCAAGGTCCTGAATAATTGAAACATGCCCCCCTGGCTCTCCCTCTTTTTAATCACAGAACTAGTCAGGAGGCCTCGTGATACAAAACTTACTGGAACCTGGAGTCCTCGGCAGGATGTAAATGTCTGTGTTCTGGCATTTCTCTCCTGGAACAAGAACTCCATGCATATCCTGGTTCAAGATAAGGCCATGTGCAAGTCTTCTCCTCCGACCTTTTCAAAAACGTTACCACATTGCATCTATGATGCTGCATATGTGGAGGGGCATTTCTTTTCCCCTTTATTTTTCTGTCCACTTACTTCTCCAGTCTCATTTGAAGCAAGGGGTTAACCGAGTTGTGTGCAAGTACAAACCCTTGTTTGTGAGAGTCATTGCTCACTCGAACACCATGTGGCCTTACCAAATGGAACTTGTTATCCAGATTTACTCCAGGAAGCCATGTGGCCTCTTCAGAGGTAGCCCTTTTCGTGTAAGGAGCCTACAGTGGTTGGTGGTTGTGGGTCTGCAGTTGCTTTATCTAGAGGCAAACTGCTCAACTACTTAACACTTAGGAAAAGTAAAGAAAAAGTCACAAAGCAAGTTACTATAGATAAGAATTAGAAAGCCAGGCATCCTGGCCTCAGTCCCAATTACTTGCTCTGGACCGCTTCTCTGGCAGCTTTTTTCACATGCTGGCTCTGCATGCTTACCAGGTGACAGACCTTGAGCAAGTTACCCAGTTTGCTAAGCCTCGGTTTCCTGTTCTGCAAAATGGGCATAACAGTGAGCCGAATCAGCAGAGCACTAAGCCCAATGCCCAACACCTAGAAAGTATTTGATAAACATTAGCTGTTGTGGTTTATCATCGTCCCCCCCTTATCTACCAGGCAGAATTAGAAAGTTACATGACATTTTAATGCCTCATGAAAAGGACTTTTCAGGAATGGAAAGATCATCAACTAGAGCCTCTCAGCCAGGTGGAGGGAACTGATTCGCTGGGTTCAGTTATCAGCTGAATATATCAAGTATTCTTCCCCTGGAGAAAGTGCTGGCACCTTACGAGGATTTATCTTTGCTCTAGGTCCTTTCTCGGTTTTCTGTTTTCTGACCCAAACCTTGGACTTAGCTTCTTTTCTGCTGTTTTGCAGAGCTGTCATGGCTATACCCACTTGGTCCCATGAAGGTGCCCAACAGTCTTTCCCCCACTGCTGTCACATCCATGACCACTGTGGCTATGCCTTCTCTGTTCTGTTCATCTGTCCCCTGTGTAGAGGGCTGTTGCCCTGGAGGGATGGGACTCTGCCCTGGGATATGGCTGCTATTTAAAGCTGGGGCACTCATCCCTTGGAACATTCCCCCCCTTGTCTTGCACACTGACTGGCAGCTGACCTATGAGTCAGAGTGTGTGGGATCTTGTCCCATTTTGTCACTTGCCCTTCTCATGACCTTGGTCATGTCCATTAGCTCCTCAAGTCTCCAGTTCTGTCCTCAGTAAAGTGCTCTCTGCTTTGCTGGTAGCTTAGGAATGGGGAGAAGCCCAAGCCCCACAGAAAAAAAGGCCTCATGCAAACATTACCTGTTTTCCTTCTGCATGTATCTCCCATTGCCAGTGGGTCTGTGACTAGGAAGTTACTCCTGTGGCTTGAGTTGTTCCGAAGTACTCAGCCCCGCTTCTTCCCACTTAGGCTTGTGTGACTACTGCTCGTATGTTCCACCACTCAAGTCAGTAGAGAAGACAGGTTTTCTTGAGATGCCCTTTCTCTGCTTACCTCAGGGCTGTGCTGCTTCATGATCATGGCTCCAAGACCGCTATAGTGATGGTTTTTTGGGTTACGTTACCCGCTTTAGCAGAAACCAAAGTGCGGTCATGGGAGCAGCGGTGTTTTACAGCAGAACATTCACTGCTCTCTAGTCCAGTTTTGTCCTGTTTGTATACGCACCTTGGGATCGGGATAGTTTCCTTCCTTTACATCTTCTCATAGTGCAAACCAGAGCCCTCTGTCTCAGTGGGGACCCAAGAAATGTTGCTAATAAGCAATTCTCATTCCACACTGGAATCAGATTTCCGAGGGTTCCTTAATTATAAACATCCCCGTCTGCAGAAAGGAGATGGTTTCCTGTCGCAAAAATGCCAGAAGCATAGAACCTGTTCTGGAGGTTGCATGAGTGGGTGTTATCTGACCAGCACATCTTACCTTCCTAGGGGCCAGGCCACTGGTGTAGTCTCAGTCCTCCGTGTGTTGGAGCAGAGGCTCTCTGTATAAACATCACCCTTATTCTGCTAACATTGTGTTAAAGCTCTTTTATTTGAAATGATATTAAATGGTATCAAATAGTGTCCTAAATGAGTTCGTAGTTTCTTAGCTTGTGCAGGATTCACTTTTCACGTATGTGGCTCGTCTACATACACACTTTGTGACTTAGGTAATGATACATAAGCATGGACTCTAGGAGTGAATTTTGTCCTTGATGTCTATGGACAAAACCTCTTATTGTGGAATGTAAATTCTCCCAAAGTTGGCCTTTAAATTTCCCCTGAAATAAACACTCCTGTCTTAGGAGTGACATCAGTTTTCTTTGTGGGGGCTCCAGTCCCTGTGTTAGCCACCGGCCTCAGAGCCCTTCCTCCCTTGCCGAGTGCTCTAGGGATAATTAGTGCTTTCCCAGCCCTGCTGATTTGTTGGTCCACAATTATGATTTATAAATAGCCCACAAACAAGAACAGCAAACAGTTTGAACCTCTGCTTTGGAATATTCTGCATGGCAGTTTTTTAACATGATGGGATGCAGGAGTGAGCTTGGAAAGAGACCGTAGCCATAGGAGGGGAGGAAGGAACTTCCCATGGCTCCTGCTGGAAGTGTCACCTCCTGCTCGGGTGGGGGCCACAACAGCAGGCTGGGGGTATGGCAGTTTGTAAATAGAGTCCTTGTTAGCATGTAAAACTTCTCAGACTCAAAATGGGAAGAACTGTTAGACTCCTCATTTCACTGGAAGGCACTGAGATGTTAGGCTATTTGCACCAAGTCCTTTAACAAAAATTTTTTTTTAATGTTTTTATTTTTTTGAGAGAAAGAGAGAGACAGCGTATGAGCAGGGAGGGGCAGAGAGAGAGGGAGACACAGCATCTGAAGCAGGCTCCAGGCTCTGAGCAGAGCCCAATGCAGGGCTCGAACCCATGAACTGCGAGCTTGTGACCTGAGCCCAAGTCAGACGCTCGACAAACAGAGCCACCCAGGCACCCCTGGGTACTAAGTCCTTCTTGAGGCTTCTCGTGTTGTTTCGTTTGGGGCAGTGTTTAAAATTTCCCATGGCCTAATCTCACTTTTAACTAAAGCATAGGTAAAGAATTTTATTTATCCTCTTACTGGTTTTACTTTTCCAGCTGATATTTATTAACACCTTAAGAATAATCTAGGCCGGGGCGGCTGTGTGGCTCAGTCGGTTAAGCAGCCGACTTCAGCTCAGGTCATGATTTCGTGGTCTGTGGGTTCCAGCCCTGTGTCTGGCTCTTTGCTAGAAGCTCAGAGCCTGGAGCCTGCTTCCAATTCTGTTTTCCTCTCTTTCTGCCCCTCCTCTGCTTGCTCTCTGACTCTGTCTCTCTTTCTCTCAAATAATAAATATTAAAAAAAAAAAGTTTAAAAAGAAAAGAATAATTTAGGCTGAATGATGGTTCCCCCCACCCAAATAATTTTGAACCAAATTCAAGTATCTTCCCCATACACCAGCAGCAGCCACAGACTCCGTGTGACCTCCTGTTGTTGGAGTCTGTGTGCCAGGAAGAAAGACCAAGGATGGTGTCCCTTGTTTCCTACTGGGACTCAGAGCTGTTGAAGAAGCCAGGGTCTGACTCCCTCACAGCTCCCGGGCTGGTCCCATGGGCTGAAGCAGGCTCTCCCCCACCATTCTGCAGGCTTCGTGCCCATCTGCTCTCTGGGACTGTCTCAGATCGGCCGCATGAATCTTGGGATGGATGCCAGTACCTTCAAGTTTTATACCATGTGCGGCCTCCAAGAGGGCTTTGAGCCTTTTGCTGTCAACATGAACCGAGACGTGGCGATGTGGTTCAGCAAGCGCCTCCCGACATTTGTCAACGTGCCAAAGGATCATCCGCACATAGAGGTAATGTTACACATTGTGGCTGGCCCCAGCAGGGCAGGTGGGCCAAGGCCCTAAGCTCCTGCTAATGCTTGTGTCAACAGGCAGCTGCTTACCTAAGTCCATGCCCTGGCGGCCTCCCAGCCACCTCCTCGGCTGGCGCTCGGGGCTGTAATCGTGGCCACCTTCACCGGGGCAGCTCAGTGGCACCTTACAAATGGCGCCCACCTCACACATCCATCCTTGCAGATCAGTCCCCAAGCCTTTGGGCTACTGTGTATCCTCCAGATGTTCCTGCATTGCTGTGGCAATACCCATACAGTATCCAAAGACCTTAATTGTTGTTTTCCTGAGAGCGTTTGTTACTGACACTTGAGATGATATGTCCTAGACAGAATTCTTGCTCCTAATGTAATGTCTTTTAGACCCGGATAGTTTCTGCAGAACTGCTTCCAGCATTTCAGACCGACATGTAGTAGTTGATTACGGTGCCCCCATCTTGTAGGAGGGAGTAGGGAAGAGCCAGAGATTGTAAGGAGCCTGATGAAGGTGCTGGTTGAACGTCTACGTGGCTCTGTTTGCCTGTGCCCACAGTGGTTTTTTCATGGGGGGTGAGGAGATGGGTGAGGGGGCTGATGCAAAGTCAGATAAATCAGCTCCATTGAGGCAAGATGCAGTGGCTTGCTTTCACCTGGCGGTAAGTTCTCCTAACTGACTTTCCAATACAAACCCAACAGGCACCAACACTTAGTCCTCTACTTGTCCCCATAGTCTTAAATAGCAGAGACTTTGATTTCTCTGATTCTTACCTGATGATCAGCACCTTAGAAAGCTGGCTCATAAACTTTTGGAACTAATGAACCTGTTTGACAAACGGATGGAGTCTAGAGACCCTATTAGAACCATCTACAAACCACACAAAAATATGTAAGCACACTCACCCCAGGATAGGAACTATTCTCTAGAATGCTTAGACCATAAGAAAAATATTATTATTATTATTATTATTATTATTATTATTATTTATTATTATTATTGTTGTTGTTGTTATTTTTCTTATTTCTTAGTTTATTTCCTCTGCACCCTCCCCTATCACACATTTTTAAAAACCCAGTTTTGATCATTCCTCCTCCAACCCCACCCCTTGAGATGCTGTGCCCCAGCGCTGGGAATTTCCCCAGTATTTTTTTAATTATTATTGTCACTTAAAAAATGTTTTTAACATTTCTTTATTTTTGAGAGACAGAGCATGAGCAGGGAAAGAGCAGAGAGAGAGGGAGACACAGAATCTGAAGCAGGCTCCAGGCTCCAAGCTGTCAGCACAGAGCCCGACGTGGGGCTCAAACTCAGAAATTGCAAGATCATGACCTAGGCTGAAGTCAGATGCTTAACCGACTCAGCCATCCAGGCACCCTCAGAATTTCCCCAGTATTTACAGGCATTTCAACCCTTAGGCTGTGATTGGGGCAGGGCTGAGAAATGCACAGGGTGGGAGACAACCCCTCCAAGGGAGCTGTGATGTGTCTTGTCAAGCTTTGGGATTTCTGCTTTTTCCTTAAATAGCCACTTGCCCACTGACAAAGGAAATCTTTGGAAGCATCTTCTTCTTGAGCTACTTACCCCCTGACTTGAAAGGTCATCCCCAGCAGATGCCATGCTGCATCATTCAGATTCCACCACCTCTGTTATACCTGTTTGCCACCCTTGATCTTGCAGAAAACCCAATGAGCGTGTTTTTAAATCTTTAATTTCTCTAGCCAGAGGCAGATCTGTTATTTTGTATGGAGCAGGATCCAAGGAACAGTGAGAATAAGGTTTGGTTATCACTGGTGACAACTTTTATAGTTCACAGAAAGCCATGACATATGAAATATCAATGAAGGAAGGAGGGACAAGGTCAAGGTCGGGCCATCAGGTGTGTCAGGTAAGGACCCATGGTGTTTCCAGGTTGTGAGGATAGATGGCACTATGGACAGCCCTCCATGCCTCAAGGTGACCCACAAGACATTCGGCACACAGAATAGCAATGCCAACATGATCTACCTACGCCTGAGCATGCCCGTCGAATGCCACTCCTCCTTCAGCCACAGCCCCTGCTTGGACAGTGATGCATTCCAGAAAAGGTGAGGGCGAGGCCTCCCACTCTCACAGGTGCTCATCGTGTGTGCTGTAAAGTTGACTTTCCATTTTTCTGTTTCTTCTCTTTCTTTTTTTTTTTTTAATGTTTATTTTTGAAGGAGACAGAGACAGGGCATGAACAGGGGAGGGGCAGAGAGAGAGGGAGACACAGAATCCAAAGCAGGCTCCAGGTTCTGAGCTGTCAGCACAGAGCCCTATACGGGACTCAAACTCACGAACCATGAGATCACGACCTGAGCCAAAATTGGGTACTTAACCGACTGAGCCACCCAGGTGCCCTCTTTTTTTTTTTTAATGTTTACTTATTTATTTTTACAAGAGAGTGAGAGAGAGAGAGCAGGGGCAGGAGAGAGAGCAAAGAGAGAGGGAAAAAGAATTCCAAGCAGGCTCCATGGTCAGTGTGGAGCCCAATGTGAGGCTCGATCTCACAGCCATGGAATCATAACCTGAGCTGAGATCAAGAGTTGGCCACTTAACCAGCTGAGCCTCTCAGGTGTCCCCCATCTCACCTGGGTACAAATGGAACTCGTGGGTAAGGTTCTCTCCACTTTCAGTCAGATAAAGTCACAAGAATGTGTGTGTACACACATGTGTATACATATGCATGTGTGTGTGCAGTGCATAATTAGAGGACCAGTCAAGCTAAACAGGGTCACATCTAGGGGAAAAGTTTGCACTCTTGCTGAGCCCTCTGGGTCCTTAGCCTCCTTGCAGCCTACAAATCCTATGTTTTTGGAATAGAAGGTGCATAAGAGGGTGCAATTGTTGCCTTTGTGAAATTAAAAGCTTCTCAAGGCAAATACTACCGTCTTTGTGTAACTGTGGCCAGTGTCCAGCCCAGCAGCTATGTGACTTAGGAGTATTAAGACTTCTTCCCTCCTGATAAGGAATATATATGTTCCTTGCTGTATTTCTTTCCTTTAATGTCTGTTTCTAATCATCGATGTATGTCTGCCTGTCTAGAGCTGTCTTGTCTGGGTTGCCTCTAGGGTTTCAGTATCTACCCAGCTTTAAACAAGTACAGCTGCTTGAAAGAACAGGACAAGGTATTGAGAGGTATCCCTGCCTATGTTATTTCATTCTCTTCAACCGCTCCCTAGCTCTCACTTACCATCTGGGCTGAGAGACAAGAGTAACAAGTCACAGTCCTGGCTTGTGGTAGCAGATTACAAATGCACAAGTCCCAAGACCAGTTGGGATCACTTGTGTATAGAAAATAGTTTTCTAACCTTGCCTTCATCATTAAAGGTAGATTAATTGCCTGTCCGAATTGTGGAATTCTCTGTACAGCGGAATAACTAAAACATGGATTATCTCCTCCCCCTGCCCCCACCCCAGGAAACAGATGCAAGAAATACTCTCTCATACAACAACAGTAAGTAAATGTGCTCAATTATGGTTTTCATGATTCGATTCTTTGTTGTGCCTGGGAATATGCCCCTTACAGCAAAGATCTGTCTAGAGATCCTCCTTAATTGCCAATTACTGTGCCTTTTAATATCTATCTTGATACTTCCAGAACACAACTCCAACATTTCTCAAATGGGGAAAAGAAAGACAGTTGTTTAGTACAAAGGAGAAGCTCCACCTGGAGCTCTAATTGGGCATCATGGTGTACTTGTGCCCAGTTGCCACCAGGGACCAGTACTGCCTTTCTGATTGAAATGAATATGGTGGGGGCGGGGGGGGGGGTCCTTAATTTAATCCTCTTGTTTGCTCTTGTGTGTAAACTTCTGTGAATCAACTCTCCCATGTCTCTGAGCAGTGCCAGCAATAATGTTGAAAGCAATCAAGTGAGAAGTATGAGCAGGGAATGGTCCAGATGATGGAAACTGATGTTGGTCTCATTTCTATATAGCTAGACAGTAGTCAGAAAGCAACACTTGCTAATTTCTTTCTTTCTCTCATCCTTCTTTAGCACCTGACAAAAAACGTTTCTTTGCAAGAAATGCGTGTCACCTCTTCTAAAAACTTTTTTTTAATGTTTGTTTATTTTGGGGGGAGAGAGAGACAGAATGTGAGTGGGGGAGAGGCAGAGAGAGGGAGATACAGAACGTGAAGCAGGCTCCAAGCTCTGAGCTGTCAGCACAGATCCCAACATGGGGCTCAAACTCACAAACTGCGAGATCGTGACCTGAGCCAAAGTCGGATGCTTAGCCGACTAAGCCACCCAGGCACCCCCATGGCATCCCTTCTATAAACTTATCCTGCAACCACAAGCTTGTAGGTTAACTATCATCAGGAAGTCACAGGAAGTGCAGGGTACTACGCTGTGTGCATTGAATCACCTTCCCGCTTAATTCCCACGGCATCCCCACAAGAGGGACCATATTATGCACTCTGAAACACATAGAGGACAAATGGCTTGCCCAAGGCACACAGTTAATAGCTGCTAGCAGTGAGATTCAAGCCCTCATTTGACCGGCTGGCCCTTTTGTCTCCTAATCAAAAAAAAAAAAAAAAAAAAAAAAAAATACAACAGGCTCCAAATAAAAGTAACTTCATTAAGAATAAATGTGCTCAATTTCACAAGGCACGTGATGAAGCAGTCACTTACCTCGTGGTTTAGCTAGTGTCATAGCTTAGTGTTACAGATAGCGATGCCAGCCAGTAACTGCTGTAATTCTCAATACTGCCTGTCATTGAGCCTGATGGCCACACAGGGCGCCTTGGGCCACCATGTGAGCTGCTGCTTTTACAGCATCTTTTTTAAGACATTCAAAACAACCACAAAAAATACTTTGGACGTCCCTGTGGAAGTGGAAAGGGTAGCAGAAGTTGTCAACTATTCTCTCCTGAGGGCAAGGGCAGTGCCCAGGAGAGGGTGAGGGTTCTGTGCTGGCCATTCTGAACGGCTGCCCCTGATTTCAGCAGCAGCAGCTTCTGGGCAGAAAGTGGTAGGTTAAATGCTCGATTGTCTCCATGCTAAAGCACACACAAAAGGGAAAAATAGGGAAGGCAGATTCTCCAGTCAGCCTGTCCTAAGTCTGGAGTGTAGGGCAGTCCAGGTCTAGAGCGGTGTGTGCCTTTTAAGGAAAGAGGGCCACGTGGGCTCCTGCATTTGTTCTGTCATGTCTGGCCCCCCACCAGGGACCACTCACTCCCCTCTGTGGTCTCTCCCCAGCAGTGCTACTATGCAATCCGCATCTTCGCTGGACAGGACCCCTCCTGCGTCTGGGTCGGATGGGTGACTCCGGACTATCACTTGTACAGCGAGAAGTTTGACCTGAGTAAAAACTGCACGGTGACTGTTACTCTAGGGGATGAAAGAGGCCGGGTCCACGAAAGGTAAGGGGGCTCCCAAGCGGGCAGGGTTAGCCACCAGGCTCCTCACTCTCTCCCTGCAGCTGTCTTCTTTTCCCTTCCACTCAACACCCCAAAAGAAAGAAACATCCCAGTATCTATGAAAAAGGAAAAGTGAAGCACAGGCTTAAAATCCTTCACTAAATAGGCAGTACTATGGCAGAAGTGTATTAGTGAAAATGGAGGATAATTCCATCACGGTATCAAACATGACCCATGGAGGCACCTGCATGGCTCAGTAGGTTAAGCGTCTGACTCTTGATTCTGGCTCGGGTCACGATTTCATAGTTGGTGAGTTCAAGCCCCGTGTTGGGATCTGCGCTGGCAGTGCAAAGCCTGCTTGGGATTCTCTCCCTCCCCTCTCTCTTCTCTCTCTCTCTGCCCTTCCCTCACTCGCACATGCTCGCCTGCCTGCTTTCTCTCATTCCCTCAAAATAAATGAATAAACTTAAAAAAAAAATGACCCAGGGGTAGGAGATACAAATGGACAGCTGGAGTCTGTGCCCCCTCTCAAACGCTTCTCTTCTGTGCGTTCTGGGCAAGCCCCAATTTCGGCAACATCAGAACAAGACAGAGAAAAATCCCTGGGTACTTGAAAGAAGTCAATTCAGAAGAAATACAAAGATGCACCACATCACATAGCAACTGACAGACTCAGAACTCCTCATCCTAAGAATGTGAAGTGTCTGAAAGCATAAAGAACATAAAAGAGATACAGCAAGTTCACGAACAATTACGTAGAGATCTTTTGGGAAAGCAGGTTTTAGGTACACTCAGGCCTTCCCCCTGGTCCATTGAGGGGGGAGAGGAGGGTTGAGGGTTGATTGCCACCAGAGAAAGAATCTCCAGCCAGCGGTGCCCCAGAGGTGACCCAGGAGACCATGCCTTACGTCCACCCAAGTGAGACTTAATAGAGTCTTTGCCAAACAGACATGTTTATAGATATAATAGGTTGTTTTGCAAGCTGACCTTTATCCTTACCAAGTCAGGAACATTTTGCAGGCAGTGTTCTTTAGGTGCTACCGGGTCATCAAACACTGGTGACCAGAAAGGTCACTTATAATCACTGTATCATGCAGGACCATTGTGGGTAGGTGGTTAAGAGCACAGACTCTGGAAGCAAACTGCCTGGGTTTTAAACGGAGTTCCAGGATGTCCTGGACCATTTAGCCTTTCAGGGCCTCAACTTCCTCACCTATAAAATGAGGATAATAGTTTCAGTCTCATGGAGTGATAGGAGGATTAAATGAGGAAATACCTGGAAAAATGCCTAAAACAATGTCTTGACCCAGGGACTGAATAAACACATTACATTACTACTATTACCAAATGTCTTTTATACATTACAAGACCCAGAATAGACGCTACAAACAGCATCCAACATCTTGTTGGGTTGGTAAGGAAAGCATTTGAAAGCAGCTGACTGAAGTCAGAAGACTTTGCTCTTGAGCCAGAAGAACAAAAAGCTGACGTGTCCATCACAACTGGGTTTATTACTCGAGTTTGCTGATGGTGCCACACCAGACAGATGACTTCACTTATCTGAGCCTCAGTGACAACATTTTTTTTGAAAAGTGACTCGTTAGTATCTGGAACAAGACCCAGTAGATAGTTGGTGCTCAGTAATTCTTAGTTTTTTGTCTTGCACAATAAGAAGTAAATATAGGAACAATGTCCGATGTTTTGAGGAATTTCAAATTTGGCCCCTTTAAAATATGACCGAAGCATGTCACTGCACATTCCCACCGCTTCAATACGTTAGCAATGGACTTCTGCAGTAGGCATCAATGTACTTGGGACTCTAATTACTGAACGGCAGTAATAGCATGGCTGAAGTTTAACCTGTATGGAAGTCTCACCGTGGCTGTCACTCTTTGGAAGGGGCAGTTTGCACTGACTCTGCCTGAGGGTCATTCACACTGAGAAACTGGCCCCACTGGTCCCCCAAAGGAGAGGGAGTAGGAGAGGAGGTGAGCGTATGTTGACAAAGGGGATTTCTGGTCTCGGGGGAGGAAATTATATGCTTCTAGAGCTGGAAAGAACCTTGGAGAATTCTAATCAAAGCTTTAACTTTCCAGGGTCAAATCAGGTTGACCTTAGGTGTTTAAAGGGACTGCATTAAAGCAACAGGTAGAGAGTCATGCTCTGGTTTAGCCTGAGAAAAAGCACTCTATGGTACTTCAAACAACTGATTCCTCAGGCAATGTACATCAGGGCTGGGCTTAGTAGAAGGAGACCAAATCACCTGTCTCTTGCCCACAGCCATGTTGACGGCCTTGAGAATCACCTCTGCCACTAATTTCTCCAAAGCCTACCCAGGATTTGAAATCTCTTAATTAAGGAATCAGGCTTTGGAGCCTTAGTGCCTTTCTTTGTTTATTACTATTGGCTTTTGAATATAAATGCCTATGATGGAGTCTACACTGTGGGGGTAGGTAGACAGCCAGCTAAGAAAGGCACCCAAGCTTGTAGTTGGTGAAGAGTTCAGGGAGCAGAACTCCAGGGTAGGGCCAGGTTGTGTAGGTCAAGGACGTAGTTGGGCATCAGACCACTTGTGACCTAGTTTGCAACCAAGCCTGGGTCTGCCATCCTAAGGAATGCGGGCCTGAGTTTTCAAGTGTGTTACAGCCTTTTTCACTGACACTGCAGAGTTTTGTTTGTGCCTCTTATACCAAATCCCTGTATAAATCTTTCCATTGTGGTAACCTTCCCTGTGCCCCCATCTCCCATCTCTGAGTTGGGAATACTACCATCCCCATGATCCATTTCAGAAAGGTGAATTGACGTTGAGCCCGGAGACAGTTACCAAAACACCGTGCTCTCTGGACCAAAGTATTCTGATAGATTGCCACATCCTTAAATTGAGTGGTCATGTCTGAGAAAATTAGGATGAAGCTGGATGAATGTGTTTAAGAAAAAAAAAGTGCTGACTGGAAAGCTTCTTTGGAAGGTTTCTGGGGCATTTCGTTCCTGAGCCTTGATTGCACACTGCCCCAGTCCAGATTCTGTGCTTTTTCCTCTCTCTCTGGTTTCCAGCGTGAAACGCAGCAACTGCTACATGGTCTGGGGTGGGGATATTGTGGCCACTTCGCAAAGATCAAGCCGGAGCAACGTGGACCTGGAGATCGGCTGCCTCGTGGATCTGGCGATGGGCATGTTGTCTTTCTCAGCCAATGGGAGAGAGCTGGGTACCTGCTATCAGGTAAGGGTGGCTCTGTGGCTAAGACAGCAGCATCCCCAGCCCGCATGCTTGTGGCTCTGCTCCTCGTTCTTCTCCATCAGCATCCCGACCACAGCAGATGGGGTTGAGGAGCCCACGTGGTTCACAAGCCATCGAGGGAAAGAAACAAGAACTAAATGGCTTGGTTTTCTACAGAGGGGAAAATAGGGGAAAGTATTGTTCTTTATTGGTTGATCAGATATCCTGGTCATCTTTCTAGAAGCTAAGAAGGATTTTCTTTGGTGATGGTCTCTAAAAGGGTATTCATCTATTCCATGAACATTTCTTGTGCAACTTGTGCAACTTGTGTTACCTGTGCTCTGTAAGATGCAAAATCTGAAAGGGGAGCAGAGATACTCCTTGCTTTAGGAAACTTCTGTGCTCAAAATACAGACTCCTAAAAACAGACTCGTTTGCCAGGGTGTATTCCTTTTGCAAAAAGGCTATTCTCATTCCTTATGAATTCCTTACAGGATCTTTTAAAACTGCATTTATATGAGTAATGTGTTTCTCTGCTTCATTGACTGTAAGCTCTGATAGAACTATGGGGAAAACCCTCAGTTACACACAAGTAGATTTACCTGTCATTAACAAGAAGCCCTATCTCTCTTAAGCAGGATCTTCATCCTTGATGGCCAGGTAAGCTTGAGAAATGCCACATATCATATCCTGCTTCTGACATTGGCAATGAACATTTGTGCAGGACAACTTGAAAAAATACTTCAGAAAGAAACCTGTCTAACCAGGCATTTCTCATATTACATAACCAAAAACATTTTTGGCTTGTTTTGTTTTACTTTAACATGCATAGTAGTTTTCTAGAAGTCTGGAGTTGTACAAAGCGTATCTGGAAAAGGCTAACTTCAGGTGTTAAATTTCTCTGTTAAACCTATTTGATACTCCAAGGTAGAATAGAGACGTGTGGACAGAGAGTGTCCTCTGAGTTCAGAGAAGGAAGAGCTTCCCTCCATTGAGAGTGGTCAGAGAAATATTCGTTTCAGAGAAACCTTGATTTAAAGAATGGCACAGGAGATATCCTTATGGAGATAGGGAAGCATAAGGTACACTTGAGGAACAGTGGCCACCATAGTATGGGCCTCTGTGGTTATTGGTGAGAAATTCATTTGGAAAAACCAGGAGGTATTGATAGGAATTGAGGAGCTTTTGAAGGTTTCTGACCAGAACAGTGACATGCACAGTGTTTAAGGACCCTTAGCTAACTACAGCAGATGAAAAGCATCCCACTACTGTGTAAATGGATAAAACCCCAGATTCCAGTCAGCCCCATGTTATAGCCTCCAGGCTGGAAAGCCTCTTGGCAGCCATTTGTCTGCCTTGTGCTTGAAGAGATGGCATCTGGCGGGGAGAGACGGAGTAGCCCCAAGTCTGAATTGTTTGGTGACCAAGAACGGATGGACCAAACCCTTTCTGGGTTTGGTGGGATCAGCCACCTCCCCTTCTGCATCTCCTGCAATGCATGCCAGTCTGTGTGCCTCCCTGTCCTCCTGGGAAAAAGTAAGAACCACTGACATCTCTCGACAGCCTGGCTGGGCAGCCGGAGGGACCTGTCTTTCCAGCAAGAGGCCTTTGCAAAACCAGGCTTTGAGGCAGAAAGTAACGTATTATTCTTCCGGTACTTTCTCATGATTCCACTCCCCACCCCCCAGCCCCCTGAGAAAATGCTTATATACATTACTGCCGTCCTTCAGAATCCATTAGCTTTTTCCCATTAACTTTTGAAATGAGTTTGACTGAAGGGTCCTCCCTGAGCTGCAGAGAGATCTAAAGCATCTAATAACTCTGAAGGCTAGCCGGGCTTCGGCTGTCCCTAAATAAATAAATAAACAGCCCATGGCCTTCGCAGCAGCAGTGACTTGCCTGCCTCTGGGAAGAGCCCATAATGCAGGAGGAAATATCACAACAGACAACAGGACGCCGTGGCTGTTGTTATCCTGACTTGCCCAGTAGTTCCTGGGTCACGTTGGGCTGGTCCGTTGTCTTCTCCCAGCTGCGTGCTGGCACCGACCCACCTCCTGAGATGCCTTCCTCCGCTCCGTGCGTACGAATCCTGATTTCCCTGCTCAGTGGCCCCAGTCCTGCGTCCCGCCCAGAGGCATGGTGTCGTGAATGGGATGGTGCCAGGGCTCAGCACAGGAGCCCTCAGGTGTCTCATACCCGGCCAACCCCTTTTTCATTCCAGGCGAGACACCAACGTGTCCAGCCATGCATCTGGTCTCCCGGCAGTGGGATGATTATTATTCTGCAGCCATAGCCATTTTCATTTTTCAATTATCTCAAGAGGAACAGGGCAGCAATATTTATATACTGGCTTTCTATTCAGAAAGGACCAGTGACCAAAATAATGAGAGGAGGATTCTCTCAGACCATGTTTCTAGACCTCCCCGTTAAATACTGCTGTGCAGTTTGAAAATCTCTTTCTGCCGCACTTAATTTACGTAATCATGGGAGAAATGAGAAATAAAATGTATGTTCAAGATATACTCGGTTATTGCCACCCCAGCCACACTGCTCTGAGAACAGAGTCAGCTACAAGACTCAGATTTACAAGAGGGGTTAGCTTTCAATTCAGGCCAGTTCCTATGCCCTGACCTTCACACGTGATCAGAAATAAAATGTCTATTATTGCAAGAATAAAAGAGATCAGCCAGAGATAAAAGGTACCTTAAATAGAAAAAAGGTCCATGGCACTCCACGGCAGCCTCAAATCTGGGCTCGCTGCTCCTAACATTAGAATGGAAGCTCCCCTTGGGGCGCCTGGGTGGCTCAGTCGGTTAAGCGTCTGACTTCGGCTCAGGTCATGATCTCACGGTCTGTGGGTTCAAGCACTGCGTCAGGCTCTGTGCTGACAGCTCAGAGCCTGGAGCCCGCTTCGGATTCTGTGTCTCCTCTCTCTCTCTGCCCCTCCCCTGCTCATGCTCTGTCTCTCTCTCTGTCTCAAAAATAAATAAATAAAAAAAAAATGGAAGCTCCCCATCCAGAATGTCACCTCCTAGAGGACAGAGGCCATCTGTCATGCCTGTTGCTGTTCCCGTGCTTGACATAGGACCTGGCACCTAGTAAGTGCTTGCTAAGTATTTGTTATCAAAGCGACCAACTTGGCCGCGAAGCCACTGTTTCAGTTTTTTAATTGCTTCTTAACAAGTGACCACATAATTAATAGCTTAAAACCACATACATTTATTATTTCCCAGTTCTGTAAGTTTGGGTTCTCTGCTCAGGTTCTCACAAGGCCAAAGTCAAGGCATAAGCTGGGCTGAGCTGCCTCTGTCTGGAGGCTGTGGGAGGAATCCACTCTAAGCTCATTCAGGTTGTCATCAGGATCCATTGTGGTTATAGGCCAAGGTTCTGAGGTCCGTTCTTCTTTGCTTTCTTTTCTCCTTCCCTCCCCTTCCTTCCCAGAGGTGTCCATATTCCTTCTCATGTGGCCTCTTCAATGCCGACAAGGCATGTCCTATCCTTGTTGGCAGAATTTAGGTGCTTGTGTTTGTAGGTTTCAGGGTCCCTTTCTTGATGGCTGCATCCAGGGGCACTCCCAGTCCCATGAACCCCCCCTGAAATCTCCTGTCATGTAGACTTTCACAGGCTCTGTTACACCATGGTAGCTTCTTTCTCCAGCGCCAGGTGGAGAACCTTCTCTCCAGTCTACCAAAACACAGTCTTACAAAACATAACCAAATCAAGGGAGTAGCAATCTCTACACCCTTTTGCTATATTCTATTTGTTAGAAACAAGATATAGGTTCTGGGGAGGGGATTGTAGGAGAGAGTGGCTCCCTGGGGCCCACCTTAGAGTGTGTCCAGGATACTCAACATTCCCTAACTGCAAGAGAGTTGCAAGAATTTCCTAATGTCTGAATTTACTTAAAGGCAAAGGACTTCAGTTGATAGAATTAAAGTCACCTTTCTGTTTCCATGGTCTCCAAGTCTCATCAATAGTCCTACATCAGGGGTGTCTGGGTGGCTCTGTCGGTTGACCATCCTACTCTTGATTTCTACTCAGGTCATGATCTCACAGTCGTGAGATTGATCCATGCTGAGAGTAGAGCCTGCTTGGGATTCTGTCTTTCTCCCTCTCTCTCTCTCTCTCTGTCTCTCAACAAATAAACATTTTTTAAAAAGCTCATCAACATGGGCAGATGATAAGTGGAGCCCCTACTGTCATAAATAAATTCGCACACTTCATCCAAGTGGCAGCTGGAAGACAGTGAATCCTACACTATTTAAGGTGAGCTCTAGAGTCATAAAGAGTGAGAAGGGGGTTACAGAGAAGTCCAGAGGAACCAAGAAAAAGGAGAGGTTCTAAGAAAAGGAGATAGGTTCTGGAAGCAGCCTCTTTATGTTATCTCAGGGAAGCCCTTGCCTGTAAAACAGCAGTTCTCATCTGGGGGTGTTTTTCCCTCATGGGACATCTGGCAATCAACAGAGACTTTTTTAGTTGTCATGACTGTGCTGGGGGTGGAGAGTAGTACTGACATCTTCTGGGTGGAGGCCAGGGATGGTGCTATCTGTCCTACAACACACAGGACAGCCCTACAACAAAGAGTTACCCACCCAGCCGAAAGGGTCAGTAGTGCCAAGGTTGAAAAGCCCTGTCCTATGACGCCCTTTGGGCTTGCCTCCCCAAAGTCCTTTTTGCCTTCAGATATAACACTGAAGTCCTTGCACCACCCTCAGTGATGACTTCCTGAGGGCAGGAGTGACGAATGATGGTGCCACCTGCATGCCAGGTGTCTCCCTGCTCTATGACAAGCCAGGAATCACATCGTTCCATGAATAAAAGCAGGCATTACCCTTGGTGGTATGTTAATAGCTCCCCATGTGTGACTGTCCTGAGTACTGGAGGAAGATTTTGGCTACGGTTATCAGCGAGAGAAAATGAAAGACTGTGGGATTGTTCAGCCCCAAGTCGCAGGGGGGTGCGGCAGGAATAAGGTGGAGAGCAGTGACTGCACTCCCAGAAGCACCAGGTCTCAGGATTTCTGAGGAATAGAGAATGACCCGCCAGGGAGTTGTCCTGTTTCATCTAGGGTTAGAATGAGGGTGTTGATGAATGCACCCAATGACTTAGCCATCTGTGATGTTATAATTCTGAGCAAACCTCCCTTTGTTTTGGTTTCCAGGTGGAGCCCAATACCAAAGTGTTTCCAGCAGTCTTCCTGCAGCCCACGAGCACTTCATTGTTTCAGTTTGAACTTGGGAAGCTGAAGGTATTGGTCAGTCTCCTCATCCAATGGCTATGATAAAAGAAGGCAGCATTGACCATTAGGGGGAAATTTTCTAAGCCTCAGAAAACAAGGGAATCCCTTCTCACCCAGGCCCTGTACTGGGTGCTGAAAGAATTACTTAATGTTAATATAACCCATCATGCAAGGTTTTAATTAAGGCTGGCAAAGCCTTAAAGGTCTCCGGATTGATTTGTCTCTCTTTAGTTCATACTCACCATATTGGTTATCATGGGCCATGTTGCATTATCCAGCAACTGAGCATCTCTGTAGTGCACCTGTCTTTCCCTTTGAATGCCTTTTCTGCCTTGCCCCAGAATGCGATGCCCTTGTCGGCGGCCATATTTAAGAGTGAAGAGAAGAACCCAGTTCCGCAGTGTCCACCTCGGCTGGACGTCCAAACCATCCAGCCCGTGCTCTGGAGCCGCATGCCCAGCAGCTTCCTGAAGGTGGAGACAGAGCGGGTGAGCGAGCGCCATGGCTGGGTGGTGCAGTGCCTGGAGCCCCTGCAGATGATGGCGCTCCACATCCCTGAGGAGAACAGGTAGTGGAGGGACCCACAGAGGAGGGGGCAGGCCTGGGAGGCAGGCAGGAGAAGGGGAGGAGCAGCATCCCCCTTGGCCAGGGGCTCTGCTCTCTTCCCAAAAACCTCAGTGTCTCTTTTCCTTCCTCACTTACATTATTCACTTAGAAATAGCAGAATATCCACTACGATATGCCTGCCACAGGGCCTTCTCTCTGAGTGTCCGAAGTCAGGAGTGTTTCCATCCCTTTAATTAAAAAGCTGTAACGTGACCCTGAAATATATGTCATTAATGACAAGAAGGGAGAAAATGAGGCATGCCTAGTTTGCCTAGAGAACCAGGAATGGGCTCCTGGGCTCCTCTTGGTAAGAAGTACTCCTGGATTATGGCCTGGGTTTAATCCCAGCACTATCACTTTCTGGCCTTGTGGCCTTGGGTAAATGACTCCTATAACTTACCTGTGTTTCCTCATGATACATAAAATACATGACCGCCCAGAGGACTGCAGGGAGAAATAAATGGAATTGTGTAGGTGAATCTACACTAGCATAGTTTCTATATGTAGAAAGAAAGAAATTTTATCGCTAGCCTATTATCACCCCTTGATCTGTTGGACTAAAAACATACAGTAATGGGGGAGCCGGTGGCAGGATTTGATAGCTGCACAGCTCCCATTTAGGTATTCTGCTGGGTCATGGACAGCGGCAAGACAGGCTGGTATAGGGAAGGAGCAGGAAACAAATAGGAGTCCCGCCAAGTACGCCAATTGCAAAGGATCCTCAGATCCGTGGTGAGGAGCAAGACAAAACAGAAAATCTAAGCAAGGATCAGAGGCTGTGCCCTGAGCCCCCCCCAAAAATGAGGGAGCAAGACAGCCTTGTAAATGGGCTTCTAAAGTCAGGAAGGAGAAAGTGAATTGATGATGCCAACTGAACTCAAATTGGAAGGTGTTTTCTCTCGGGACAAGAGTGCAGTTGTGTTTGTTTTCAGGGGAGGGAAGGCCCTGTGGATGACGGTAGATTTGGAGATGATACAGATGATGTGGGTGGTGGATTGACAGAGGGCTTTGCCTACATTTTTTCTCTGATTTTTTTTCATGTTTATTCATTCTTGAAAGACAGAGCACAAGCGGGTGTGGGACAGAGAGAGAGGGAGACACAGAATGCAAACCAGGCTCCAGGCTCTGAACTGTCAGCACAGAGCCCAGCGAGGGGCTCAAACTTATGAACCGTGAGATCATGACCTGAGCCAAAGTCAGACGCTTAACTAACTGAGCCACCCAGGTGGCCCCTTCAGCTATGCCTGAGGCTCTTGTACTGGGGAGCAGAGGATCCCCTTCTACCCACAAATAAGAGGACCAAGTCACCTCTGTCACACACCTGAATGTTTTTCAGTTTTCCATTTGGGAGGGTTTTCCTTAATAAGGAGCACTTTCATATTTGGGAATCCATGTTTTTAAGTCTTTCGGACTTTTGAGACTCGTTGAGTTAGGGAGGATTATCAGGAACTGGGATAAGGACCAGAACTGAGAGAGGAATGATAACCTGTACGGGAGCAGGGGGCAGAGGCTCCTTCATCCTTCTATGCCCTCTGCCCTCATTGAGTTGGGTGCAATCCCTGGGGATTCAAAGAGAAGAACTCTGCTGAGCGCTGGCATATTCTTTTCCAACCATGGAGTGGTTGATGGCTTGTCCTATCCGCAGGTGTGTGGATGTCCTGGAGCTCTGTGAGCAGGAGGACCTGATGCAGTTCCATTACCACACGCTGCGACTCTACAGTGCAGTGTGCGCCCTGGGAAACAGCCGCGTGGCCTATGCCCTATGCGGCCACGTGGATCTCTCCCAGCTGTTCTACGCCATTGACAACAAGTACCTCCCTGGCCTCCTTCGTTCTGGTTTCTATGACCTGCTCATCAGCATCCATCTGGCCAATGCTAAGGAGAGGAAGCTAATGATGAAGAATGAGTACATCATCCCCATCACCAGCACCACCAGAAAAATCCGCCTGTATCCAGATGAGTCCAAGAGACACGGGCTGCCTGGGGTGGGCCTGAGAACGTGCCTCAAGCCAGGGTTCAGGTTCTCCACCCCTTGCTTTGTCGTGACCAGTGAGGAGCACCAGAAGCAGAGCCCTGAGATCCCCTTGGAGATTCTCAAAACAAAGGCACTGAGCATGCTGACGGAGGCAGTGCAGCACAGCGGGGCTCACATCCGGGACCCTGTCGGTGGGTCTGTAGAGTTCCAGTTTGTGCCTGTGCTGAAACTCATCGGGACCCTACTGGTCATGGGGGTGTTTGATGACGATGACGTCAGGCAGATCCTCCTCCTGATCGATCCCTCTGTGTTTGGGGAGCACAGTGGGGAGATGGAGAACAGAGCAGAGAAGGAGGAAGTGACCCAGGTGGAGGAGAAGGCAGTGGAGGCCGGAGAAAAGGCCGGCAAGGAGGCTCCAGTCAAAGGCTTGTTGCAGACCCGACTGCCAGAGTCCGTCAAGCTGCAGGTAACTCAGGGCAGCAAAGATCCTGCCTTTGCAAAGTGCGGGGGGAGGGTGACAGTGCAGCCTGGAGCTAAGGCTGGGACTGAGGGTGCTGGCCTAAACCTGGAGTGTAGTGGAAATACGGATAGAGAACATTCACTGCTCATGATTTTCTCTGGCATGAAATGTACTCCCGAAGTCAAGAGAAAAGTGCTAACCCTTATCAATAAGGCACGTGCCTTAGAATTGTTTTTACGGAACTAGTGATGGATTGGCCCTCGTCTTACCTCTTACCCTTTGGGACTAAATGGCTGCTCTGTGAGCCCCTGTCGGGAAAGGAGGAGGAAGAGCCTTTGGCTGTGGAAAAGACCACACTGGTTCATACGGTGGCCATGCTCATCCCTTGGGCTCATTTGTTGCCATGTACTGATCACCAAGCCTGTGTAGACGTGCTGTCCTGGCATGCAAACAAACTGCCGTCTGAGCTGAGGAGAAGAGGCATGCTCGCTTCGAGCTGCCCCCTTGGCATCACCTAGGAAGCTGCAACGTTTCCTAAGACATAGTCTTACCAGAGGGAAGCTGGCAGCAGCGATACGCTGAAGATGATAACTGTTGTCTTCTGGGCACTGAGAAAAGAGAAATGAAAATGGACAGAGCAGTACAGTCTGTTCCACAAAGTCAGCCTGGCTCGGGCATCCCTGGACCACGTAGCAGCTCTACAGGCTTGCCAAGTCAGTAGCCTCCCAAAGCCTTGGCTTCACAATAATGTAAAATGTGGATGATAATTGAATAAAACGTAATATTCACTTTTATCTTTGAAATACGGTATGAAATATATTTTATCATAAACCGTGTTAGAATAATCTCCAAATGAAGCTCTCTTACCTAATGTGGTGGGATTGGTAGGTGTCAGTTCATCAAAATGTTGTATGTAGAGGAGATACGTAACAAATTTTACACAGATACCTTAAACATTTTTATTAAAACATAAATGTGCTCTTCAGATGTGGAGCTGAGGCTTTTTCTTCCATGTGAGTCCCTGCCTGGCATGTAGAGTCCTTTCTTTTGCATAAATGACACCTGTCACATACAGTGTGATATGCCTGATGGCCAGTTTTGGGGGTATCTTGAAGATAGACTGTAGATTTAGAGGTAATTGGAAAGCAGCCTGAGTGCAGAACACTTGTAGATTTTAAAGATTTTCCCCCAATTTTTTGTAGTTGTCTAACTCACACCCAACTGTGAGTATTTTTTTTTATTTTTTATTTTTTATTTTTTTTTTAATTTTTTCAACGTTTTTATTTATTTTTGGGACAGAGAGAGACAGAGCATGAACGGGGGAGGGGCAGAGAGAGAGGAAGACACAGAATCGGAAACAGGCTCCAGGCTCCGAGCCATCAGCCCAGAGCCTGACGAGGGGCTCGAACTCACGGACTGCGAGATCGTGACCTGGCTGAAGTCGGACGCTTAGAGTATTTTTTTTTTAAAAACAACTTGCCTTTTGCAGATGTTCCTTAGTCTTTGAAGTTAGTTTTCCTATTTCATTGGCACATACAGCTTCTAATCAGATGTGATAACTGTAATCACAAGTGTGACGGGCATGTGCTCTGGGTCCTAGGTCACCTGCAGATATGCCAGAGACTAGCCTGCTAGGTAAGAGCACACCAGGGGCATTATTGTCTCTGCCCAGATGGACTGGAGAGTGTCTGTTAGTCATGCAAGGGGTTATGTGGAGATGGGTTCATAGAACTTACGCCTGAATAAAAGTATCGGGAACACACTGAGGTTTGAAGGAGCAGGTCTGGCAAGTGCCTAACACAGAGTCGGGTGATTAGAGCTCAATAGGTTCTGGCTGCTGTTTTTCTTATTAGTGAAAGTGCAAGTAGCGATAAGATCAGGACTAGTAACAGTCCGAAAGAACTGGTGGCAGACAAAGCAGTGCCAACAAACAAACAAGAAAGAAAGAGAGGGGAACAGAAGTCTCTGGTTCCCATCATCTGGAGCCAGAAGATGCCAGGAAGGAACCAGAGCTCTCCCGTGCAGTTGAGTGCTGGTTTCCATGGGGAGCTTAGAGCCAGGGAAGAATTCTCTTAGGAATGCCGTTCTCACTCTCCACGGGCAGGTTTATTCTGTCTTTGGTGAGCTCGTTTTCCTGTTGTTCTCCTGTCCTTAGGATAAAGGGCTGGTGGCTCGGTTCAAACTGACTTGGATCCAACTAACGGCTCTGTGGTCACTGTGTGACATTGGGCAAGTCACTTAGAGCACCTAAGTCTCAGTGTTAGCCTCCGTAAAATGGGGATGCTAGCTGCTTCACCAATGTCTATGAAGTGTTGTTAAATGAGCATAAATATATGCTTTGGTTGCAGATGTGTGAGCTCCTCAGCTATCTCTGTGACTGTGAGCTGCAGCATCGAGTGGAGGCCATTGTGGCATTTGGCGACATTTATGTCTCTAAGCTCCAGGCAAATCAGAAGTTCCGCTACAACGAGCTCATGCAGGCCTTGAACATGTCTGCAGCCCTGACTGCCCGGAAAACCAGGGAGTTCCGCTCACCCCCCCAGGAGCAGGTGAGAAACTCTTCCTGAGCCTCCATGCCAGTGGGGTGAACTTGAACCTTACAGAGCAGGGCACGTGAAACCTTTATGTGCCTGGGGTGCCCGTGAGAGGTGTGGGCCAGTCAGTGACCCAGCACAGTGCCAGGGGACAGGCCTGGTCTGATGCTAATGGCAGCGAGGAGTATCTGCCAATCATCTTAGATGGGAAAATAACCCATCCAGAAGTGCACACGGGGCGGGGCTTCCTCTCCTCCCTTGCTTGCTCCTACCGGTGCCCTGTCACTGAGTCAAAGACCAGATCCCTGTCATGACCCAGCTTCTACACCAGCAAGGATCCACCATTAGAAGAATGTCTGTCCAGTCCTTGCAGAAGTCACTCCTTTGTATTAGAGATCAAGAGAGCCTGGTCGACGTTTCCTGACTTACGAGAGCAGGTGCACAGACTTCCTCGGCTAAGTGCCCGAAGTGCCTTACCCTGTGACCAAGACCCTCACAAAGCCTCCCAGCCCCCAGAAGCGAGGAAAACAGGACTGGGCAAGTGAGGTCCCTTCTGTGAGGGATTGTCTTCATTTTTGTACAGTACCCCCATCTTGCAGTCAGCCTTGCCCATATGGGGAGACTGCATATGAAATCCCGGTGAGTAACTGGCAGATAGGGGCGGGACACCTTGCAGAACATAGTTGGCATTTGTCCCCCTGTTCCCATGTACATCCTGCAGGCAGCTTGGCCACAGCTCCCTAAGTGTTCAAAACAGATGATCTTTCGGTGAAGAAATTTGCTTTCTGTCTCTGAAACCAGATCTTTGCATCTTCTCTATATTTAATAAGCAGTCTATCCATAAACTGTTGTCAGGTATAATTACCACCATTTGATATTAATGGTACAACTTGGTCCAATTACTTTCCTAACCTATTTGGTAGAACATAGATATTTATATTGACTTAAAAGTGAACCACATATCTTGGCTTTTAAAAGATTCACTTGAATGATGCTGGCCTTGTAAAGACTAGGCAAAGTTTATCATCGCTTTGCTGGAGGCAAACTGAGAAGGCCCTTTGAATTGATGGGAGGAGGTAATTCATACCGTACTGAGGGAAGCGCAGTGAGCCTGGATTACTCTTAAAGGCTTTCCAAATGTTGTCAGGCTGCTTTTGGACTGGCAACCTGTGCAAACATTTCCCAATTCATTGGGCAGATGCTGACTCCTATTTGTGAATAATGGGCAGGAAGAACAATGTGATGCATGGCTCCTTTTCTGGCTCCCCCTTCTCTCGCTGTGTGGCCTTAGGCAATTGCCTTTCTGTGTCTCCCTTTCATCAGCTGCAAAATGAGGATGTTTGTATGTCCCTCCCTCCCTTCTATGGAGGACCCAGGAGATAATTTTTTAGATTGCTTAGTGGGATACTGTCATATGGTAAACATTCTGTAAGTGGAATCATTAGTTTCAGTGTTGGAAGGTTCTTTTGCCTTCTGCCAGTGACCCACTGAGTAGAGTTTATGTATGTTTTCTGAGACATCTGCTTAACCCAGCTAGACCTGCACTGTCTATCTAACACTGTCCTCATGGACACAGCTACTGATCCTATCCTGGCTCCTGGAAGGGCCATGCTGGCTCCCACCTCACCTGCTACCTCCTTACCTTCTCTTCTGCTGTCCCCAGGGCCTGCTATCACTTCCTCCTTTAGCCTTCTCAGTACTCCCCTGGGCAATCATTTCAGACTGGTTTCAGATGGAACTTGAGAAATTCTTCCCTAATGTGTTAGACTAAATGATTCTTGAGCGGATATCAGAATCACCAGAAAGGCTTAATAAAACAGACTGGTGATCTGGGGCTTCTAATTCAGTAGCTCTAGTGTGAGGCCCAGTAATTTTTACTTTTAGCAGGTTTCCAGGTAATACTGATGATGTTGGTCTAGGAATGAAAGGAAAGAAAAGACACTAATTCCTATCAAATTCAGCTGCCCCACCTACCACCCCTCACAGAATGTTCATTTCTAGAAGGAACCAACCAATAGAGCTCTCTAAATAATTCCAAATTGAGTATGGACAAAGGAGGATTCAGATCAATTTCAGGGGATAGCAATGCAAAATTACGTGGAAAATTGGGTGTGTAAGAATTAGAATTTTAAAACAATGATACGATTATCTCATCCTTCTGTAACCTTTGAGGAGAAAGTAAAGGTTTTCAGCCTTGTATCTATATAGGATCAGAGATACGAAAAAAACATATACTTGGGGGATGTAACCAAGTACAAAAATAGGTAAAACTAAGATTAGTCCAGTGGTCATTGGCATATTAGCCAGGCACAATCAGTAAGCCTTTGACTTTAAAAGGGGCATTATTGGGGTACCTGGGTAGCTCAGTTGGTTAGGCTACCAACTCTTGATTTTTGCTCAGGTTATGGTCTCATGGTTCCTGAGTTTGAGCCCCACATTGGACTTTGCACTGACGGTATGGAACCTGCTTGGGCTTAGAGTCTCTGTGTCTCTCTCTCTCTTTCTCTTTCTCTTTCTCTCTTTCTCTCTCTCTCTCTCTCTCTCTCTCTCTCTCTCTCTCTCTCTCTCCCTTCCTCCCTCTCCCCTTCTGCCCCTCCCTGCCTCTCTCTCAAAATGAGTAAACTTAAAGTAGTAGGTAGGTATAAAAGGCATCATTAAAGGGTATGCCCTGTGCAGCAGAAAGTTCAGCTCACTCCACTGTTTTTTTTTAATGTTTATTTATTTTTGAGAGAGAGAGTGCGAGCAGAGGAGGGGCAGAGAGAGAGGGAGATCCAGAATCTGAAGCAGGCTGCAGGGTCTGACCTGTATGCACAGAGCCCAATGTGGGGCTCGAACTCAGAACACTGAGATCATGACCTGAGCCAAAGTCAGACACTAAACTGACTGAGCCACCTAGGTGCCCCACTCCTCTTTTGGTTTTCTGACCTGCCGGCTGGTGGGCCACTGCTTCCCAAGTATTCCACCCACGGCAAGATCTTTCAGCAAAGAATTCAATTTTCTGACTCTGAAACTAGATCCTCAGATCTTATTTTTATTTCATAAACAACCTATCAATCTATGTTGATGTAACTACCATAATTTAACATTGGGGAACAACCACAAAAATTACTTTCCTAACCTATTTTATGGATATTATTTTATTACAGGCAACACTTCCACCAACTTCCAAAAAAACTGTTTGCAGTGGAAGCTTTAAATAAGCGTCTTCCTACCAACATTAAACACAATAAAAGAGATGGTGACGTTTTTTAATGTAGAAATTCTAAACAGAAGGAGAAAGTATCTTTGCCTGGTGTTCAGGTTACACTGCCTGAGGCGAGCAAAGTGGAGAACATCACCCCTAGTTATTGTTTCAGTCCCTCCCAGTATTCACTGCCTTGGGGTCGTGGGTCTTTGGAAAGAATTGAGACATCCTGGAATCTGACCAGGAAATGAATGACCACATCCTTACCAACTTTTCATTAATCTCTGATAGCATTTCTTTGAATTGTTAATGCTGCCGAGCACATACTAATGCTGACTTTGCCAGCAAGAACAGAAATAGCACATTTTCTCATACTGTGTCACAATGAGTATCATACCTTGAAATATCATTTACTTCATCACTACTTCAAGATCACAGTGGATATGAGACTGCCACTAGATCTTTTTGTCCAATAGGTTAATAAACAAGTACATGTTACTATATCACAGATTTCTTTTTTATGGTTTTTGATGACTAAATTTCAATAATGGTTTCTGTATGTAATTTTCTATATTTTATGTTACGTATTCAAAATACTAATTTAAGCAGTAATCGGGTGGGTTTTAACAGACTGTCAGAGTGGTCCATGGCATTAAAACAGTTAAGACTCCCTGAGACAAAACTAAAGGAAAAGATGAGTGTTTAACTACCTGTTAAAACCTGCATGTCAAAAAAAAATTTTTTTTGTAGGTAAAGTTAAAAGCTCACTAAAACCTGGGAAATAGATTTAGAGAACATGTTACAAAGAGTTAATAGTCTAGGGATGTGCAAAATACTGATTAATTTTTTTAATGTTTATTCAGTTTTGAGGGACAGTGATAGAGTGTGAGCATGGGAGGGGCAGAGAGAGAGGGAGATACAGAATCTGAAGCAGGCTCCAGGATCTGAGCTGTCAGCACAGAGCCTGACGCTGGGCTCAAACTCACAAACCGTGAGATCATGATCTGAGCCAAAGTCAGCGGCTTACCGGACTAAGCCACCCAGGCGCCTCCTGATTAATTTTTAAAAAGAAAATTACCCAAAAGAAAAAGGGAGAAAGAACATGAATGGGAAATTTATAAAATACTGAAATGAAAATGGTTCTTATGTGTGGAAAAACAAAATTCAACCTCACCAATTAAATGCAAATTAAAGCAACAGGGATGTGACATTTTTTACCCATTAAATTTGGGAAATATTTGAAAATGTGTTAACTCTCATTACTGTACTGGAGATGGCAAAGTAATACACACTCTTGAATAAATTTGGTTAAAATGCAAATTGTTGTAAGCCTTCTGGAGGGTGATTTGGCAATTCCTATCGAAAGCCATTAAAATGTGCAAACCTTTTGATCCAGTCATGTTGCTTCTAGGAGTTTATCCTTAAAAAAAAAAAAAAAGATCAGAGATGTGAACAAAAATTAGTTAAAAGGAAATTCCAACAAACTTTATTTATTTATTTATTTATTTATAAGAACAAAAAAATGGAAACAATTTAAATATTTAACAGGTCATTAATTTTACACCAATTGCTATTCATCTTATGATAAAATGCAGTGTACCTGTTAACAATCAATAAAAAAAGAAAATGCTGAAGATAAATTGTTAAGTGGGAAATCTGACCTCAGAAATGTTTATCTAGAGTATGCATGCTCTCAATCTACCTACATAAAGCCTGGAAGTTATGAACTAAGTATCATTAAATATGGTTATCTTTGGGTAGTGGGATCACAGTAAGTTTTCTTTAGGTATTTCCAAATTGTGTGCAGTTAATAAATTACCATTATAATCAGAGAAAAGGTGAAAGCTACTTTTAAGTATGGTCATCTTTACAAAAAAGTTTGAGGTAGATAAAATTTGCAAAGAATGTTAGGTGTCTAAGGCAGGATCTGAGTTCTTTGGCCAACACCGAGAACCACTTACCCATTCTTCTTTGTCCCTCAAAGATCAACATGCTTCTTAACTTTCAACTGGGAGAGAATTGCCCCTGCCCAGAAGAGATCCGAGAGGAGCTATATGACTTCCATGAGGACCTTCTCATTCACTGTGGTGAGCTTCTGAGATGAAAGCTTTATCAAAGACAAGTCTGTTCCCCGATTCCTTCACTAGAAGCTAGTGGGGGTTGGGAAGACAGTTTTGTATTTAAAAGTGCGGTTGACCCTTTTTAATATTATTTTTGCTTCCCTACCCTTATGTTCATCTGTTTTGTATCTTAAATTCCACATGTGAGTGAAGTCATATGTTTGTCTTCCTCTGACTAATTTTGCTTAGCATAATGCCCTCTAGTTCCATCCGCGTTGTTGCAAATGGCAAGATTTCATTCTTTTTGATTGTTGAGTAATAGGGGTTTGAGCTATGTGAGTCCATTTGTAATGCGGGATTTTTTTCCATAAATAGAGTGCAGTACTCGAAGTGTATTTTCTCTTCCTTATGATTTTCTTAATAATATTTTCTTTCTCTGGTTTAATTTATTATAAGAATACAGTATATGACACATATCACATTTAAAAATGCATGTTAGTTGACTGTTTATGTTATCAGTAAGGCTTTCCCATCAGGAGTATGCTATTCATAGTTAAGTTGTAGAGGGTCAGAGTTATATGTGGATTTTCTACTGTGTGGGTGAATGGTGCCCCTAACCCCTGCATTGTTCGAGGGTTAACTGTACAATTCTAACTGCTCAAGAAATGATTCTGCCTGGACTACTGGGGTCAGAGAAGATACAGAAAATAATTCTGGCATATATGCCATATCCATATATGGTGGAAACTCCTTCTACCAAGAAGAAATTTTGTTGAAATAGAAGAGAGTGAACAGGGTCTCTGAAGAAGGAAAATAACTGTTAACTTGTGTAAACTTCACCCACTTTACTTAGATGGTTGGACTCTGCTCCCAGGTGAACCAAGATTCTGATCTCCTTTGCTTCTTATCTTTTGCAGTGATATAAATATGATAATGTATGCCCTTAACAATTGTGAACCACAGTCCCTACTTTAATACATAACTATTTTAAATAACAATTGTAAGCCTGCAGTCCCTCCTTTAATACGTAACTGCTGATTTTAAATTGTTCTCAGCATTTGTGCTGCTTGTACATGGATGGATTGACTAATATATGGAAAATAAGTGGTATTTGCATAGGAAATGACTCACTGTTAACTCTTTCTGGATGCTTTAGAGCCCTTTTAGGGTACAGGTTAGAATAAGTTAAATTTAGGGGCACCTGGGTAGCTCAGTCAATTAAAGCATCCAGCTAACTCTTGGTTTTGACTCAGGTCATAAACTCATGGTTCAAGGGATTAAGCCCTGCATCAGTCTCCGTGCTGACAGCACAGAGCCAGCTTGTTCCCTCTCTCTCTCTCTCAAAATAAATAAATAAACTTCAAAAAAAAAAAAAGAGTTGATTTTAGGGTTTGAAATTACTTGGTGTTTTTGTGTGTAAGGAATTATCTTTTTAAAATACTTTCCAAAAAGACATCCTGTAGGTAAATAATTATGGGAGGCTGCCTATAGCATCTTGAGAAAGTTCCAGAAGGTTAGGAAGCAGAGATTTATGTTCTTTCAATCTTACGGTGGTTATTTTTATGTACTGTTCAAGATTTTCACTCTGTTCTGTGACTTGCTAGGTGTTCCCCTGGAGGAGGAAGAAGAGGAGGAGGAAGACACATCCTGGGCTGGGAAACTCCGTGCCTTGGTGTGTAAAATCAAAGGCCCTACCAAGCCTGCGAAGGAACAGCCAACAGAGGAGGAAGAGAGATGCCCTAGTAAGTGACCATGCCTTTCAGTCCTCCTGACACAGTGCTCTTCTTTGACATAATGAAGAGAATTGGCTTTCTGACAAATGCTGTGTAAGAGGTGGACTGTCTAAGCTTCAAAGGAGGCATCTGGGCATTCTTTTATAATTGGTGGTGGTTACTGTGTATTTGGAGCTATGCTTTTCTAATTTAAAGACCTTACTTTTAGAGCCTTTTGAAACCTGAGGGATCTGTTACTTTGGCTCTGCTCTTGTCTGTCTGGTTAAAAATGCCTATAAACAGATTTCTGTTCTTCTTTCTTTTAGGTTTCCATGGTCTCTGTCCTTCAATCATTGTTGTTTCAATCATTTGCAATGTTTCCTTAGAATTGCAAATTGCCCCAGTGAGGAAAAATAATAATATGAGGGGAGTAAAGGAAATAGGATGTGGGCTTTGGGGGTTGTTTTTGGGGTTTGGGCAATGATTTTCATAATGTAGCATCCTAGAGGACTTTGACCTTCCATTTTTCAACAATCCCAAACCTTGTCCAAATTCATTTCTCTAAGCCTTATAGTAGATGTGACTCCTACTGGTGTGACTCATGTTGAAACAAGATTATAATTTGTTCTATAGGGAAGTGTACTGTCCATAAACCATTAACGTTTTAAGAAGAAGACTGTGTATTATATATAATCAATATGCTCTTCCATCCAAAATTCTGCAAATATTTCATTTGTCTAAAGAAGAAGGAACTTCTGAGGTTTAACATAATTGCCTTTTATCTTGTTCCTGTTCCTATCCATTTTAAGTTTATTTATTTATTTTGAGGGGGACAGAGAGCACAGGGGAGGGGCAGAGAGAGAATTCCAAGCAGGCTCTGTGCTGTCAGTGTAGATCCCAATCCAGGGCTCAAACTCATGAACCATGAGATCATGACCTGAGCCAAAATCAAGAGTTGGATGCTTAACCGACTGAGCCACCCAGGCATCCCTATTCTTAACCATTTTAAAACATGCTTTCAAATCATAGACTAGAGCAATAGACTGTCAAGCTGTGATTGGTTTGTCTGAAAACTCTACTTTGGGGTTCATACATCTTATTGCCCTTTCTATTGACCTTTCATCTTTGTCAGAATATCTCTGAAGGGAAAGAATCCTCACCATTTTTTCAGCACAAGTGTTAAAACCTCTGGAAAAGAGTACAGGATACTTGGAAGCAGTCATACTGCCAACCCTTAATCAGTGCTCTCCATCACCATATTTCTATGGGTGGGACTTTGATAAGGGCATGCCAGCAGGATTCTAAAAGCACAAAAGTGAGTTTAGATTCCCTTTGTGGTTACTGCCAAAGCAGAACTAAAAATAGGCTGAGCTGACCCATATTACCTGCTGTGAGTCTATTTTGGAAGCGGATGCTTCTAATATAATGTGTCACCACTAGGGGTCCCACGAGGTGACCATTTCATATGAGGTAAGTGGAGTCAGTCAGATGAAATCACTTGACTGTGTGAAGTCTCCCTAACTCTAAGAATGGTGTCCAGGCTCCACAGATTGCTACCTCGGGACTTAGTCTGGAAGACCATATTCTGCCTGTTCTGATAGAATGTGCAAGCAAGGTCGCTCCAGTGTGAGAGTTCACGTCTTCTCCTCATGCTGCTTCCCTTCCAGAAGGAGAGTTGTGAGGGGCTCGCATATTGTGTCCTAAGTGTCCTATCCTGGATTTCGAGAAATAGATATGAAGGTGGTCAAGCGTATCTAGTTGTCACCATGTGGGTCCTCTTCCAAATGTTCCAGAGACATAAAGCCTCTCACACAGGCCGGACATATGAGGAGAAAATCTTGGGAATGGTTTAACTGCCACACCACTGAAATTGGAGACAGTGTTTCTGAATACATAGCCAGTTGCGATAAAAGGGTCAAAATACTTTCTGGTATTAGTAACTTTGTCCACGTTATTACGTTATTACATGACTGTTCTTACCCTTACAATTGATAACATCCTGAAATTACAGAGAATAACATGGGATAGGGAATTAACAATTCCTCAAGTACTTCACATGTTATTAGTTTATTACTGGTGGTTTTTTTTCACTCTTCTATTGTGTAGTTGATGAAAATAGAGCTCTGAAGAATGAAGGGATACTTGTTCATTCATTTACTCTTGCCACCACTCCCTGGTTCCAGAAAACTTTCCAGGTGACTGAATGTCACTGGCACAAGGTAACTGAGCTGAGTAAAGCCATGGCTTGCTTCACGTTTTCTGGCTCTGGTTCCGTGCTCTTTCCATTGTCCCGTGAAGCCTCCGACATAGCTATGGCATACCCAATGGCTTTTTAAAGCCATCATCTTTTTATCTGGCTTACTGCACCTGTGAGGTAACTCGTGCTTGTGACCCAACGGAAGTCAGAATTCTAACATGCCCAAGTTGACCAAGCCAAAGTTCTGCACTCGGAGGGTTCAGGATAGGTGGTACACTTCCTCCTCTATGAGCGGTTGGTGTTGGCCAACTGACCTGCAGGAAAACCTCACTTTCTCTAGAAAAGAGAAATAAACAGGGTCCTGAGCTTCATGAGAATCCTGCTAGCTGGCTCAGAGTTCCAAGGATCTGCTTAAACTAACTCTAAGCCATATTGTTGATGAAAGCTGTTACAATCTTTATTAAAAGATCATATGATAATAAAGAAGTAAAAAAGACCCAACAGTAGCAGCCTGCCATACTAAGTCACATTTCTCTGGCATATCCTAATCCAGCAAATTCCCGAGAAAATCTTTTGCCTGTTCTGAGCCAGGGCTTCTCACACATGACAGTTTAAGCAAGGTTTCTTGAATATAAATGTGTTGCCACTGAGTTACTCCTCCAGAAGAGACCAACCTGCTGTTTCCGCTAAATTCTGAAATTAACAAAATGAAGATCACCTGTCACTTTCCTGCTCCAAGTTGGTGGGTTCCCCTCTCTCTCATTCACTGAATGCCTTCCTGAAGCGTGGAGGTTTTTCCATTATCTTCTCTCTACAAAGAAAGCTGCTACTTGTGTCCACTCTTGCCCCATTACCGAACAGCCTAAGAACCCAAACCGAAATTCTCTCCTGTCTAAATGCTCCAGCTTACTGAGTGCTGAGGAAGGGAAAATCCTACTGTTCACTACAAAAATAAGTCCTGGAGCCCAGCTACGCAAAGTGAGATAATTCAGTGATAGATGCATCTGTGGCACTCAGGCAATATTTGTAAGCCTGTTCAGATTCTGTCCCACAAGCCTCTCCCCATGATGTACATGCACAGACACCTCCTCTGTGAAGTCTTTCTTTCAACCTCATCCTCCGTCCTTCTGCCCCAGCCATTCCACAGAATTTCTCACGGGGCCTGTATGACCTTCTGCTTTACGTGGAATGTCTCTGTCCCTGTTTTCTTTCTTCACTGGGTCTTTGTGCCACATTTAATTCATTGTCACAAATCTTTCCTTTCTGACCTCCAGTATATGTTAGTCATAGGCTCGTAAAGATGATGAAAATAAGGACCTTCTGAACAAAGGAGGAAATGGGTTTGGGCAGGAAACTCAATGTAATCATGAGTGTGGCTATGGTAGAATAAAAGTGCAGATAAAATACAGGAGGTGGCCAGAGGAGGAATTGGGAAAATGTCCATAAAGAACATAGATCAGTAGATAAGATAAGGGACAGACATTTTTTAAAAGAATTTTTAAATGTTTGTTTTTGAGACAGAGAGAGAGACAAGAGTGTGGACCAAGAAAGGGCAGAGAGAATGTGGGAGACACAGACTCCGAAGCAGGCTCCAGGCGCTAGCTGTCAGCACAGAGCCCGACACGGGGCTCGAACCCATGAACCGTGAGGTCATGATCTGAGCCGAAGTCTAGTGCTTAACTGACTGAGACACCCAGGTGCCCCAAGAAGGGGCAGACATTGTTGATGAAAAGATCAGCTTCAGCGAGGGTCCCCACGAGAAAAGTTCAGGTCATAGTCCAGGAGCAGCAACCAGTTGAGGTTGGTTGAATTCTAAAAGGAAAAGAATGGGGTAGAGGGTAGTAGAGTGGTGTTAGGACAGAGTGGCTTGAAAATCCAATCACTCAACTACAGTTAGCCTTAGAGTGTGACCTATCACTTGTATCCAGTTGCAGGGAGGGAGGGGTTAACATTTACACGTACCCGCTGTGTCCTGAGCCTTGGGTGAAGCAGTTCTCTGTTACCTCATGTAATTTTCACAATAGGCAGTAGCTGAAGTAGATGATTTTATTCCTATTTTCTAATTGAAGAAACTGAAGAGTGAAGTTTCTTAATCTTCTTAAAACTGAAGTTCCTTAATTCTAAGCAACTTTATAGGGTCACACAGTAGTGGCATTAAAGTTCAAACCATTGTCACCTGAGTCTAGTTGCCATCCATATTATTTATATAATAATATCCTGCTCCCCCCCCCCACCCCCCACCATGCAGTGGCTATGAAAGGTCTTTGAGGACTAAATTATTCATTTACTCAAAGTAGTAAGGTAGTTAGGAGCATAGGGCTCTAGACTTAGGCCACCTGGTCTTAAATTCTTGCTCTGCCACACAATCTCGATAAGACTGAGCATGTGATGGCCTCTCTGTGCCTCAGTTGTCTCATCTGTAAAACGGACATGGCACTAATACCTTACTTAGTTGACATGAAGATTAAATTAGTTAAAAATTCAAAGTATTTTTAAGTGTGACTGGCATAGAGTATGCACTTAATTTTAACTATATTTGGCATTAAGACGTTTGGGGATGCCTGGATGGCTGGTCAGTTAAGCATCTGACTCTTGATTTCAGCTCGGGTCATGATCTCACAGTTGGTGAGATCAAGCCCCATGTCGGGCTCTGTGCTTACAACATAGAGCCTGCTTGGGATTCTCTCTCTCTCCCTCTCTGCCCCTCTCCTGCTTCTGTGCTCACTAGCACACGCTCCCTCTCTCTCTCTCAAAAATAAATTTAAAAAATGGTAATCACTTACCATTTCTCAGGCACTGTATCACACACTAGTTAATTCTGCTTTAACAGGATAGGAATCTAAAGGATTGCAGTGCAGGGTCACTGGAGGCATGGAGCCCATGAGATGTCATTGCAGTGCTCTAGATGAGAAGCTCCAAGGACTTGAATTAAGGATGGTGTGGTGGGTAAGATAATGGCCCCAACAATGTCCCCGTCCTAATTCCTGGAACCTATGTATTAAATGGTAAAGGAAAATTTAGGGTGCAGACACAGTTAAGGCTGTTAATTAGCTGACCTTAAAATAAAGAAATCTCCTGGATTACTGGAGTAGACCTAAAATAATCACAAGGCATTGTGGTAGACACTTCACGTTAGCTCACCTGATGTGAGCTATGGAGAGAGAAGCAAAATAATTTGGACAAGGTTTCTACACCAAGTTAGAACTGGCCCAGACTGGGATCATGTTCCATGCCCAGGGCCCACACTCTTTCAGAGCACCGTGTAGGGGTGCCTGGGACGGGGCCGTGAGGGTGGCAGGACAGGGGTGGGGAGCACAGACCTTGAGGACCTATGGTCTATAGCTCACCTCATCCTCGGTCTATTCTCCAGACTGAATACACACAGGAACTGAAATAAAAGTGATTCCATTGCTTTTCTAGAAGAGTCAAGACAGAGACCTCAGGGCCCCGAGCCCTTCGCTGTCCGGTTTCCGCCCCATCTTCATGTCAGGGATTTCCTTCCCAAACACACGAGCAGCCGCAGCTGTTCTCTGTGCTCTTCTCCCCGGCGTCGTCATTGGTCATTTAATCTCTGGAATGTTTTTGAGAAAGTGATTATGAGGCTGGTTGACTGATTCCAAAAACAACAGGCTAATTATCTCCGTATGATGGATGAGACCCCAGGGGGCAGCAGAGATGGAGTGGCAGCAGCCAGCCGCACTGCTCAAGCCCAGTGCGCTGGCGGCTGGCGGGGCGGCCTCAGGGGCCAACGGCGTGTCTGGCTGGCTGGGGAAACGGTCCTGGGGGTGCAGCACTTTGCTTCCACGCTTGTCTCCACCCTCCCCGATGGGAGGCTCTGGCCAAGGCAGAAAACCGCTGAGGAGGGAAATTTAGAAATGGGTTTAGCAGAAATATACATCAGCCATGTGGCCATCCACACACAGCCTTCCCTGAGAGCCACGTTCAAGGGCAGCCGGGCCAGCCTGACTGGGGGGATTGTGGGGTTCACACCAGTTGTGCATAGAGGCATGAGGCGCCATCTCCAGTGCTGCTCGTCCCGTGCAGCACGCCCAGCCATGGCCGCCTCGGCAGACCCCCTAGTTACAGGAGTCCTGTAACTAGTAGTTACAGGTTTGTTTCTTAAATTGAATTGCTTCTTTGCATAAAGAAAGGATAGAGTGAGGATCAGGCTAACATGGCCCTCACTGTAGGGGAAACTCAGCCCCTGCCACATCTGTCTTCTCTTACACAGTGGTTGTAAGGAATAAATGACGGGGCGCCTGGGTGGCTCAGTTCGTTGAGTGTCTGGCTCTTGATTTCAGCTCGGGTCATGATCCCGGGGTGGTGGGATGGAGCCTGGTGTCAGGCTGGAGGTTCTCTCTCTCCCTCTGTCCCTCTCGCTCTCTGTCCTTCCCCTGCTCATGCATGCCAAATCAATCAATCAATCAAATGTCTACCTTAACCAAAAAGGAATAAACGATAACTCAGGTACAGCATTTAGCACAGGGTCTGATGCACAGGAAGCTCTTAGTGAACATTGGCTATAATTTCTGTGATAAGAACTAGAATGTTTTAGCAGGCAGCTTGAACTTGTACCCTATTCCCCTGCCAATAGAGGAGACAGGTGTACACATCCAAAAATTAAATACAGAGCTCAGATGAAGGGAGGCTGGGTGCCCTCACGGGTTGTCCGGGGCCGGCCTTGGACCATCGCATGCCGTTCGCTGGGTCTCTGGCAGCGGTGTCCTGATGAGTAAATGGAGAAAGGAGCAGCTCCAAGAACAGTGCTCCAGACTGTCTTTACAGGCTTCTCCCTTTCAGGTTTCCAGAAAGCCTCGTCATCTTGTCCTCCACGATCCCGGTAATATTCTCGTTCCAGTGAAACTAAGCAAAAGTGGCACTGACTGTACCTCCTGGGCCAGGGAGGCCCCGGGAAGGCACAGAGAAATTAGCGTGATGAATTTTCCAAGTCTCCTCAGAGTCCGTGGGTTTAACTTTCTCCCTGACCTTCACCGCTAATAAATAGTAGGTGTTTGGCCACTTTGTGAAGCAGACCAGACTTTCAGCCCAGAGGGAAGCTCTGGGGCACAGAGCACAGAGGGCATGAGACCTTCATATTCAGTCTTACCCACTAAATCAAGAGGGTGTTACTGTGCTCTCGGACCCCTGACGGGGGAAAGGTCCTTTCTCTGTCAGCATTCAAGACAGCCGTCAAAAGAGCCATCAAGCTGCCACCACTCATCTCCCCCATGTGAGTGATTCATGGTATACGGTGATGCCTCAGCCCTGGCCATTTGCTGTGGTCAGTGACCGCTGGATTTTAAGATTTTGTTTTATTTCTTTGATCTCCAGCTTTACTATTAATAAAAGCAAGCTGGGTGTCATCCTGATATGACAGGTGGGCACTAGAAAGTGGGGGTAAAATTCTTGGTGCTCATTGCTTTAACCCAGTGAACCTGGTAAAATTTGCCATTTTAATAAATTAGTACAACCCTTTCCAATAGTTCAACAGGTCAGGTAAACATAGAGTTCTAGAGTATTAAGCCACCTGTGACTTGGTAGAAATGCATAGGGACGCAGAGAGGTAAAGTGACTCGACCGAGGTAACACAGCCAGAGCCAGAACAAAGAAGCCAGCACTCTTGTCACCACATCAGCTGTCCATTCATTTCCTTCAGCATGAACTTTCTTTTGCTAACTTGATTTTATTGGTGAAGAGATCAAAGCTCTGGGAATGTGAATAATCTTCCTAGCTCAGCATCAGCTACAAAAAGACCCAAAGCTTTATGTTTTTATTTATTTCTGAATCCACATCATTGTTTAAAAGAGCATCTAGGCAGTATAATATAAATTTAAAGCAGTAATAAGGGTAGGTATTTTTCCAGATTTTGTGAAGCTATAGAAAGGAAGCAGCTCTCAGCCAGAAAAGTAGATGAGTTTAGATTCCAGCAGCCGAGGTTTGGATCCCAGCTCTGTCATTTACGAAGTGTGATGTTGGGCCAGTTTCTAAACCTCCATATGTTTCCATTTCCTTGTCTGCAAAATGAGAATAATGATGCCCCTACCTCATGGGAGCAGGGAGATAAGGATTCTGTGAAATACTGCTCAGTGTAATGTTCCAGTACTTAGAGGTTGGTATGCCTCCCAGCTTCTGAAGCGGATATACAAAGTGTGAGTCCTAAGAACTTGGTCTCCACATTTATTATTCCAGATGTTTGCAGCAAAACAGAACAGAAAATCCAACTCCGGTAGAGTAGCCGGTAAAAGACTTCCTGGACTGGTGTACCTGGAAGGTAGATATGGAGCCAGCCAGCAGGTTGAGTGAAACCCGTGGCTTTGCTCCTTCTTCCCACAGCTGCTCCTGTTCTAGCTCTGCCCTCAGGCTGGCAGCAGGGTGGGGGCTGCAACTCTCGGCCTCATATCCACGTGCCACAGTGTCCAAGGGAAAAGCAAGACCATTTCTCCTGCCCAGGTATTGGAAGCAAGGATTCTGAGATTACCTTTGATCGGAGAACTTGGTCGCGGGCCAGCTTACGAACCATTGAGCATGACCTAGAAAATAAAATGTGCTGGATGATGGATGTCAGCAGAGCCTACCTGTGGAGTGGGATTGGGTCAGTGTTCATGGGCCATAAGAGGGAGAGGCAGATAGCTATGCAAAATCAAGTTCTGTTAAGAAGAAAGAAGGAGATGGGGCACCCGGGTGGCTCAGTCGATTAAGCATCCGACTTCGGCTCAAGTCATGATCTCACGATTCATGGGTTCCAGCCCCACATCGGGCTCTGTGCTGACAGCTGGGAGCCTAGAGCCTGCTTCAGATTCTGTGTCTCCCTCTCTCTCTCTGCCTGCCCCCTGCTCTCTCTCTCTCTGCCCCTCTCTCACGTGCTATCTCTCTTTAAAAATAAACGTTAAAAAAATTTTTTTAAAGGAAGGAGCAAATGGATTCTTGATATGTGGTTAGGAATATTCACGGCTGTCATCTTCCATTACTCAGTGGTTAGTGCTGGAATGCAGGCAGTTCTAGCTCTTGACGTCCAGAGGGAGAGTAGAGGCCACAAAGCTGTGTTACAGGAACTAAGGAACGTGACCTCTGCACTCTGTGTACATTATCTGATGGGCCATAGCAGTTGTGCAATTGGTGCTTTCTGCATTTAATGTTGTTCTGGTTTGACGCAAGCTCTGGGCAAGACCCAGGCAGACCTCAAGGTGTTGGTAGCCCTGTCACTCCGGTTCCCTCAGCAAAAACAGAACTGGATCTCTCTCAGGACCCAGCTTCTGTGAGCTCTTCTGTAGCAGCTTGGTCACTGAGCCTCTCCAGTCTGATCTGGAGAGCTTCAAGTAATCTCAACCAGGACTTTGTACCAGTGGGAGTATATTAGTTCTCTAATATATGGCAATGAATTACCGTGAACTTAATGGCTTCACACAATGCGAATTTATTATCACCGAGTTCTGGAGGTCACGAGTCTAAAATGGGTTAGTAGTATCGCATTCCTTCTGGATGCTCTAGGAGAAGATCCATTTCTTGAATTTGCCACATCTCAAAGGCTACCTGCATTGACTAGTGGCTCTTTCCAGCAATGGTACCAGTGCAATCTCTTCTGTCATCACAGCTCCTTCTAGGACTTTGACCCTCCTGCCTCCTTCTTAGAAGAACCCTTGTGATTATCCTGAGCCCACCTGAGTAATAATTCAGGATAATCTCCCCATCTCAAGGCCCTTAATTTAATCACAAACGCAAAGTGCCTTTTGCCATCTAAGGTAATATATTCACAGGTTCTGAGAATTAGGAGATGAACATTTTGGGGAGGTCATTCTTCAGCCCACCACAGGGGAAGAAAGCAGAGGTCAAAATACATGCATTCTTTATGCTTGGAAATGATCTACCACCTGTCAATGCCTCCAGAGCATTTACAGCATATCACAAGCTGACTTTTTAATCACCTAGAATTTAAAAATAAGTGCACATAATTTAGATGCACATAATTATTTTTCTTTTCCCATTGTAAGCAAGAGTATTATAAATTGCTTTCTAAGTTGAAACTAAGTACAGTGCAATTGTGTTTGCTCCCTCTTGTCAACATAATTGGAAGATGTTTTCTTCCAAACTGACCCAGATGGAAGAACACACTCACAGAAATGTAACACCAGCTTAGGTTTGGGATCTGTAAGCTTCAGGGATTTGCTTTGCCAGTGGCCAACATCTGCTCTTTGATAATAAGCGTGTATTTCAGGACACGATGGCCACTTGGACTGTGATCTAAATTTAGAGATGAAAAGGAAGGATTCTTTCCAGACCTCAGTAGCCTAAAAACTTAAACCTGTACCATGAGAATAGATGATCTTTTTCTCATTGGAATTGCAATTGCGAAGCTGGTAATTTGATCATTTAGAGAAGCGTTTCGCCAAATATAGTGGGTAACTCTGGGGAACCTTCTTCTAAGTGTCACAGAACGTAGGCTTGGGGTTTGAGGGTCAATAGTAGGTTACAGAATGACAAGTGGAGACCAGTAAACAACCTAACAATAAATCATAGCTGAGCCTCCGCACCGATGTACTAAGGCTAGCTCTAATTTAAGGGCACTTGTAATCCTTTTTTCTTGTAAGTAATGTCTGGCTAGTCCAGAAATCAAGTAGCAGAGTAGCTATTTTTCTTTGAAAGTGTCTTTCAGGCACCAAGTTTCCCCTAAACAATACAGTACCTTAGAAATATTTCATTTTTGAGTTAGCCTAAACAATTATTTAAAATGCAGTTTCTAGATCGTGTATCTGATATAATTGCCTAACTGTGACTATCCCTAATTACACTAATTACAAAAGTGGGGCAAGTTAGAATGTTAATAATTTCTTAAATGAAGCCATTTATAATTATCAAGGGAACTATATGTACATGACTAGCTTCATTAAGACATTCTGTTTGGTAGGATTCACATCTCATCACAAAACAAATGTTTGGTTACACTTTTGTTTTCTTTTTGAAAAGAACACTGTAGCTGTTTAAAAACCTCATGAGTGGGGCGCCTGGGTGGCGCAGTCGGTTAAGCGTCTGACTTCAGCCAGGTCACGATCTCACGGTCTGTGAGTTCGAGCCCCGCGTCAGGCTCTGCCTGTTTCCGATTCTGTGTCTCCCTCTCTCTCTGCCCCTCCCCTGTTCATGCTCGCTCGCGCTCTCTCTCTCTCTCTCTCTCTCTCTCTCTCTGTCCCAAAAATAAATAAAAGTTGAAAAAAAAAATTTTAAAAACCTCATGAGCTTGGGGCGTCTCCGTGGCTCAGTTGGTTGACAGTCTGACTCTTCGTTTTGGCTCAGATTATGACCCTGGAGTCATGGGGTCATGCCCTATGTTAGGAGCCTGCTTAAGGTTCTCTTTCTCCTCTCTCTCTTCCTCCCTCCCTCTGCCCCTGTCTACCACTTGTTCTCTCTCATGTGCTTGTGCTCTCTCTCTCTCTCTCTCTCTCTCTGAAATAAGAACAAAAAACCTCCTAAGCTAAACCATCTAGTGCATTTGACAAGGCCTTTTTGAAACAGGTAAGTCAGTGAATGAAAAATCCTAGAGTGGTAGCAAAGACTGTGGAAGCAACTTTATTACATCTGGCGGGGGTTCTTTTTTTATTTTTTAAAGTAGGTTTCACACCCAGTGCAGAGTCCAACACAGGGCTTCAACTCACAACCCTGACATCAAGACCTGAGCTGAGATGAAGAGTCAGACATTTAGGGGCGCCTGGGTGGCTCAGTCAGGTAAGTGTCTGACTTTGGCTCAGGTCATGATCTCATGGTTTGTGAGTTCGAGCCCCACATCGGGTTCTGGGCTGACAGCTGAGAGCCTGGAGCCTGCTTCGGATTCTGTGTCTCCCTCTCTGTCCCTCTCCTGTTCATGTTCTGTCTCTCTCTCTCTCTCTCAAAAATAAATGAACATTAAAAAAAAACAAAACGCTTAACTGACTGAGCCACCCAGGCACCCTTGTGGTAGGGGTTCTGAGTGGAGTTATGAGACACATGTACTTGGGGGTGTGTGCACGTGTCAGGTGCCGTACATAATAGCAAACAGTAGAGTTAACTTCCCCACTTCACCCTTACCTTTCTCCTGGACTCTTTCCTCCTCAGGAATCATGTCTCTTATGCATACTGAAATGTCTTTTTAGTTATTAAAGGCCAGCATTTCCAAAGATGAGCTTAGAAAAGCAGCAGAAATGAAATCAGTATTTAGTTGCAACTGCTGTTAATATATTTGTGGTTATGAAAGAGGTTTAAATATATCTCAAGCATTGACTCCCTTTGCTGTTTGAAGGTCCTACCAAATTTGTTGGCATTCCACCACTGATAGAAAAACATACAAGTATTTACTACAGGGACTACTTGTATGGATCAGCTCTTGAAAGACCGCATTCCAAAACAGCCATAGCAAAGGGTGGTGTCTTTGCCATCAGATCGCTTCATGCATCCCTGGGAGGGGCCCTCTTTATGTTAGAACTCTTTCTTCCCTGCTTCTTTAGTCGCTGTGTAATGTGACCTCTTCAAGAAGTGGGAAGAGCTTTAGATGAAGGACCCATTGGGGAAAAAAGGAAGAGAGGAAGATCTGATCATGTCTTTAATTTCTTTTGAGTTTTTGTATTACTAGAGAAATTGTGGCTTTCTATGAATTGTCTAGTTTCCTAAATGTCTTGGACAATGCAGTTTTACCCATTATCTTGCTCGTTACTCCTCATTAAATGCCTCACACATGTATTTAGTTTCCCCAACTAAGAGGCTTGGGGTAATCCCTGGGTCTCAAAATAGTTTCATACAGACTACTTACCTCAGTGTTGGGCACTTAACAGAAAACACCACTCAATTAGTTAGCTCATTAGGAGTTGATACAATTGGAGTTAACTCCACTGCTAAGATGAGGACAGCAAGAACTTGCAAATGAGCCATGTCCTGAGGCCCAGGTACACAGTGACTCCAGAGCAAAGCTTTTTTTTCTTTCTTTTTTTTCTTTCTTTTTTTTTTTTTTTGAGAGAGAGAGAGAGAGAGTGAGTGAGCAGGGGAAGAGTAGAGAGAGGTGGGGAGAAAGGATCTGAAGCAGACTCCATGCTGACAGCAGTTTTAAATTGTAACTCAGTAGCATTGGTAGATATATTCCACATAAACTAAAGTTTTTTGAGGGATTTGATAATTTTTAAAGAGTATAAAAGGGGTCTTGAGACCAGAACGTTGGAAAAGCATTGATTTGTACAGAAGGGTCTATGTTGAGGTGATGGCCATGATCAGAAAGCAAAGCTTTCTGTCCAGTTACGATGGAGCCCTGTTTCATTAGGCTGTGTGATTGTAATCAAATATCTCTGGTCTGAACTGGGAAAGCGACAGCTTAGGAAGCCGTCCATATTTCTGGATGGGAGGTAGATGAAATGTGGGAATAAGGTGAGTGAGACACCTCATACTGAGAAATAAATGAGGGTTAAGGAACCATTTGAATCTTGGCAGTTAGGAAGGATTCCTGCCATTGTTCCTCCATCACTGAGGGGCTCCCTGCCAGCCTGAAGGGCTCTAGCTGCTTCCCTCTTTATATCAATTTGGGTTCAAGATCCGTCATCTCCAGAGCAAGGAGCGGGGTGGGTGGCTTTCACATCGAGGCCACAGGGCCTTGGTTGGCCTGCTTGTAGCCAGGACAGTTGGACACAGAGAGAAATGGGCTGTAGGATAGGGAGGCATTTAATTCTTAGCCCCACATTAGCTGACCCTTCAGCAATGACATTACTCTCACTAATACTGGAAATCCAGGCTGTTACCTACAGAAAGCTTTGCTCTACAGGCGCCTGGGTAGCTCAGTGGGTTAAGCAGCTGACTTCAGCTTAGGTCATGATGTCACTGTTTGTGAGTTCGAGCCCCACATTGGTCTATGCACTGATAGCGTGGAGCCTACTTGGGATTCTCTCTCTTTGCCCCTCCCCTATGCATGCGTGCGTGCTCTCTCTCTCAAAACAAACGTTTTTAAACAACCCATTACATGCTATGTAAATAATATATTTCTGTGAGAAATGATTTAATTTTTCAAAACAAGAATAAGGAGAAGAGTGACATTGTTTTGCATTTTTGTAAATCTCTAATGAAGATTAATAGTAGAAGATGAGCTGGGTTCTTATACCTGGTTAAAAAATAGGGAGAAAACTGGCCTCAAAGAGATATATAGCTGGAAAGGGGGAGAGTATTTTAATAACCTTCTCAGATAATTGCGCATAGTCTTCTTCGATACTATCTCAAAACTCAACAAGTAATAGGTTCTCAAAAGTTCACTGCCATGTAGAACCTGCAACCTCATTAAGGAAATGTTTGTACTTGGTTATATGAAAACTCATTGGTGTGTCTTTGATCTTGAAGGGATCTTTTACCCATGAATGTTTTCGTAACATCATGGTTTGGTCATCGGGAAATTATTGCCTCACCAAGTTACGCAGAACTTCCAAATGTTGACATACTTCATTATAAAATATTTTAGAAATCACATTTGTTAACATCAACGATGTAATGAGAAGGCCTTTAAGTACTGGGAAGCTGTCACACTCACTGTGCAGATAAACGTTTTCTAAAATTCTGGTTTTTACTTGAAAGCTCAGATTATGTACTGGCAAAAGATACCATCCATTGTTTTCCTTGCAGTGATGAGCTTACTTCCTTCATTTGTAAAGACATGTCTGTCATTCACCCAAGTCTGATTAACCAGCCCAGTTTGTCTGCCGTTCTTTTCATTAAAAATAGCATTCCACGAAATGAGCAGCCAGTTTAGCTCATAACTCAAGCCACCACACAAGTGCTTCTCCTCACGAAATCCTCTGACTTTTCATTTGGGGATGTGCTGTGCACATACTTCCTTTTTTGTCCCACAGGAGGTTGGAAAGATGTACATTGCAATTGTTATTAATGAAATATAAATTTTTTATATTTCCTATAGGACACTCTAAAGGTTGATGTTTGGTGCTATTGCCTAGATTCCTGCTAAGGCACCACCCCTTTTTACCCACCATGCTTCTCCACCATCAGGGCAGCTGTCAACACAGTGAAGAAGGCAAAAAACATCTTAGAGTTATGATGAAAATCCATCTGGCCTTGCAAACCACCTAAAGGGCCTTGGGATCCCTAAGGGTCTGTGGCCCACACTTTTACAAAGGCTGATATCGATAGCAGAATAGTTAACCTTTATTATGCTCACGTATGTGCCAGACATGGTTATACGCATTAGTTATTTTAATCTTCAGCTGTATATGGAGAGCCTACCACATGCTAGAAAGTGTATTATTTTTAACCTCTGGACCCCGGTACATTTATGCTACTCTGCAGCTAGTTCGTGGGAGCTAATTAAAATCTGAGGAATTTTCAATAGCATCACTGCTGGGGGTGCCAACTCCATTTTCTCAGGCCCAGAAGTGTTCAGAGGACTAGAAAGTCCTCAATTCAGCCAAGTTTGCTTGGTGGCTGCTGGGTCTCTAGCATATGTCAGGCCACCAAAGATGCTATGCTTCCAGGGCTCTTGTGGGGATATTTCCTCCCCCGCCACCTCTCCCAAGTTTTCTTTCTTCTTGTAGTTACTCTTTCTCTCCCTTCCTGGACCTCGGTCTCACAATTGGAAACCCCGTCCTACAAGAATGGCCTTCAATGTCATGCCTTCCACTAAATGACATCTGTCCATCCAAAACATGACCATGAGTCTTGCTTTTTCTTTCAGGGTCTTGGGGCCACGTTTTGTTTTGTTATTTGTTGTTGTTTTTTGTTGGCTCTTTTTGTTTTGTTTTGCTTTGTTTTTGTATTTTAACCGAGCTTCCGCTTGGTCACACACACATAATGGCTTATCCCGTTCTCTCATACCTACTGGAAGGCTGACCTGGACAGAGAACCCGTGGGGTGCTTCCTGCTCTACTCTTTGAAATAAAGGGCTGTCTCCTTTCTCATTTGCCCTCTAGAGAGGTGTTTGGCTCTGAATGTTTCATTCTCTATAAGTGTTGATTTGGATTATTAAATCAGTGTGTGGCTAAGCACTCACCAGAATCCTGAATGAATCTGAAAGCCAGGTCAAGGGAAAGCTAATACTTACTTGGTTTCCTTATGACTCTGTAACCCTCCCTGTTGAAAAGAAGATGGTCCTTGAGCTGATTAACATTTCTGGTTGCTGCTTTTCGTGTGTGGCAGGGACTGTGATTATTATCCCAGCAGAGAATTTGGTTATTAGTGGAGAGAAAACCATGAGGCTTAAGGAGGAATTAGACTTACAGGACTGGAAAAACTTGAAGTGTCTATGGTTTTGTCATGCTTTGATTTTTACTGTGACTACTAACTAGAAGAAACAGGACCTCTTACATTTGGCCAGCAAGAAAACAAGTTCCTGACACGAGCCCATCCTGGCCCATAAATAACTTATTTTTCCCCAGAGGATAGAGATATTACCTAACCTAACAGGTATTAGTCAGCAATCCCTGCCTAGTGAGATCTCTTAGGAACATCTTTTAACTCTGCTTCTCTCTGCTCTGGGTATCCTTTTTTAAGTTTTTCAGCCTGTCTCTCGTCTGAACCTGAAACACCCACAGGGTTGATAGACCCAGCAGTAAGTTAAATTCATCCTTTACATCTCGATCTCTTGTGAAGCTTTGGTAACCAAGTTCTATTTTTATATCCTTATGATGAGCCAAGACTGTATGTAGAGCAGACATCTGCCATATATAATGACATGGAGGTAAGAACCTTGACTCTTAGAGGTGGTGCAGGCTACCAAAGGCAGCCCTCTGAGCTTGTTCCCAATGCCTCCACTGATGGACCGAGTAACCGTTATGGTCCCCTGAGCTCTGCCTTTATCACCAGGTCCAAATGAAGGATCTTGATGCCATCTATACCTTTCTGGAATGTGATAGGCAGAGCCAGACTTGGAGGCGATTGTTATTTCAGAGCAGCATGTCTCACTCCTCTCATGGCATTTTCTGGAAGTGTGTATGTGTGTGAGACACAGGGAGGGGACAGCAGTGCCCTCCTAGCCATTCTGGCAGGCCCTCTTTCATCCTGTCCTCCACCTCAGATCTGCCTCTCCCTTCTTACCTTTTTTTAAGTTTATTTATTTTGAGAAAGAGGGAGGGAGAAGAGAGAATCCCAAACAGGATCTGTGATGTCATCACAGAGCCTGATGCGGGGCTCAAACTCACGAACCTTTAGATCGTGACCTGTGCTGAAATGACGAGTCAGACGCTTAACTGACGGAGCCACCCTGGTACCCCTACATGTCCCTGCTGACTATGCTCCCTCACAGTGCCAGCCAGCACTTTCCAGGAGCCACTCACTTCAACCTCTGAAGGTCCCACAGTTGGTTCGAGTCCCACTTCAGTGACTTCTCCTTTACCTGTGAAGCCAGTGGTTTTTCTTTGTAACCAGTGTGAGCTTCTAAACTCAACGCCATACTGGCCTTTCTCCTGATGCTTCTGAAAGTAGTCACGATGCCTTGTTAGCTGACCCCCTGCCAAAGATCCAGAGCAACACAGTCACAACAAGGAGGTGATAGTCATATATCCAAGTGCAGTCTTCAGACGTAACAGAACGCTCTTCATCTGTTTCTTTGCATCTCCTAACGTAGCTCTATGTGTATGTCAGCCAAAATATCTTCTCAAGGTCTAGAATCAACGGCATGGTTTATTCAGTTTGTGGTATGTGGTATATTTAAAGTGCTTGGGGAATAGTATCCATGGTAGAGAAAATCCAATGCTTAATATCACTTGACTCTAAAGATGCAGTGACCAGTGTCGTCTTCTCGTGCCTTTGCCCCCCACTCCCGCAGCTCTGTCCCATGGCACTTGCACATTGTAGTATTTCTTACATTGCATTATAAAATAAAGGTAAAAGTTGTTCTTCATAAAACCAAAATGAAAATGTAAAGAACTGATTGGTGAGCACTCTAAAAACAAGGACAGTGTCTTACTGAGTCTTTTATTTCCAATATCGAGTCAAACTTCATTTAATTAAAATATTTAGCACCCTGAATTCAAAATGGAGATACCTTTTCTTGTAGTATGGCTCACATATATGTTTTTTGATTATATATTTCATTTCTCTGCATGCCGTGTTCCACCCTTAGAAAAAGAATGTTTTAACCTTGACCCCTGATGTTGTCTTAGTGTTGAATGGAGTGGCTGAGCTACCCAGCTCTCCTGGAGCCATGACAGTCACAGTACCGGTCTTCTGTATTGTCCCTCTAGCGACCTTGAAGGAGCTCATCTCACAGACCATGATCCGCTGGGCTCAGGAGGACCAGATCCAGGATGCAGAGTTGGTCCGGATGATGTTCAACCTCCTCCGGAGGCAGTACGACAGCATCGGGGAGCTGCTGCAGGCGCTGCGGAAGACCTACACCATCAGTCAGGCCTCCGTGAGCGACACCATCAACCTGCTGGCCGCCCTGGGCCAGATCCGCTGCCTCCTCAGTGTCAGGATGGGCAAGGAAGAGGAGCTGCTCATGATCAATGGGCTGGGGTAGGTCGTTCATAGTTCAGTGTGAGTCTTTCCAAAGAACTTCAAGAGGAAAAGCTGGTTTACCTTGCTCTGCAGGTGTTCTGGAATCAAATCACATAAAACCCCAGCCATCCCAATCTCACTTCTTGTGGAAAACCATTCTCCGTGTCTCCGTCCCCTTTGGTAACCTGAGAGATCTGACTGTGTGCCCCAGGTGAAGGGACATTGTCAGAAGCAGTGGGGAGGAGTCTTAGAGAAAGGCAGTTACTTCATTTGTGTCTGAAGAAAATCGCTCCAGGGTGGCAATGAAAAAAATTCAGCGGAAGGGAGAGCGTTCAAATCAACAAGAGAGAAAGGTTTTGAGCAGCTGGGCTTTTGACTGGAATTCTTCTGAGACTTCCCTCTGAGGTATTGCGGGTGGATCCCTCCCTTTGCTTGGGACTGACCCAGGGAGTCAGTTTTGTCAGTTGTACGAGACACCTTTCACCCTAACAGTAGCTCGTGGCTCTTAGAAGCTATGCTATCTAAAAGATAGCATTTTAGACATCAAAAAGATCTCCTTTAATTTAATTCAATGGCGTAATTCCATTTTGAGGATGAGAAAACCAAAGCCCAAAAAAGTTACCTGACCAGCCCACGATGTTATTTGATTAAAATCAAGAACTCATTAGGGCACCTGGGTGGCTCAGTCGGTTGAGTGTCTGACATCGGCCCAGGTCATGATTGCACTGTTGGTGAGTTCGAGCCCTAGGTCCGGCTCTGTGCTGACAGCTCAGAGCCTGGAGCCTGCTTCAGATGCTGGGTCTCCCTCTCTCTCTGCCCCTCCCCCCCTTCAAAAATAAACATTAAAAAAAGTTCAGGGGGCGCCTGGGTGGCTCAGTCAGTTAAGTGTCCGACTTCAGCTCAGGTCGTGATCTCGCGGTCCGTGAGTTCGAGCCCCTGTGCTGACAGCTCTGTGCTGACAGCTCAGAACCTGGAGCCTGCTTCTGATTCTGTGTCTCCCTCTCTCTCTGACCCTCCCCACATTCATGCTCTGTCTCTCTCTGGCTCAAAAATAAATAAATGTTAAAAAAAATTAAAAATCTTTTTGAAATCAAGAACCTGATATTCCATTTCACCACCCTGGAGCCAGCAAACTAAAGGAGCATCACTGGGGCCCAGAAGAGAGACTTTGAAGATCCCCGGGTTGGGGCATGGGTGGGATGCACGCATTCTTCAAATGCCTTTCCAAGGCTGAATCATGTAATAGAAACGAAGAGAATTTTATGGCAAAAGAAAACCATAGAATTAGCTTCTCCCCTGACTCTCGCAGTAGACATAGCAGCAAGTAAAACCTAGTGGTGTCTCCTCTCGACAGCTGCAACACTCAAGGGAAAGGGTACAGGCAGAGGGAAACCACCCCATATGGGATTACACAGCCACATCACAGGCTGCCTCTGTATTTTGATTTGCCTGCAGCATTATTATGTGAATTTATAGTGACCGATTTAAACATAAATTTTTTTATATTTCATTGTTCATTTCATTTTTTTTTAAAGACTGCGGTCCAGAAATGTCATGGGTACCTAATGTACAATTGCCTTTAAGAGAGGGGTACAGCCCTATCATTAAGAAAACTGAAGTCCAGTATCCCTTGGGTAAATTCCTAGCAGTGCTATTGCTGGGTCATAGGGTAGATCTATTTTTATTTTGGGGGGGAAACTCCACACTGTTTTTCAGAGTGGCTGCACCAATTTGCATTCCCACCAACAGTGCAAGAGGGTTCCCATTTCTCCACATCCTCTCCAGCATCTATAGTCTCCTGATTTGTTCATTTTAGCCACTCTTACTGGCATGAGGTGATAGCTCAGTGTGGTTTTGATTTGTATTTTCCTGATGAGGACTGATGTTGAGCATCTTTTCATGTGCCTGTTGGCCATCTGGATGTCTTCTTTAGGAAGCGTCTATTCATGTTTTCTGCCCATTTCTTCACTGGATTATTTGTTTTTCGGGTGTGGAGTTTGGTGAGCTCTTTATAGATTTTGGATACTAGCCCTTTGTCCGATATGTCATTTGCAAATATCTTTTCTCATTCCATTGGTTGCATTTTAGTTTTGTTAGTTGTTTCCTTTGCAGTGCAGAAGCTTGTTATCTTCATGAGGTCCCAATAGTTCATTTTTGCTTTTAATTCCCTTGTGTTTGGGGATGGGCATAGGGGCACTTGTACCCCAATGTTTATAGCAGCACTTTCAGCAATACCCAAATTATGGAAAGAGCCTAAATGTCCATCAACTGATGAATGGATAAAGAAATTGTGGTTTATAGACACAATGGAGTACTACATGGCAATGAGAAAGAATGAAATATGACCTTTTGTAGCAACATGGATGGAACTGGAGAGTGTTATGCTAAGTGAAATAAGCCATACAGAGAAAGACAGATACCATATGTTTTCACTCTTATGTGGATCCTGAGAAACTTACCAGAACACCATGGGGGAGGGGAAGGAAAAAAAAAAGGTTAGAGAGGGAGGGAGCCAAACCCTAAGAGACTCTTAAAAACTGAGAACAAACTGAGGGTTGATGGGGGGTGGAAGGGAGAGGAGGGTGGGTGATGGGTATTGAGGAGGGCATCTGTTGGGATGAGCATTGGATGGAAACCAATTTGACAATAAATTTCATATTTAAAAAAAACCTGAAGTCCATAGAGACATAGATATAAGGACGAGAGAGGGGGAAAAAAGACACTGAGCACATGGAGGAAGAGAAATCCAGTGATTCAGGCTCTCTGAAGCTATGACAAGCAAAAAGACAAAAGGACAACTGTGAATGTCATTAGAAGAAAATGTTTCAAAATAAAGTACTTAATGGAAGTAAAAGAGTACAATATACTCCTATCAGCTAAAAAAAAAAATGCATTCTACTTCTATTCCACCTGGCTGGTACCTTCTTACTACCTTTCAGCTTGCGTCACTCCACCCCCAGTGTGTTTGTGCATGTGTGTTTTCTCATGCCTGCATTTTCATACCACTGATAGAAGCAAGTACTGAAGACTGTCCAATCTTTACCCTAGAGACATTATGAACAACAAGGTGTTCTACCAGCATCCCAACCTCATGCGAGTCCTTGGCATGCACGAGACAGTGATGGAGGTGATGGTGAACGTGTTGGGGACAGAGAAGTCTCAGGTAATGCTACCAGGAAAACTTAGGCCAGAACTTGACTTGGGCAGGTGCATGTGGTGACTTGTTCACAGACAAATAGCTGGTGTCCATTGTCTCAGTTCCTCTTCCCAGGGAGAGGGAGGGATGTGTATAAAGCCAGGAAACAGCCAAGGGATGGGACAGAGCTGCTGAATGGAATCCAGCCAGTGTAGGCGCTCTGGCTCCTGAAGCTTAGAGCTTTCCCCACTCATTCTACGAGGCTGTTCACCTGCTAAGTTTACTTCCCATACATACTCTGCAGCCCTGCTCCTTCCAACATGGAGTTCCTCTGGGTTCCACTTAGAAACCTGCTATGTTTTGTGCTGTGTCAGGAGAATGCTGTTCTAAAGGAGAACAAGATCTTAATAACGATCCTGGCAGTGTTCCCTCAGGGGTGCGTGTGTTTCCTCTCTGTGCCAAGCTCCTGAGGATGTCGGCTCTCCTTCCCAGCCCCCCATAACAAGCCTGCTGTCAGGGGGAGCCCCCTGGACATTTATTCTAGCTTATGTGGGTTCCTTAGAGTTAGATAGGGTCCTAAGGCAGTAGATGGGGGATGTTTTCAAATGTTGGAAATTCCAGAGGGCCAGGGTCCTAGGAATGAATGATTCCCAAAGCAGTTCCACCAGTATGGACAGTTGGGGGTATGAAGGAAGAACAAAAGCCAAGCTCACATTCCTTCTCACTCACTTCCTTCTGGTCCCTTGGAAAAGCAGACTCTCCAGAAGAGCCCTGAGAAAATGCCTGCATGCCTCAGCAAGCAGGTAGCATATAGGTTTTGGGCCCTTACTTGTAAGAGCACCCCACCCCCATTATTCTAAAAGGGGAAATGAAGGGCTTTCTAGGATCCAGAGCTAGGTTAAACATAGACATCATTTATTGAGCATTATTGGATCAAAACTAAGATGTGGCCAGGCTCTAGAGATGCTAATTATTTTGTTAAGGAGAGAAGCCAAGTACGATCAGCAGTAACATAAGATGGCATCTCAGTGCTAAATTGTATGAATCCGGTTACAAGTGCTAAGGGAGCCCGTAGGAGAGCAGTAGTCAAGGACAGAAGTAACTAGGGAAGAAAAAAGCAATTGGGGAGGGCTCACATTCGGAGAGGGCAATGCTTATCAGGCTCCCACAGCTCTGGGGGGACCAGCCTTTACCCAGAGGACCCAGGTTTGATTTAATGCTGGGCATTATTTGTCAGGATCGCTCATCTCCCTTTCTGGACCTTCTCATCATGATCGCTCCTCTCCCTTTCTGGACCTGCTCATCACAGTTCTGTCTGCTCCCTTCCCGGATGGAAACAATAGTGTGATGTAGGGTCGTGCAATTTCATGTGACATCGGAGTGTGTCTGGGATTCTTGTTTGACCTCTTTTTCCTTTGAAAGGAAGATACTTCAGGAACTATAATTAGCTCTCAATATTTTTGGAAGCCTCTTCTCAGGTGTGTCCCCTCTCTGTCCCTCCTGTGAATAAGTCCTCGAAAAAACTAGAAGCAAGGACGAAATGCATTTTGCAAACTGTTCATAGCTTATACACCCGTATTGACAGGTGGGGGTCAGTGGATGGCCTACCCTAAGACTCTTTGAAGTCAGACTTCTCAGAAAGGACTCATGATAGATTCTTTTCCTTGACATTTCCTTTTTCTCCCTACAGATTGCCTTTCCAAAAATGGTTGCTAGCTGTTGCCGCTTCCTCTGCTACTTCTGTCGAATTAGCCGGCAAAATCAGAAGGCCATGTTTGAGCATCTAAGTTACCTGTTGGAGAACAGCAGTGTTGGCCTAGGTATGTCATGTTATCACTTCCACATTTGGGCTTGGAGGTGACACTCCTCCTGGCCACTTAGGAGGTAAAGCGAAAGAAGTGACATACCTGCTAAGGTATTTTTAAATAGAAGAAGGAAGCTGCCTGATCTAAAAATAAATGAAATAAGGATACCATGTCTCTGCTGTCCAACCTAAGTAGAGATGTTGCTGCCACCCAGAACTGGTGACAGATTTGTGTTGGCATATTCACACAGTTTTTACCTTGTCTTCCTTGGGACCGGCGGCCCATGGCTCATGAAATGCTGCCTGAAATTATAGATATAGTCTGGAGACACCGCTCCCCCACCCCCAGCCCACTCCACTGACCAAGGAGGTGCTAATGAGACCAAGGTCAGAGACCCAACCCCTTCTTGGAGGGCTGGCTGCAGGCTGCATCCCTCTCTCCTAAGCTTTGAGGTGGACTGGCCAAGAGCAACTGTGGACCGTGTAAATCCATCACCACCACTAGAAAAGCAACACGGTGCATATGCCTTACTCACTGTCCTGGATGTAAACCAAATGAGTTTGTGAAAGACACAAAACCACTCATACATGCATGTGAAATCTGAAAGCTGGGTTTCCAATTTACCAGATGCAACCTCGGACTCCCAACCTTTTATAAAAAAGTTTTTCTGAGTTCTAGCATAAGAACCAAAGGAAAATCAAAGACAACATTGGTGACCTGATGTAACTGTATGAGCTAATGCTGTTTGAGGCTATTCCCAAACTCTGGTTGGTGGCTCTAGAAATGACCGACTCATTTGAGATTAGTTGGTTAAGTGACATCACTACCTTTTGAGTGATCACCACAGCAGAGCTCCAAGAAGTATCATGTTAGAAAAATACTTGAAAATACATGGTCCCTGCTAATTACGTGCACTGATTTTCTGACTTAATCCATAGTCAAAATTAATAATGAGTATGGGGACTGGGATAACAAATTCTGTTCTTGGGCAGGCAGCCCCCTCAGAATGGTGATGGGAGTTTAATGTGCTTGCTGCCCTCTCCTGGCCATGAACGTGCACTGCACCCTCAGCTCAGCGCTGGACGGCCTCTGTCCCTTTTCTCTCTCCTTCTCTCTTCCTTCCTCAGCCTCCCCTTCGATGAGGGGATCTACCCCTCTGGATGTGGCAGCTTCCTCCGTGATGAACAACAATGAGTTAGCCCTGGGCTTAGAGGAACCAGACCTTGAGAAGGTAATTGGCCCTGGGGAGGCAATGTGCTTGCCCTCTCCTGCCTTATAGCACAGCCAGGACAAGGAAATGCAGACCAAAGGCTGGGTCTCCATCAGAACCTCTCAATGCTCCATGAAAATGTGGTAGAAAGTGAGTAACCAGCGGCAGTATGATAATTAGGAGCAGAGAATCTCCTATGGGCAGGGATAGTCAACTTCTTAGACATGGATATCTGGATATGTGTGCTGTCTGTATGTGGAGGCCCAGCCTCATTGGTCTACATGGAACACTACCAGAGACCTAGATCCTAATAAAGTTCTTTGTCATCGAATTCTTAAGTTCACACACTAAAGAAAGAAGCATGATAGAAAACTGTATAATCCATATATGGACAAGGAACACCCACATGTCCTATCTTTGTACAAATGAGGCAAAACTGAGCTGCCCCACATTGGGATTGTGAAGTGTGCTCCCACTGGTGATGATAACTGGAGGCTGATTCACCTACCATTTTTTCCCCATTCCATCTCGGGGCTATTTCCTTGACTGAGTGGCTGCCAAGATTTACAGTATGAAGACTGGTCTGGTGAGGGGGGAGGGGAACAAGTTAAAGGTCATCCGTTGAGTAGTGGGTCTGGAAATGCATGGAAGAAGAGTTCCTAATCCTGACCAGGGGTGCAGGAAGGTCACTCAGGAAAGTGATGAGCCGAGGTGGGAGTAGGAAGCCAGCAGCCTCACCATCAGGAAAAGTGTGTCAAGAATGTGTGAAGTTCAGTGAGGAAAGCATGGTATGCTTGGGAATCGGGAAGGTGTGTGTGACGGATCATGGGGTGTGTGGGGGGAGTGGTGAACAGTGAGGGGAGACAGGAATTGGGCTTGATGCTACCATAATGGTTACCATAGAAGTTCATACTCCTATAGGATCACTGTGGGCCAGGTCCCACTCTGAATTAACTCACATAACCCTTAGAACATGCCTTTTTGTTAGTGCCCCCAGTTATAGGAGAGGAAACTAAGGCCTAGAGGGGTTTAGTTGATGTGCTCAGTGTCATGGGGTTTGTAAGTGTCGGAGCCAGGAGCCACAGGGGTCTGGCTCCGGAGGCCGTGCTCTCACCTGTCATATTACAGGACCTCTCTGTAGAGCCAAGAGCAACAGAAACCATCAGAGGGCTTTAAACAGAGGAATGACTTGTATTTTAGAAAGCACATCTTGGTTTTAGCAAGAAGAACTGATGAGAACAGAGACAAGACACACCCCCTCCCATACACACACGGACTCATGCTCTGCCACCCAGCAGTACGTTGCGTGATAGCTGTTCCACAAATGCCACAAATATTCCTAGTCTGCTTCTGGTGAGACAGACTTTAGTCAAACTCTGCTCTGCATACATTGCAACACCAGTCAAGAACTCCACGTTTGAGGTGGTGAGATGGTAACTGATCCCTGGATAAGAAAGTGGCTGATGGTTCTCTTAGACTAGGACAGTGCCACCTTACACTGATGGGGACTCAGTGCCCATCCTCAGCTGTAGCTCAGCTTTGGAAATGACAGCACTTGACAAAGACCCTAAGTCCCCCCTGGAAGGTGGAAGATGGGCTAGGGAGAGGCCAGGAGGCTGGGAAAGGGAAGAAATGGGGACCTAGGGACATCTGTGAGGGGGAGGCTTCTTCAGGTGGTCCCGGTGGCTCAGCACAGGGCTACAGACTTTGTTGGGACCAGTGTCAGGAAATCACCCAAGTGTGGTTCCTAGGAGAGAGGGGAAAGGACAGGTAAATGCCACAGTTCTTCCTTGCCATTGATCACAACAGAAATTAGGTCCCTTAAGATTGAGCAACAGCCCCCCCACCAACACACGTCGTGCATGCGCGCACACAGACACACAAGGGTGCTTATTTCAGTGGCCACTGAAATGTCCTGCACCTGTAACCTTGAAAACACTGCCGAATTCTTGCCTTTATTGATGTTTTTCTCACATCTTAAAGGCCAAATCAAATCTAAGCTCCAAGCAGAATAGTATCCTTACTGGTTTAAGAAGGAAACGGTGTGATGATTGTTTCTTACTGAATTTTGACTTAGATCCATTGTTCTTACAAAACAACTTGGAGTATGTGACCTCAGCAAATACATGATTCATTTGAAAAACATTGATTGACCATCTGCTATGTGCTGAACCCTGGGAATCATAAAATGAAAAAGATACAAATTCCTGACTGAGGAGTTTACAGCCCAGTGGATTCTCCCCTTCTTCTTGTACACATAAAATAATAAAGGCTAAATTAGAATAGCAACTGCATTTCAAGCAAAGGTCTATTTGCTAGGCACTTTGTCTTGCCTGATATCTTCTAAAAAGTAGGCAAGTCATAAAACACTCTACAAGATCACAGGGCTGATATCCAGTGACCCAGGAAGTGAAGAGAACACTACCAATCCCAGGTCTTAACTGGCCACAGCCCCTCACTCACCACCCCAACCTTAACATTTGGCTTGTGACTTGAGACAACAGTTGTTAATGCAGAACTTGAGTAGGGAGCCCCAATTAGTCAAGGGCCCACTCAGAGTCAACCAGTGACTCAATATTTTGATCTTCAAATACCATGGCCAAATGAACATGGCCCACCTGGACCCATTATCTCCCCAGAGACCCCCTAGTTAGGCCTATGTTTAAATAGTAGTTCCCTCTTGGGGCACCTGGGTGGCTCAGTGTGTTGAGTGTCCAGCTCTTGATCTTGGCTCAGGTCATGATCTCCCAGTTTGTGGGTTCAAGCCCCACATCGGGTTCTGTGCCAGGATCGTGGAGCCTGCTTGGGATTCTCTCTCTCCCTCTCTCTCTACCCCTCCCCCTCCCCTCTCTCTCTCAAAATACATAAAACTTTTTTTAAAATATGTCCGTTCCCTCTTGCCAGAACTGGAAAATCCAGGGAACTGAGCTCATGGCATATTCCTACATAACAGTGACAATCTGTCTTGGCTATTTGGAAACAATGAACTAGAAGTTCTGATTTCAAACTTACTGAATTATTAAAAGTTTGGGGCTCTCTCTAGCTTCTAGGCAAACGAAAGCCCTTCTGTTCCCAGAATTCTGTAGGCCTCACAGCTGTCTCCTAAAAAACTGAGACACTTTTATACTGTTGTTGGCAGGTGGTGACCTACTTGGCAGGCTGTGGCCTGCAGAGCTGCCCCATGCTTCTAGCCAAAGGGTACCCTGACGTCGGCTGGAACCCCATCGAAGGGGAGCGCTACCTGTCCTTCCTGAGGTTTGCCGTCTTTGTGAACAGTGAGTCCCAAAATTTTCATGCCTTTCAGACCTAGGATAGCATAAACTTGGGTACATACAAGGAAAGAGAGATCCTTTGCATTTCTTCCTACCTATAAGTAGGATAGATTCTACAGGTGGTGGGAGACAGGACAATCTCAGGCCAGACAAGGACCAAAAGCAGCATCTGGTGGACAGTGTGTTGAGCTCTAGCACCAGATCCAGGAAGAAAATAAAGGTGAAGGCTAGAGCTTGTCACTGCTTTGTATCTCTTCTATCAGTAAAACAGGGGATTGTTAATAGCTTCATCTCACTTATTCACAAAGCTAACCTCAGGTGTGCCCTCAGATCCTCAGACTATTGGATGAATGGAGGCATACATGGATAAAAATTAAAAATAACTGAGTAACTATAAAAGGTAGCTCAACTCCCAGGAGAAAAAAATATTTCTGTGGCAACCCTAAATACTATTCTTCTCATACAAGTCACTTCCCACTGATAATGAATTCCAAGTGCACAAAACCTCTTTAGTTGCCCAAGTAAAATGTACTGAATCTTGTGTAAAATTTAAGTGGGCTACTTTCTTGAAAATGTGCCCTGTCTCCCAAGATTGTGTTCTAATACCAATTCACGTATATTCACATCAGAATTGTGATCCTTCTCCCTTCTCCAAGTTTGGAGTTCCAGGCTAACAAATCCAGCTTGGCTAGTTACACGATTGCAAAGAGGGATTACAGCTAATAAGCAATCACGCCAAGTGTTCTAGGTATAAGAGTTTATCTTGGAATATACTGACATAATGTGATCACTGATTTCCTGTGTGCTTTTCTTATCTCCCTTCATCCCCGAACTACTACTTGTCTTCCTAGACTCCACTCTTAATATTTGAATGATTTCCATTGTCCTGGTTTCTCCCCCTGGGTCTCATCCAGTCAGATGCTTGATCACCTGTCTTCTGCCACTCTCTGAGTGCTCCTTAGTGTCCCTAACTGTTCCTCACCATCATTGCTGAATTCCATTTCCTCTGAGGCCAGTGTCAGCGTATCCTCTAATAATCTCTTCCACTTCCCATCCAAATCTTTCTGATTCTGGACCACGTGTCCAGAATTAATTCAGAGGTACTATGGTAATAGGGACATTTTTTTAAGTGTATTTTAAGGATTCATAAGTCTCCCTAAATTATCTCAGTAGACTGTATGACACAAACCAAATCAAGGCAAGACTCGTTTATTCATCCTGGCCACCTTTTCAAGATCAAGAGCTTTATGAGTCATTTAGAGGGATTGTCTACATAGGTTATGAAGGTAAAGGAATCCACCGGCTATGCACCTATCTAGATTGCCCACATTCCAACACTGATGTATGCTAGTTTCATATGACCAGATTGGGACTGAATAGACTTGCAGATCTGTAGTTGAAACGGTGGGAGTAGACTGTCACAGGGGAAAGCTTGAAAAACAGAGAGATGGAACATATGAGAAAGAAAAAGTTAGAATCTTATTGAAGCCTTAAAGAAGGAGCAAGAGTGCTTTAAAAACAGCTGAGTGTTATGGAAGACTTTGGGCCCGAGAATGGAGTGTCTGAGGAGCAAATATAGTGCAAAACACTTACTGCTTTGCAAATTTAGGCACATTACTAAAACTTTCCTAGCCTCAGTTTTTTTATGTATGTTAAGTAGAGATAACAGTAGTATATACCTCACAGAGCTGTCATAAGACTTAAATGAAATAATCTGTGGAAAACTTAGCACAGTGCCAGAAACATAGTAAGCCTGCAGTCATGTTAGTTGTCGTTGTTTATGATCCTTACAAGAGTATTAGGGCATTTGAAATGGAAAGACTCTAATAAATGGATTATTTGGGAGTCTCAAAGCCCTCTGTAAGTTTTTTTTTTTTTAATTTTTTTTTCAACGTTTATTTATTTTTGGGATAGAGAGAGACAGAGCATGAACGGGGGAGGGGCAGAGACAGAGGGAGACACAGAATCAGAAACAGGCTCCAGGCTCTGAGCCATCAGCCCAGAGCCTGACGCGGGGCTCGAACTCACAGAGCGCGAGATCGTGACCTGGCTGAAGTCGGACGCTTAACCGACTGCGCCACCCAGGCGCCCCCCTCTGTAAGTTTTTATGTCTAAAAGGTGATTAGAAAGGACTTCCCAGCCCTTTTGTGGCATCTACACAGCAGTTGAAGATAAAGGTGTTAGAGGTGATCATGGTAGATGATAAGAGTGGTCATGATGGGTAATGGTGGGTGGTGACAGGTGGTGATGTTGGATGATGGTGAGGGGTAATATTGATTGGGGATATGAGGGTTGAGTAGTGGTCATAGCAGGTTTTGGGGTGATTGAGGTGGATGGTGGTTAGTGATGAGAAGTGGGTGATGGTTGTGGGGGGTGATGAATGATGGTGGGTGGTCACAGTGGATGATGAAGGGATGTGATGGTTGGGTGGTGGGTTGCCATAGTGGGTGTAGGGGTTACTGTGGTGAGTGGTAGTGAGTGATGATAGAGTTAGTGAGGATGATGGTGGTGATGAGAGCAGCTAACACTTACTGAGCATTTACCATGTGCCAGGCACTGTTCAAAACACTTTGGGATTGGGGGCACCTAGGTAGCTCAGTTGATTAAACGTCTGACTTCAGCTTAGGTCATGATCTCATGGTTCTGGAGTTTGAGCCCCACATCGGGCTGTCTGCTGTCAGCAAAGAGCCTGCTTCCGATTCTCTGTCCCCCTCTCTCTGCCCCCCCACCCTTCCCCCATATTTGCATGCTTGCTCTCTGTTTCTCAAAATAAATAACTTTTAAAAATTGGGATGTGTTAACTTACATAATACAGAAATCCTAGGTATAAGTTATCTTCCTCATTTTATAGAGAAAGACCCGGTTGCTTAGAAGGATTAAGTGCCTTGCCCAGAATCACACAGCTAGTAGGATGTAAAGCAGGATTTGAAGTAGGATTTGAAATAGAACAATTTGGCCCAAGAGTCCAAACATTACTCAAACATTGTGCAGTATTGTCTTGGTAGTGTAGTCTAATGAATGAATAAGGAGAAACAGCGTTTTCTCCTTTGAGATGTTCAAAAATTGTGGCTTTATTTAATTACTGTTTGGCACTAATGTTTTTCTTTTTTAAATTAAGCCAAATCAAAAGCTCTTGCCATATCAAAATAATAGAATTGGAAAATTCTAACATTATTTTCCTAGTCTCTCTTAATGTTTGATTTAAATCTTGTTAAACAAGATTTGTCTTTAAAAGAACTTCTTGAGGCTATAATTTTCTCCGTTTTTTTATTAGGTTGCTCAGAAGCCTTGAGCTGTGTTTTACTGTGGGAGTAATGGAGTTGAGAGGCTTATATTTACCCAGCAGTTGTAAACTTTATAACCAGTCTAGACACAGCTCTGTCTAGGTATCTGATTAATTCCTTCCTAATGTAGATTCCAAGAAGGAAGATGTCTTACCAATCCACAAGAAGAAGGGAAAGTTATTTTGTGCTTTTTTTGAGTCCTTGGAGTATTTTAGTGATATCTTCCCCAGGCTATAAACTTAGTTGTGAGGGACACACTATTCCTAGCTTTGCTGAATATTTCCCTAGGCAGATTTGTCATCAGTGGACATAACTTGGGGATCCATTATGTGACATGTGAAGCGTATGTGAGGGGCTATGAGATGTAATAAGAGACATGACCTAAAAATCCTGACGTCATAAAGCAGGAAACAGAGCAAACCTAAGTGGAATTATCAGAAACGTACATGAAATAATTACTAAAAACCTTGTAATCAACCATACCTGCCTACAGAGTGACACATGGGACTACTGACATGCCAAAAGTGACAGTGCATATTGGAATCTGGTAGAGTGAATCTACGAATACCTGGGGAAAAAGGCAAGTGTTGAACAACATCTTGGAGAAACAAATGGACATAGTATAATAGAGTAGTGTGGTGAGAGCATACTGATTGGCTTGAACTAGGAAACATTAATCTTTTATTATATATCAATTTTATCTCAATAAAGCTGGAAAAAAATTTTAAAGTCAAAAGCACCAAGTAGCATGGTAACTTTGAAGGGCACAGTAGATAAAGATGCTTTAAAAAATCAGCCAGTTCATTTCCATCCATGTATTTATTAGAGTCAGAAAGGATGTAATAACCACTCTTAGGTGTGATTGGTACTAAAGACTAGGGATGATTAGGATTAAAATGTGTTAGACATTGTTCTTATGCTCACATTTATAATACAGTTGGAAAGATTCAGCAAACTTTTGAAAAATTGACCAAGAGTAAAAGATTTACATAACAGTTTAAGACAGTTACAAACAACATCACAGTGTTCTACTCAGGAGACACTTCAGGCTGTTGTGGTGAGAGAAGATACAATATGGGTTACAAATGAGATATGGTTACTGGGGGTTGGGTACTTAACGTCTGAGTTATAGCTTCTATCCAATTACAAGACATGTAGAATCTCTTCTACCCCATCTTCCTCATTCTCCCAATGGACCTTCTTGAATCTCTGTGCCTGAGAAGAAAGAAATTGGTCATTGGGGTCAGGACGGGCTCATAGTGACAAAGAGAAGGAAATGTGGCTCCATTTGTAGAAACTCAAAGTGAAACTATAAACGCCCAGAGATAGATGGTCAAAACAGCACAAGTAATAGAAAATAAATTACTCACATAAAGAAGCCAATGGCAAACAAATGCCCAGAGCACCAAAATGAGGAAATCTGACTGGGGTGAAAAGCTGTTTGGCCTTGTTATTTTCATGCTAAGTAAATCATTCAGCATTTCTCCCCCACTGCTGCTTGTGGGATCCCAGCAGTGGTGCTGGCTGAGCATTTTGGCATGAGCCCAAATGTCCTGAATCCATAGGGATATGGATTCTTTATCAATCATTTTCTTAATAACGATGGTGAATGAAGTTTGATACCTACATGATGTAGATTTTAACTGAAATAGTAAAACCAGGCTAAAGCTGCTTCATCAACATTATTCCCACAAAATAGCAGTATAATGATCCTACCCATCACAAATTGATTTTCATTAACTCAGTGAGAATGCCCGTATTTAAAAGGTGGACTCTACCCTATTAGAACACACCTCAATTCTGACTCCAGGTTTCAGTCTTAGGCAAATTTTATTTAACATATTTCATGAAAAAGCCATGTGGATGCAAACTCTAGATGCATGGGCAACATTTTAGCATGATTCTAGCATTAAATAGCAGTCTCTAAAATTTCTGGACTACTATACCAGTCCACCCTGCAAGGTTTTCATTCAGTCCTTTGGCTTTAAATTCCACATGTTTGCTCGTGATCCCCCCAATGTACATTCCCATCCTTTTTTCTCTTCCCTGAGCCCCGGACTTGTGTAACCTGCTGCCTACTTGATGTTTCTACTTGAAGGATGAATAGGCATTTCAAATTTTGAACATCTTAAGGATTAATTTGTATATCTACCCTAAACTTGTTCTCTTAGATTCCCCATCCCCCTAGCTAGCACTACTGACTTTGCAAAACTTTTAGGTGGCATCTTTAATTCAGACTTGTTCCTTATCCCCACATTCAATCCACTTAAAATTCTGTAGATTCAATGTCTAAAAGTTACCTGAAAGCCATCAACTGATTTTTCTCCATCTTCACTGGCCACATCCCACCTCATTATCTTCCACCTGGACCACTTCAGCTGCATAGAAACTGATTTCCCGGTTTCTACTCTTAGAAAGGCATTAATTGGCCTCTGTTGCACTATCTGCAAGATATTTGAGAAGCTCTGCTGCAGGTATATAGACCAGGTAGAGTTCTTCTGTTCCACTTATCTCATTCCAGGGTCTAGGCTTGACCATCTTCTACAATACTTGTCCACTGGTCCTGGATCAGTGACTAGCAAGTAATGTGGGCTTAATGAATGCTTGAATTAATGACCAAATGGGCAAACAGTTCCTCATTTGCTCCCTGGCTGCCATAGTAGTTTATTGACCTATCCCTAGCTCCTCCCTCCACAGATTAGAAAGCCCTAAGGAGGAGATCGTATATCTTAAACACTTGCAATGACTTGGTTCATGCAAATTGCCGACAACCGTATTAAAGTTGGCACTTACAATTAAAAGGTATTGGGTCTTGCTCATCGCCCCTACCTTGTGATACTATAAGTTAAGACACTCTAGATGCATTCATGCTAGGCCTCCAGTGTTCGTTCTTCCTACAGTATGACTTGATGAAGGATATGTTCTTTTCCTTAAGACTAATTGAAATCTGAAGAAATGAACAACCCAGGTGCTTGTAAACAAAGGCTGACAGTTGATCTAGTAATACAGTAATGGATAGTGACCCTCAAACTTTGCATCCAGTCATTTCAAGTCTCTGCCTTGAGTCTCAATGGAGTCTATTCATTTATTCAAAAATATTTTTGAATGCCTATTATGTGTCAGATGTTAACAAGATGCTTAAGCATACAGGGTTAGATAATGCAGACATAAGGCTCTGTTCTTATTACATAGACAATCTGGTGACAAAAACAGACACAAACTAATACAAACAATTCATTAATTATACTTGTGTTCAATGATTACAGGAAGAGGGCAGGGTGTTTGAGAAGACCAGGTCCTCTAGGGCTTCCAAGGATGAATGGGAGCTACCTAGGTCAAGGGTTTATGTTAGGGTAATGAGAAGGAAGAAGGCATTCCAGGCAAAGGAATTTGAAATAAGGACTGTAGTTAGAATATTGAGAGTAAGAAAATCTATGGACTGTAGGTAAAATCATTGCAATAATACTAATCATCCCTGTGGTGAGAATGACTGCTTCAGGGTCAGATAGGGGGAGAATCATAGCCATTGCCATCTGACTTCTCAGGAATGTTGAAAAGAAGGTAGCAATGTAAAGATAGTGTTGAGAGCCTTTGAAGAAAGGCACTGAGAACATTCACACAGTTATTAAGCTCATTATTCATTTTGGAACTCAAGTAAAAACATTGTTTAAGCCCCTGGGCAAAACTAGTTTACCTCAGATCTCTTGCTCCCTTAAAAAAATGCCCTCAAGGTCAGTATTCAGCTTCCCCACAGTGGATTTGTTTGGCAGTCTAGTTTGCTGAGCTACAGGTAATTAGGAATAGAATGTTCTCTCTCCTAATTATGCCGTCTCCTCTACCTTCTGAAGCCATTGGAAATTCTCTTCCTTGGTCCTCTCTCCAATTAGCAACAATGGTTGCTTACAGTTCCTTCCTCTTGCAGGTTGCTCTCTGCATCCCCCACAGACGTCTAAGATTTAGTAATCAAGAGATGGCTTCCTGGGTCAGTTTTAGCAGCTCACTTAATTAGCTTAGATTTGAAGCCCTGAGATTCAGATAAAATAAGGTTAATTTGGTGAATGAACTTCAATAGCAAGCTCAATGTAGAACCCACGGTCTTAGTTTTTCACATTTTCTTGCACATGGTGGTCCATGTTCCATCTAACTCCATGATGCTGATCGCTGTGGCAAGAAGAGCTAGGTTGATTTCAGCTTGCTGGTAAAGATCATGGCTGATCCACAAGTGTTTCCACCCTGAGAACTGAAAGAATCAGAGTATGATATTTAAATAAGTTTGAATAACAGGATTGGAGGTTTTTGGCCATTTCTGACACTTAAAATTTTACAGTTTTAGCTTCGTTATTCTTACAATGAAAAATGACAACTGGGAGTGTGGGTATAAGTGACACCTGGTAAATTATAGAGGCCAACAACATTTGAAAGTAGTGAGCTGTGAGTTGTATCTATAACTAAGATTATTTGCTCTCAAATAGGTTGATTTTCCTGGTGCTTTTCTTTAAGTGTCCCTCCTGTATCCTGTATTAAACTGTATCAAATATAAATGCTAGGTTTGACTCATAGTTGACTCATAGGAAGACATGGCCTTAGGACTTGGCATCATTGTTGTATCTTCCACAGGTTGCTCAACGTTGTTGAACATCTCCTTGGTTTATCTCCTTCAATGATTCTTTCCACCATACCATTACTGTGATTATTGTGCCCTTTTGCCATCTCCTAAGAATTTTCTTCACATACATTCTGTTTTAGTAAGATCAAATTCTTTTTTATATATTAGATGGAACTTGGAGGAAATCCTCTTTTTTTTAAATATAATTTATTGTTAAATTGGTTTCCATACAACAACCAGTGCTCATCACCCACTTTGCCCTCTCCCCCCCCCCCCCCCCCCCCCGTCTACCCTTAGTTTGTTCTCAGTCCTTAAGAGTCTCTTATGGTTTCCCTCCCTCCCTCTCTGTAACTTTTGTTTTTTCCCTTTCCCCTCTCCCATGGTCTTCAGTTAGGTTTCTCAAGATCCACATATGAGTGAAAATATATGATATCTGTCTTTCTCTGCCTGGCTTATTTCACTTAGCATAATACCCTCCAGTTCCATCCACATTGCTGCAAATGGTCAGATTTCATTCTTTCTCATTGCCAAGTAGTATTCCATTGTATATATAAACCACATCTTTATCCATTCGTCAGTTGATGGACATTTAGGCCCTTTCCATAATCTGGCTAGAGGAAAGCCTCTTCATAAGAATTTTAGTCTTGTGAAGGATTGAGCTATAAAACAGTAAATGCATGCCAGCAGACTATTTAAATTCAGTGTAATGAAAACTTTTCTGAATCCAGTTACACAGTTCTAAAACTTACATGGTGTATATTTATAATCTTGAATTTTACCTGTACTTTAGACAGTTGGATGAGAAGAGGATGTCAGCAGGCTGAGCTCTCTGCCAGGACCACAGCTGGGTTGTACTGTATGTTCTCCGGGCCGTGAGTCAAATCAAGTGTGTTCAGGTGTGAGTTCACGTGAGAGCTGAGTACAAGCTAATCTGAAGCCCTGGGACAGCAAGCTCAGCCCCTTTGATTCTCTGAACATGAGGGAGAAATTTCTGTATATGAGGTTAGACTAATAGATTGACTCCAAAAAACTGGAAGTTGCATGAGTATCTCAACAGGGACGTGAGACCCAAGGAGATTGTGCACCATGCATACTTGCACACTGATTTGCTAAAAAGCTGGAATGAAAGCCAGGGCTTCTGAGTTCCCATTCTAATGCTCTGCTTACAACACGCCTCCAAGTTGATTCTTAAAAGTTTTCATTAAACAGAACTCCTGTGATAGTTTTAAAATATGTCTGTAAATTCTTCAGTGCATCTCCCTCCGAAAGATGGATGCTTCTCCCTTTGAGTGAGAGCTGGACTCAGTGAGTCACTTCCAATGAATAGGATATGGCAGAAGTGACAGTATGTGACAAGGTTGTAAAAGGCATCGCGGCTTCTGCCTTACTCTCTCCAATCATTTCCTCTGTGGGAAGCCAGCTGGCATGTGGTGAGAACACTCAAGCAGCCCCACAGAGAGGTCACATGGTGAGGAGCTGAGGCCTCCTGCCAACAGCTGTCTGTTTGTGTGTGTGTGTGTGTGTGTGTGTGTGTGTGTGTGTATGCGCACGGAAGCCAATACTCCATGCCCAGTCAAGCCTTCGTGGGACTGCAGTGCTGGCTGACATTTTGGTAGCATCCTCATGGGAGATCCCATGCCAGGACCACTTAGCTCAATCACTCCCAAACTCCTGATCTACAGAAACTTTGTGGTAGTAAATAGTCATTGACTTAGCCTGCTAATATTTGAAGTACTTTGATGCGAGAATAAATAATTAACACAGCAGTGTATCAAGAGGCAACCTCTGTTCTAGAACTCAGTCCTCTGAGAATATCTGATGATCTCATGGAAAAATTTTTTGTCAGCCTTCATCCAATACACAACATCAAAAAAGTCTTTGCTCAGAGTCTTAGCCCAAAGATAAATTCTCAACACAAATTAAGATTTCATCTGAGACCGAAAGTGTGTTTCATGAAGTTGTTGGAACAAGCTGCAAAAACCGCTTTTGGTACCAAGTATTCTCTCTGAGGGGCGCTGGCTGGACCCCTCCCTTAAGTTTTCCAGTTCCCCTGCTTAATCACTGCCTCAGGAAATTAACCCTGTCTCAGTGGTCCATGTTCTTCCAAAGAGAAATGCCAGCAGAATTCAGTTCTTCAACCTGCAGCTTCCCACAGAGGTACTTAGGAATAACCAAGACCGTTTTATCAAGTTGGATAAAGCTGGATAAATAATTTCAGAAAGGTCTGTCGTCCATCCACACAGACTTGGTTGTTCTGAAGTACGTGTTCATAGTCCGTGAGAATACAGTTCATGAGCTACCATGTTATTTCCCTGGATGTTAATTGAAGCATGTCACCTTAAGTTAACATTTTACCTCTTCTTGAGGAAGGAAGGAGATAGGTTTTAGCAGCTTCTCATGGAGTTAGTAAACATGTCAGGTTCTTTGTCCTCTAAGTCAATTGTGACTGAATCAGTAATCTGTGGAAGACTTGCCTTCTGAGGATCAAAATAGTAGTGAAAGAATCACAGTGCAAAAATCCCAAACTTAAAACTCAGATTCTGTTCTATGATGGTTAATCTTAATGCTTCAGAAAACAGATTTTGACCGAATTTATCAAAGCTCCCCTTTCTCTCCATCAGTATTACCTCCTAATTTTAAGAATAAGTGACACACTCAATCCAATACTGTTCTTCTCACCTCATCAATTAGAAATAATTGGGGGTGTCCCTTCCAGTGAAAAGGAAATAATGCGCCTTTTCCTTAGGTGAAAGTGTGGAAGAAAATGCTAGCGTCGTGGTCAAGCTGCTCATCAGACGCCCAGAGTGCTTCGGCCCAGCCTTGCGAGGTGAAGGAGGAAACGGTCTATTGGCAGCCATGCAGGGTGCCATTAAGATCTCTGAGAACCCAGCTCTCGACCTCCCCTCTCAGGGATATAAGAGAGAAGTGTAAGTGAATGGAATTGCCTTCTGGGCCTGATACAATTGGTAAGCTCCCAAATATTGTCAGTAAATGGATTATTAAGGAAGTGTCCATAGCTTCTCCCTAGTGGGGAAAGCACAGGTTCTCTACAGTTGTAGTTAAAACCTTTTAAATCACTTTGTCAAGCACACTGCCATCTTGACTCTCCCAAGTAAGGCTAGTGATCAGGATCACCTTCCCCCACCCCTTGCATGTCTCCTCTTCCATTCTCTCTTACACCAACTGGCAGATCAAGCCATCTAAAAGCTCTTTCAGCCCCCACTGTGCCTCCCTTACGGCATCACTACAGGAGGAAGCTGCAGAGACGAAAGGCTGGACCGGCCAAGGTTACGGCCACTGTCTCCCTCCAGCCCATTCCCATTAGTGCTTAAACCTCAGTGCCTCATCCCTTACCTCACTTTTGCAGAGAGGTAGTACTCTCCGCTTTCCCTCCCGAAAGTGTTTTGATTTGATTCCTCAGGTAAAAAAAGAGAGCTGCACGGGGCCCTGGCACGACTCAGTTAAGTGTCCGACTCTTGGTGTCGACTCAGGTCATAATCTCACAGTTCATGAATTCGAGCCCCGCATCAGGCTCTGTGCTGACAGCAGGAAACCTGTTTGGGATTCTCTCTTCCTCTCTCTCTGTCCCTCCCCCCACTTCACTCTCTCAAAATAAATACATAAATTTTAAAAAGAGAGAGAGAAAAAGAGAGCTGTAGAATGTGAAAAATCACAGCATTGATAATCCCGGTATTTAAGGGTTCGGGATGTAGTTGGTGGGTTGGTGGACTGTCTTGTCCTTGTGTATTGGGACCAGTTCCCTTTCCTTTATTATAGCCTCTATACTAGACCCCAGAATCTAGAGAGTGGGTATAACCCCATAGGGGTACCTGTCTAAGCAGTTGGGGTTCATTTGCTTATTATTTGCTCTGGTAGGTGATCTGGTAGAATTAGAAAAAACCCAAAACATCAGCTGCTCCACCTTCCTCGTGTAGCATGAGAAGAAACAGAGGCCAGGGTCATACAGCTTGTTACCAACAGAGCCAGGGCATGGACTTACTCCAATATGCTTTCCATGCACGTTCAGGGTGGAAAATGGAATGAAGAGTTGGTGGGAACTTTGGGAAATCCTGCTCCACTCCACGGGTCTGCAGGATCAGCTCATGTCAGTACTTAGGCCTTGAAGTTCAGAGGACCTAGGAATTCCATGGACAAACATTTGGGTCCTTTGAGCTTACTGAGTAAAACCACGTTGTTGGGAGGGAGGGCGTCCAAGGGAAAGGATATGGGATCCTTAGGATGAGCAGAGGGTTTCATTGTCTTGCAGTTCATGTCCAATAACATGGCCACACCTGCCAGGCTTCCTCACACCTTCCCCATGTTGGTTCTCTTTCCGCAGCACGGAGGACGGTGAATATGAAGAAGAGATCGTCCACATGGGCAATGCAATTATGTCTTTCTATTCAGCCCTTATAGATCTCCTGGGCCGCTGTGCTCCTGAAATGCATGTGAGTTCCCACTGGGCAACTTTGAGGGGCTTGAGCGAAAGAGCACTGGAGATTTCCTGAACGTAATTTCTTCTTCAGTCTCTGGCATTTCTCTCAGTTCCTTTTAGCTACTAGAGTAGTTTGCACCTCTCATAGCTGATGCCACAGGCTTCTAAGGAATGATCCCTGAGCAAGTCCCTGTGTTGTGTGATTTCTCTGTGGTGCTAGTTGGGCACATCCTCCACATATTCCGTCTTATAAGCCCCCCCAAATTATGTTTCCATTCCATCAATTTGTCCAGAATGTGACCAACTTGATTCTTGACTGTGGCCACTGGTGCACTCCACATGGAAAATCCTCTGGCTCATGTGTGATTATTTCCCAGAGGTAAACTTTGCAGGCAAAAGGAAAAAAAAAAAAATAGATGCTTCTATTTTTATGGGATGACTTCTCAGGCTTCCAGTTCTGTCCTAAAAAGTTATGTTCCTCCCCTTCCCTTTTCACCTCTGCTCAGGGATGAGCGAGAGTGACCTTATTTCACATAAGGCCTCACATGATTAGGAAAGGAGGAAATAATTCCGTTTTATATCAAAATAGAAAAGTTTAAAAATTTTTTCATTAAAAAATGTCCTTGGTCATTTCTTAAAAGAACTGTTTGATTTGCTCATTCAAGCCTCCGGTGCCTGCCTGCCTCTTCCTACACTGCTCACCGCATTTGGATTAAGCCAGGGTATCTCTCAAACGTGGTTTGCAATGCAGATTGGGTTAATATAAACAGTGGTATCTAGTGTTGATGAGACTGTGTATTTGGTCATTGACAGGTTAACAATAGATATGTTGTATTTTTTTTTAATTCTTACAAAAGACAGAACTCATTAAAATAGTGGCTTTCAAACTTTTTGACCAAAAAAAAACTGTTTTAGCCATAGTAAGAAATTTAATTTACCTTGCAACCCACCATATATATGTATATATGCATATATATATATATGATGTGTGTATCTATCTATCTATCTATTCCAGAAACTAAATTTACCATTCCTACAGACACTGCATGCTAACATTTTCTTTTCTGTACTAATCTACTTCATGCTTTTTAATGCAGGTCACAACCCCCTAATGTGATTGCACAGCCCACTAATTGGTCACGACCTATAGGTTAGGACGCTGCACTAAAGTATCCAGTCTTCTCTTTCTTCCAGTATGTCATGGGGCCTGCCTAAAACACAGTCTAGCCCGTTTGCAAATCCATCTACAAGTGGGTAGGGAAACTATCCCAATGTGGAAGAATCCAGGTTAAAAGTACTGTGCATAGAAGAAAGTCTAAATCTTGCTAAGGGAGCCTGATCAGAATTCTTATCTGAGGATTCTGGTTCCTACTGTGATAAATCAGCCTCATCCACATAAGCCCATCTTTCCATTTTTGTGCCTTTCAACAACTGAAGCTTTAAAGGGAGGAAGGGAGAAACTAGCATGTTCTACAGTCTTGGCGCAGGATGAGGCACGTTGTCAGTTCCCTCATCACTGGCCATCACTTGAGAAAGCAAGTTACACATTTGGCTTATTCTCACGAAGACAGCATTGTGGGACAGGTAAGCCATCAGAGCTGTTCCATCTGGGAAGGAGTTCCTTCCTTCCTTACTGCCCCTCTGGCTTGACAGTTGACACATAACCCTTCTCAGCACCCTTCCCTCAGGCTCCTACTCTATAAGTGGTGGTTGGAGGGGAGGAGCCATCATCACCCATGCAAGATTCCATCCTGAGCTCGTAACAGTTCAGTTTGCAGCTGAGAGCCTGTTCTCAGAAGCTTACCCACTGTCCTCATGTTCCAGATATGCACCTGTACACACTGGTTGGCTCATTCATGATCGTATGGATCAGGTTATCCATCTCGGGATACCTCTGCTTAGACACTCACATTCTCTAGGACATTCTCTATCAATACCTCTTGCCCACCCCCAGCCTCAGCATTAATCAAACTTTTAGGAAGGTGAAATTCATAAGTGACTTCTGTATTTTAGCTGAATTCTAAAGTCTGGAATTGTGGCCACAATGTCAACACTTCTGTCATGGCCACTGAGAATTCCGTGTATTGCAGTCACACTGAAAATCCCCAGCAGCCTGCACATTTACTGCAGAGACTTGATCCCATAACTGCATAACCACTGTAATCACAGCAAAGGAATCGAGTGACCTCCTTGCTCAGAGTTATTCCCTCAGTAGCACCTCCTCAAGAAAATCAAAAAAAGAAAGCTCCCTTCTTTCCCTATGGCCATAAGTGTCTATGGCAATTAGAGAAATATAGAAGTGTACCGACCCCTTAAGGAGAACTATTTCACTGCCAGAGGTTTGGAGGTGGGGTGGTGAGGGGTGTGGTAACTTCCTTTATGTCATTTTCCAACACTGCATTGCAGCTTATCCAGACAGGAAAGGGGGAAGCCATCCGGATCAGGTCAATCCTGCGCTCCCTGGTCCCCACTGAGGACCTGGTTGGGATCATCAGCATCCCCTTGAAGCTGCCTTCCCTGAACAAAGGTAAGAGAAGCAGCTGAAGGCTGAGTTCTGCCAGTCTCCCAGGGGGCCACTCGCTCAAGGACTGGACTGTGTACTGGTAGGTAGCCTGTCTTTCCAGGCTCCTACTCATGGGACAGGCAGCACTGGGAAAGGTTGCTCTTTTTCTGGCAATGAGGAATTATCTCCTCCTGGCTCCAGCTAGCTGCTGTCTCCTCTGGTCTGCTGTCAGAGACTCCTGTACCCTTTTCCCCATGGGGAGGGCCAGTCTAGACCTCACAGTCCTCTGAGTGCTCTAACCCTCTGGAAGGAAGCTGATGGAATGGAACCAATGAAAGCTCTCACCTCAGCCTTCTTTCTCCTTTGCCTCAGTGTCCCCGGATTGTGCAGCCAGGTGGGCAGCAGACGGCTAGGGCCTGACTTAGGCTCCCTTCCACCACAGCCCTGTGAACCTCATGTCCATGGATATAAAGAGGTTTTCACCCAGTGCTACTTGCCAGATGACCTTTGGCATCGATCAATGTTAGCTTTGCAAAACCTATACTTTCCCAAAAGGATTCAATTTCTCCATGTCACTGCACTTGCTATCCAGGCAGTTTCCTCCTGGCAGTTGGAGGAATTGAAAAGATAACAGGACTCTGACTATTACAGTGTTTCCCAAACTGGTGTTACGCAGAACATTTTTGTAGAAAACATTAATTGCTGTATGTGTTAAGAAGTTTGGAGTAATATAAGTTTGGGAAATGCCTTGGGATATATCACATTTTTTCCCGCATAATTGAGCTACAATATATAATATTATGTAAGTTTAAGGTATACAGTGTGATTTTGTGTGTGTGTGTGTGTGTGTGTGTGTGTGTGTATTTTGCAGGTGTTTACCACAATAAGTTAACACCTCCTTGGCCTTACATAATTACCTTTTTTGTTGTTCTATTGAGAGTATTAAAGCTCTACTCTCACAGCAACTTTCAAGGATATAATACAGTATTGTTAACTTAGTCACCATGCTATATATACCATTAGATCCCCGACTTACTCATCTTATAACTGAAAGTTTGTGCTCTTGGACCAGCATCTGCTCATTTACCCTACCTCCCCCATGACCTAGTAATTATCATTCTACTCCATGTTTCTATAATTTGAGTGTTTTTAGATTATACATATAAGTGAGACCATACAATATTTGTCTTTCTCTGACTTATTTCACTTAACATAATGTCCTCAAGGTCCATTCATGTTACTGCCAATGGCAAGATTTCCTTTTTTCTTATAGCTGACTAATATTCCTGTGTGTGTGTGTTCACATTTTCTTTATCCATTCATCCATCAACAGACACTTAGACTGCTGCCATGTCTTGGCTCTGGTGAATAATGCCACAATGAACATACGGATGCAGATATCTCTTTGAGATGATGATTTTGTTTCCTTGGGGAATATACCAAGAAGGGGGATTGCTGGGTCATATGATAGTTCGATTTTTCATTATTTTGAGGAATCTTCATACTGTTTGCCATGGCACCTGCACCAGTTTACATTCCTACCAACAGTGCACACGAGTTTCCTTTACTCCAAATCCTTGCCAGTATTTGCTATTCCCTGTCTTTTTGAAAATAGCAATTCTAATAGGTATGAGGTGACAGCTCATTGTGGTTTTGATTTTCATTTCCCTGATTATTAGTAATGTTGAGCACCTTCTTGTGCGCCTGTTGGTCATTTTCATGTCTTTAGAAAAATGTCTTTTCAAGCCCTTTGCCCATTTTTTTAAAGTGTGTTTGTTTAGAGAGAGACAGAGGCAGTGCAAGAGGAGAGGGGCAGAGAAAGAGGGAGAAAGAAACCCAAGCAGGCTCTGTGCTGCCAGAGCAGAGCCCAACATGGGGCTCAAACTCATGAAACTGAGATCGTGACCTGAGCCAAAAGCAAGAGTCTGATGCTCAACCAGCTGAACCACCCAGGCACCCCTCAAGTCCTTTGCCCGTTTTTAATTGGGTTTAGGGTCTTTTTCTTGTGAATTCTATGAGTTCCTTATGTCTTTTGGATTTTAACTCCCTGTCGGATGGTTTGCAAGTATTTTCTCCTATTGTGTAGGTTGCTATTTCGCTTCGTTGTTGGTTTTCTTTGCTGTGCAGGAGTTTTTTCTTTTAGGTAGTCCCACCTATTAATTCTTGGTTTTGTTGCCTGTGCTGCTGGTGTCATATCCAAAAAAAAATATTTCCAAGACTGAAGTCAAGGAGTTTGCCTTTTATGTTTTCTTCTAGTTTTACAGTTTCAGGTCTTCCATTTCCTTAGTCCATTTTGAGGTAATTTTTGTGAGTGGTGTAACTATGGGTCCAGTTTCATTCTTTTGAGTATGAATATGTAGTTTCCCCCAACACCATTTTTTGAAGAGACTGTCCTTTCCCCATTGAATATTTTTGGCTTCTTTGTCAAATATTAGTTGACAATATATGCATAGGTTTATTTCTGCCTCTCAACTGTATTCCATTGGTCTGTGTGTCTGGAATTTATCCATTTTTCTGGGTTGTCCAATTTGTTGGTGCATAATTAAGCATAATAGTCTCTTGTGATTTTTTTATATTTGTGTGGTATCCATTGTAACACCTCCTCTTTTGTTTATAATTTTCTTTATTTCAGCCCTCTTTTTCTTGGTAATTCTAGCTAAATCTTTATCAACTTTATCTTTTCAAAAGTTAGCTATTAGTTTTGTTGATCATTTTAGTGTCTTTTCCATTCCTTATTTATTTCTGTTCTTTTTTTTTTCCTTCCTTATGTATGGGAGTATTCTGGATCTAACTATATACTTATCCATATTACCAGTGTGTTTTATGTTTTCATGTTATTGTTTAGTATCCTTTTATTTAAGCTTGAAGAACTGCTTTCAGGGGTACCTGGGTTGCTCAGTCAGTTAAGTGTCTGACTTTTAATTTTGGTTCAGGTCATGATCTCATGGTTTGTGGGATAAAGTCCCACATCAGGCTATGTGCTGACAGTATGGAGTCTGCTTGGGACTCTCTCTTTCTCCTTGTCTCTGCCCCTCCCCTTATTGTACTCCCTCTCCCTCTAAATAAGTAAGTAAGTAAGTAAGTAAGTAAGTAAATAAATAAATAAATAAATAAATAAATGGGGGGGGGGGGAGAACTCCTTTCTGCATTTCTTTTTTTTTTATTGTTTTTTAACACTTATTTATTTCTGAGAGATCACGAGCAAGGGTGGGGCAGAAAGAGAAGGAGACACAGAATCTGAAGCAGGCTGCAGGCTCTGAGCAAGCTGGCAGCACAGAGCCTGATGTGGGGCTCAGAACCATGAACTGTGAAATCATGACCTGAGCCAAAGTCGGATGCTCAACCGACTGAGCCACCCAGACGCCACTCTTTCAGTATTTCTTGTAAGGCAGGTCTAGTGGTGATGAATTTCCCCAGCTTTTGTTTGTTTGGGAAGGTATTTCTCTCACCTCCACTTCTGAAAGACAACTTCACTAGGTAAACTATTCTTGGTTGGCGTTTTTTTCATTTAGTGCTTCGCATGTATCATCTCATCTCTCCTAGCTTGCTGCAGAGTTTTTCTGCTGAGAAATATACTGATAGTCTAATGGGGGTTCGCTGGTGTCGGTGAAATTTTTTCTTTTGCTGCTTTTACAATTCTTTTTGCCTTTGATGTAGACAGTTTTAGTATAATGGGTCTTGGAAAAGATCATTTCAGATTGAAATTAAAGGGTGACTTCTTAGCTTCATGAACTTGGATGTCCACAGATCTCTCTGGGTTTGGGAAGATCTCAATGGTATTTAAATAAGCTTTCTCCTTCTTTGCCCTCTCTTCTCCTGTGGGACTTGAATGATGTGTAGATTGTTCCTCTTAATGGTGTCCCATAAATCCTATAGGCTTTCTTCATTTTCATTCTTTTTTCTTTTTCCCCTTAATGGGAAATGTCAAATGATCCTTCTTTAATTTCATGGATTCTTCTGCTTGGGCCAGGGTGGTGTTGAAGTGCTCTACACAATGAATTCTTTCATTCAGTCACTGTATTCTTGAGCTGTGAAATTTGTGTTTGTTTCTTTATGTTTTTGACCTCTGAGCACCTTGAGAATAATTATTTTGAATTCTTTGCCAAGTAATTCATGTGTCTCCATTGTCTTTGGGGTCAATTACTAGGAGTTTACTGTGTTCCTTTTGTGGTGTCCTATTTCCCTTCTTTGTTGTGACACCTATAGCCTTGCATAGATACATGCACCCTGGGAGAAGCAGTCGCCCCTTCACACTTCATGGACTGACTTTGGTAAGGAAAGACCCTCACCTGCAGGTGGGGGCATGTTAGAGTGTGCTGTGACCCCAGATCTCGTGGGACAGGGCACCAAGCACAGGTGTGTGCTTTGGCTTTAGATCTGGAGCTTGGGGGGCATGATGTCTTGGCAGCTCAGGCCACTGCGGTCCACCACACTGATAATTATGCGGTCCTTGGCAAGTCCTGCTGGAGATCCTCAGTAGCTGCAAGGGCTATTGGGATCCTCGGCAGTGAAGTCCATATCTAACAACTAGGAAGAAGGGTAGGCAGTGGTGGTAGCTGGAGCCGGTGATGTGTACACTCTGCTGCAGGGACCAACTGCAGGTGCCTGTGTAGTGGCACAGGCCAGTTGCAGACACACGTGGAGTGGCAGGAGCCAGGGTGAGCAGCAAGTATCAGGGTGAACTGTATGGAGGCACTAGCACCTGCGGGGACTCTGGCTGTCAGCATGCGTGCCTGCGGCTGCAGGGTCTCACCACAGGTGCACAGCAGTAGTAGCCAGTGACAAGACTCAGGCCAGTGAGATGCAAGTTCACAGTTGAAGGTGCCAGCTGAGATGAGCCCAGCAGTGCAGGCCACTGACTGGAGGCAAGGCCAGAGCTGGGCCCACAAGCAGCTGTGGGGCCCTGGTTGTCTGCATGTACTCCCGTGGCTGCAGGATCTTACCACGGGTGTATGCGTGGAAACAGAGGCCAGTGATGGAAGTCTTCCCAAGTGTGCCCACGATGGTGGGTATCAGCTGCAAGGGTCTGGGCTGGCATCTTGAATCAGTACAGCTGCAGAGCCCAGGACTGGCTGCCAATACAGATCAGGGTTCTGGCATTGAGAGATATGGGAGTGAGAAGAGACCCAGGTGGCTGGGCATCTGCAAACACAAAACCTGGGAAACCTGCCAGGGTTTCACGGTGGCTAATGCTGGGTATTGGTTTCTTTACTGGCAAGAGCTGCTGGGGTCCTCTGCAGAGCAGGTCACTGGTGACCACAGTGACTCCCACTGCCTGGTTGATGCAAGTGGCCCTTGCCCTTCTTTCTTTTCCTGAGACCCCTCCCTTCACTGGGCTCTAGCTGGGGTGAGACAGAAGGTATCCTTCATGTAGCTCCCCAAAAGGTAAAGGAGATGATTGTTCACCCCATTCTCTTTACCCAGTGAAGGGAACTCTTTCTAGATGAGCAGCTCCTGCTTGGCCCTGAACAGTGCCAGCCTGGGATAATGCCAGCAAAATGTATCCTTACTTTCTTGTGCAGTGATTCTCAGGGTTTTTGTTCCACTGTGTTACTGAAGTTTCTTACGTTGACTCCTGGCTTCTCCCAGTGCTGTTTTTGTTCATGGATAGCTAATTGTTGATCTTTGTGGGTCTCTTACTTCTCAGTCTTGGTGATATCAATCTCGAAAATGTTGTGCTTATCATGAAGAACAAAGATTATAGAGCCTTTGAAAAAACATGATAAAAGAAATGTCAAACTCAGAATTACCCAAACTTTTTGAGCACAAAACACTTAGTAGTATCATATAAAATGAATGTTCCTCAGAACATGAGTCTCAGAGATTAATTCAGCCTTGCCATTCAGATCTGGCTCCCCCTGGTGTTCAGCGGAGGCAGGTAGCTTCTTGTTGGGAAGGTCCCCTTCTCTCCTTGGTTGGCCAGAGCCCTGCACTGATCCCTGCGCTGAATGAGGCTCTGGGCTGGATAGGACTAAACCTTTGTGGCTCTCAAGGTAATTTATGAAGTACAGTATGTAAATATGCTCTGATTTAGCTTGATCATTTAGGGGCTCTTTTTCCTATTTTTTTTTTTTTTTTGATATTAACAAACTTTCAAACTCCTGTCTTTATTCTCTAAGTCAAGCAGTTTTTGTTTTCTTCATGGTATTCCTCGCTTCACCTTTGAACTTTTGTATTAAAATAAGATTAGAATTATTGGAAGATCTGTCCTCAATTTCACCTAAATCAGATAATAGTTTCCAAATACTAAGAGAATATTTCCTCAGCTTTGTGCTATTTATCATGTAATGGCTACAGAGAAGACACACTCTTAAACTTAATCTCCCTTACATTTTCTTCCTTCATTTCTTCTGTCTTCAGTCAACAAAGCAAAAAAACCAAGCCCCGATTCCTGGCATTTGCCCATTTTGTGTGGTGTAAGTACTCTGACCATGGTCCATTTCAGGCTCTCAATGTGTGTCACTGAGCCACGGAGTTGGAAAGAGAATGCACATAGCACACCACTGTATTGTATTTCCAACATGCAAATTAAACAGATATAAATAACCCCAAAAATATAGTTGATAGCAAAGTCATTAGGAGGTGATGCGTTTTGAGTATTTGTCACCTATCTAAATATAATTTACTTAATTGTAAATTTTAGTTGTTGATAATGAGTATGTCTAACAACTGGCTCAAGAAAATTCCTGAAATGTAAGCAACCGGCTGTTCCAAGCGAGTATCCGCTGGCTGCAGCACAATACTGTATTCCTGTTGCTTGTTAGGAGAACAAGGCGTGTGGACAGACACACTCTGTGTGGCTTTGAGTCTGTGGAGATAGAAAAGGGGCCATGACGTTCTCTGTGTGTCTTTCAGATGGGTCGGTCAGCGAGCCCGATATGGCAGCCAACTTCTGCCCTGACCACAAGGCACCCATGGTGCTGTTCTTGGATCGTGTTTATGGCATTAAGGATCAAACTTTTCTGCTCCACTTGCTAGAGGTTGGATTTTTACCTGACTTAAGAGCCTCTGCCTCTCTAGATACAGTAAGTGGCTAAAATAAGGAAAACTATCTTTTTCCCATCATTGTATGTTAGTAACATTGGATTTCAAAGTGATTATTTTCTATCTCCTCACTGATTACATGTTAGCAGTCGGCTTTAAAGGTAAGAAAATAGAAGTACCAAGAAATGGAAGTTCTTAATTTGTTGGGCCAGGGAATTAAATGTAGGTAAACTCGACCTCACGTATTTAATCCAGATTCCTCTGTTGCAAGTTTCTCAACCTTGGCACTATCTGGTGTGGGGGTACATCCTGTGTATTATAGGATATTTAGCACCATCCCTTGACCTCTACCCACTAGATGCCAGTAGCACACCCATAAAACCAATTCTGGATAGCATCAAATGTCCCCTAGGGGACAGAATCTCCCTTGGTTGAGAACCAGGGCTTGTTGCTTATGAAAAGGTCTGCCTGGCAGCATGATAGGCTGGAAATACTCTTCCCACTCTCCTTAAGTTGCATGCACTGACCATCAGGAATGATAATCTCCAAGCCAAGCAGTTTTGGAGCTTTGGCCATGGCAAGGTCAAGACCAGAGGCCAAGTCAAACCCAAGTTTGAAAGTCAAGGGTGAAGTATAGTAATCCAACATCAACAGACATCAAGACAGGAGGCCCCAGAAGTTATAAAGCATAGAAGCATGATTGTCCAAGCCAGAAAGAGTGCACCAGAAGTCCTGGGTCCAAGGAGAAAAGAACAATTCGATCAGCATAAGTCTAAAAACATCTTGCCAATGTAGGGTTACTTTTTTGGAGAACCAGAAGATGCAGGTCTTCTTAATCAATCATAAAGTCTCTCAAAGGCTCCACCTAGTGTCCAATCGAGATAGAAGTCTGAGCTCTGTGATGGGTGGTCAGCTAGCCAGTACCTTAACTGGGATGGATTTCATTTGAATGGGTTACTCGCAAATGTATAGGATCACCCAGAAATGGGAAGCAATACAAGTCCCAATCTGAATGGAAGATCCATTCTTATTTTTGGCATGGTGTTAAGAAATGACATATTCCTGAAGGTGTTTGGGACATATGATCATTTTGAATAATTAAAACATTGCTTCCACAGCTACTTTTGTTGTGAGTTTTTTCTATAAATTACTTGATTAAAAAAAATGGTAATTGTTTTCACTTTTGGGACATTCCCAAGGTTCCTGATCGAAGCATGTGGGTTTTTCATAGGTCAAATAAACAGCAAATTCTGTTCTTCCATTTGGTGTTCAAATCACATGCTTGTCTAGGCACAATCTGCAGCAAAATAAGCTAAACATTCAGTTCCTTAACACATGCATTTTTATGCATTCTCTTTTGAAAACTTTTAAGCCACTGGAATCAAAGCTCTGTCCTTCCCCATTGTGACAACTCTATTTACCAAAATGATAAATGTGAAAGATTTGCTATTTCTTTCAGTAGGATTGCTAAGTCTTATCAAAGACAAACTTTTGATAATTAATAGGAATACCCAGAAATGTATACAGTTCAAGACAGTTTATCATGTCATAACTTACAGAAAATGTGTTACAGATACAATGGCTATGATAATCACAGGAAATAACGATAAGATTTTATCTTTGTGGATCTCAAGGTTTCTTTTGAAGTTGCCTAGTTTTCAAAGATGGTAGCTAAGAATGCTTTGACTAAATGTCAGTAACTGGGCCTGCCTTGTGTCTAGCCTAAGTGAATGAGAAAGAACACTGAGTGAGAATTAAAGCAGTTTTTGAGTGAGTCCTAAGTTTATGTTCCTTGTACCCTTTTCCCATCAAAGGTAGGTTCTCTTGAGTGAATTCTACCCTTGTGCCATTTATCAGATAGTGAATTGCTCACAATGCTCATAAATTAAGTGATAAGGTCACAGCTCCACTTTCTCTCTGTAAACCTGTCACAAAACCAGTGGTTTGACGGCTCGCTTGGCCAGTAGCCACTTACTAATCTCAAAATCACCTCAGGACAAATTGTGAGTCTGCACAAGGTGAGAAAAAAGAGCTAAGACAGAATAATAACAGAGCAGCTTGGCAGTTGGACTTTGCAAACATGAAGAATGTTGGGTTAGACTGGTCATCGGCTGATTTTAATAGGTTTTAGTATCCCTCTTTGAGGGGAACAGATGTTTGTGGATCATTTGGAATGAGTTAAGACCAGCCAGCCTTTGCTTTCCTTCTGTTTATTTTTTTCTTTTAACCTGGTTTTTTTTTCCATTTAAAATGCAAAAGAGAAGTAGGTCTGCTGACAAGGTAGGGAGTTGTTCACTCTGTTACTGTGAAACACTGTTATGTGTAAGCTTTCCAACCTGCCAGACAGGATCTCCATATGCAGGGTAAGCTGTGCTCTGTTTTTCCCAAGGAGATTAACCAGTGTCCCAATTCCCTTTCCTAGGTTTCCCTAAGCACCACAGAGGCCGCGCTTGCACTAAATAGGTATCTATGTTCTGCTGTGCTTCCGCTCCTCACAAGATGTGCCCCTCTCTTTGCCGGAGCAGAACACTACACCTCTTTGATCGATTCTACACTACAGACAATATATAGGCTTTCCAAGGGACGTTCCCTCACCAAAGCTCAGAGGGACACCATAGAAGAATGTTTGCTTGCCATTTGCAAGTAAGTACCCTGGCCTGTGGTTTTCACCTCCATGTGTGCATCTGTGTCAGCTGCATTTAATTGTGTAATTGAAAAACTGGTGACTCCAGCTTAAGGAAGCTTCCAGGCCTTAACCATACACCAACATCTCCCCAGACATCTCCTCTTAGGTTGTGCGGGGACTCCCACTTACCTCAAGTTTGCTGGTCACCTCTGCATGGAGTCTTGTCTCTCACTATGGAGAAATGGGGGGCACAGCTCAGGCTCTTGCCCTGAGGGTTGGTGGAACAGAAGATGAAACTGTCTTTTAGGCCTTAAGTATTCAGATTAAGAACTAATGTTTTGGTTCCTAAAAGCCAGAAACCAAGTTTTTCCTTCTCTAAGTGAGTGGACCTTTACACAGAGACCAGATGTAAGAGTATGAATCAAAGCAGCCTACCTGTAAGCCTCAAAGAACCTGGAGCAAAGATAAGAAGGAATCTCCAGTCCCAGTGGGGAATTAAGGGCAGTAGTTTTCACTGGAGCAAAGATAAGAAGCTCCAGATAGTGAATTGCTCACAGAACCTGGAGCAAAGATAAGAAGGAATCTCCAGTCCCAGTGGGGAATTAAGGGCAGTAGTTTTCACCACTGCAGATAGGTATCAGAGCAACCAAGAACAAAGGGTAAAGTCAACCCAAGAGACTTGGATCCTCAGAAAACTGTCAAGTCTGATAGGGTCAAAGGAAGAAGGCCCCTTCCAATAGCAGGTCTCAGCAATATGGTCCAGATGCTGATTTGCTGTGTTAAGCCAGTGTTTTCTGCCTTGGAATCATATAGGGAGCTACAAAATAAATATCCAGTGTCCATGCCATACCTCAACCCCCAAAATCAAACCTTTAGTAATGGGACCCAGGCTTATAATTTTTGAAGCTCCCCAGGTGCCTCCATAATACAGCCAAGATTGAGAACCACTGCTCTGGGATGTCCAGGAGATAGGCCCAGCAGGTGTCCCTGTAGTGGCCCACTGGATATAGTCCTTATTCTTGTTGAATGAATGGTTTCCTAATCACACAACAGATGACTATGTACTGGGGGGGGGGGGGGGGGAGGGGGGGGGCTAGGGCTACCCAGAAAAAAAAGCAATAATTAGTAATGAATTTTATATTATAATTCCAAGATTTAGAGACAAGGCCATTTACTTGCTGTATATTTCACTTTTTACTCCAGGACTTTTTATCACAAGGCCGGCTCTTGGAAAAGTTGTCAGCCAGATGAGTTCTCTTGTCCATCTCCATTCGCATCCATTCTCCTTGTAGGATTTCTTTTCTGACATTCCAACATTTAACATCAGTCATTAACTTGGCCTCCATGGCTCCTTGTGCATCTGTGGTTGGAAGTCAGTAGGTCTTGAACTGAACATACATGCTAAATTATGTATATGGGCACTTTTCTGTGCAGAGAATTTGGAGATTCCATTCAGTTGTTAAAAGCCTTGGTAATCTAAAAATAAAAGTGAATCAATGTTGTTTATCTCTCCTTTCTCTATTTCAGAGTTGTACCAACTACCAACGCCATGAACTCTTCGATAATATGATAAATTGTTCGCTAGTTGATTATAGTATTTGCCTGTTTAAGGAGGGTTGTTTTGTTTTGTTTTGTTTTTTTGAGGACAGAGCCTTAACCTAAAGAAATTATTCCAATAATGAGGATTTCAGAGATTGGATAGTAACTCAGAGGGTCTTAAACTCCCTTGCAGTCACACCAGTAGGTGGCCTCAGATTCCACCTATGCACTGGTCAACTCCATCATCCTTTGCAGAGTTCAAGGAGACAGTTGGCCCTTAGAGATGGCTGTAAAATCAACTGCACCTTCTTTCTATTATATTCTTTGTACATAATCCGTAACTATATTTTGATGATGCATAGACTCTAGGACATCTTATCACCTGGTGATTAGACTTTACCTTAGGTATCTCACTTCGTTAGCCACACATTCCCCTTTTATATTTTAAATATACAGTTGACCTTTGAATGACACGGGTTTGAATTGTACATGTCCACTTGTATGTGGATTTTTTTCAATTAACACAATACTATAAATATATTTCTCTTATAATTTTGTTAACATTTTCTCTAGCTGCCTTCATTATAAGAGTACAGTATATAATACATATAACACAAAATATGTGTTAATCAATTGTTTGTGTTACTGGTAAGGCTTCCAGTCAATAGTAGGTTATTAGTAAGGTTTTGGAGGGGGTCAAAAGTTATATGCTGGAGGGATCAGCACCCCTAGCTGCCATGTTGTGAAAGGATCACTTGTACTTACTTTTAAAGTGTGTTATCATTGACCGTGATTTACCCAAGATCTTGTTTTAGGAGCTAATTATTCTGAGGCTTAGCTCTGGTATATGGTTATCAATGAGTGTTTCTTCTTTCTTCCTTCTTTTATCATTTTCTTACCTTTCTATTCTTTCTTATTTCTTACTGCAGTCACTTGAGGCCTTCAATGCTACAGCAACTCTTGCGACGTCTTGTCTTTGATGTGCCGCAGCTCAACGAATACTGCAAAATGCCTCTTAAGGTAAACCTCTTTATTGCTGCAGAAATACAGTCCACGGCACAGAAACTTGCCTTGCAAAACATGAGGGCTTCACAATTGGGGGAGCAAAATATACATTCAATGAGTTTTACTTTTTTGAGGGCTAAAAAGATACAACCCACCCTATCACACCCCTTTCTGAATGTCCAGGTTGCAGAGAGTAGATCATTAACTGCTCCAATTTTCTTTAATTGCTTTCCACTGGCTACGTGTTATTTAGCAGAAGTTAATGAGGGGGACTTGGATTGTGCAGTTTCCTGCCTTAATTGTGTTTTCAGAATGTATCCAATCTCAAAAAGCTTTGAAGGCCTTGTGATTATTCATTCAAGTACAGAAACTAAATTGTCCTTTTTCTATTCCATACTGTTTTGTGCCTTTTTTTTCCTGTTGAACAAACCCTCTTTTGTGTTTGTTTTTAACTCTTACCTGCTTTCCTTTATGAATGTAAAGTAGAAAGAACGATAGAGCTATTTGTTGTCTCATTCATGATTTTCTCATAAATTACAATAATTTTATCACTAGCACAGGGAGCATCTGGGCCTGGGTGAGAGGGCACCACAATCAACTGCCCACCCAAGAGAAAAATGTTTTTTTAACTTTCACCTATGAGGTACCTGCCGTATTTGCATATTCATTGTGTCGGCAGTGGCTAGCCACACCTGAAAATTCTGCCTGGTGATTTTAACAGAACTTTTCCTTTTTCTCAGAATTAGGCAAAGCCAAGGATTTCCAGAAGCATTTTACTGGGATAAACAGAATTCCCAGAAGCCTTCAGTTCAATCCTCTGTCTCCATGCCAGGCAGAAAGCAGCTTGTATATTGTCAGAGATTCCACTGCCCTCCAAGGGCTATTCTTCTAATCTTAATCCCAGTAAGCATTTTAGCTGAAAACTATGGTTTTCATAGTCCAACCTGGCATTGCTTCCTCAGCAGGCCTGTACTGCCAGCTGGATTCTGGTCCCTGAGGAAGCAGCATCAATAGCACTCAGTAAGCTCGCTTTTACTTCTGAGACCAGCGGGATTTTTCTTAGAGGGTGTGGATTCCACCTGTTGGGATAGGAACTTTGGCGCTGTGCTTCTGCCCTCTCCTGGCCACATGTGGAACTGTTGTAACACGGCTGGGCCATCAGAAGGCTCAAGAGAAAAGCAAGGAAGCCACAGGCAGTAATCAGTATAGAGAAAATCTTCAGACCCCACGGGGTGCTCCTCA